>NW_018743196.1:1145160-1745160 GCF_001683475.1 Chenopodium quinoa | reverse complement strand
TATCCTGTATTCAGTAGTACATGATTTCGAAGTTCTTCTAAAAATAGACATACCTCCATGTGTAAGAAGTAATGCAACAGTGTTTTTTAGTCCTTCCTTTGCTGCATAATGTAGTGGTGTTCCTCCATGACTCTCTGTATATGATGAAAAACAAACCCGGGTTTAAAGTAACTTTCTTGACCATCAAACATCTTGTAAACAAGATCTAAATTAGGATGATCTTGTAATTAATATTTGACTTTTCTTTTTTCATTTTTATCAGTACCCTTAAAAAAATATGAACTTGAAAAAAAATCAGAAAATTTACCTTTACAATAAGCATTAACATTGGCACCCAATTCAATGAGAATTTTGGCAATATCATACAGACCAGGATCCTTGGCTGCTACAATAAGAGGAGTTTTCCCTTCTTTTTTCCACTATCAAATCACCAACAATAATAATAAAAAAAAAATTAAAAAATCATCAAATCACAAGCATCTTATTATCATAATATTAGCTAAAACTATACCCAAAAGAAAAATCAGCAATAAATCTATGTTACATATATACAGGCTAAACGTAACATAGATTCCACACGATCACACTTGATACAAAGTAACAATTATATGCATAACACAACTTACTACACCAGTACTTTAGTAATTTGTGTGATATCGATGGTGCATGTATGCACCGTGCACTGTGCTCATGGTGCACCTGATTAAAACGACATGTTATTGTACACGGAAAATAAGTTACAGTAGATAAATTACCTCTAGACCAGCGCCTTGTTTAGAGAGAAATTGAATACCACCAACATCTCCATTAATAACATAATCGTACAACAGTTTATCTCTTGATTGTTTTTGTCCCATTTTTACTTTCTCTCAAAACAAATAAAAATTAATAACAAAAAAACCAAAGAAAAAGTGGAAAAATAATTATAAACAATAAAAAAAATTTATATAAAAAGGGGAACAAATAAAAAGAAAAACCCTTTAAAAATTGGGGTGTAAGATTATTAATAATGTAGGAGAAGTAACAGAGTTAAGGTATGAAAGCAGAGAAAAATTAGCAGGTAAAGACAGAGTGATTGTATTGAATAAGAAAGAGTCAGAAAAATATTAGAGTTGAGAAACAAGCGGGTTTTTTAGTCAAAAGGTTGACAATTCAAGCTTAATTTTATTTATTTATGAAAATTAACAAATGATTTTGGATAGGAAAAAAAATATATGTCTTTGAAAATGAAAGTTTTTATATACTTCATTTTCTAATGTATATGTTGAAAATTTGGACTTGTGCACTTGCATAGAACATTCTTTGTGGTTTAAAATTCTATGAAGTTTCGATATGTTCCATCATAAGGTGTATGACGATATAATTATATAAATTTTCTCTCATCGGAATTTATCTTTAATTATATTTATAATGGGAGTAATAATTTATTGAAAAGTTAAAGGATACATGAGAAAAAAAAAAATTAAAACAGAAAAAGGTTTTGGTACGAATGATGAGGACCTTGAGAGGAGATAAATATTATAATATTAAAATGTATTATAGCGGTTTGCTAAAAAAATGTAACACTTAAAAAAAGACTGCAATAGAAAAATATAACACCTACAAAACAAAGGGAGTATGACCATTATCCCAATAGTAAAATTAAACGGATGAATTTGATGATGTTTTAGGGAAGATAATTTTAGTATTTTTCGTATGAGGAGGTATTGAGGTTTATGTCACTATGTAATGTGTAGGAAAGTTCATAATTTCAAGGTCAAGGGTACACTAAAATTTAAAATGTCAACAAAAATTATACTATCTAGAAGTTTTATAAAGTATAACAGTTATTGTTTAGGTATGAACTTGTTTGGTTTCTTGATGTACTAATTTCCAAGTTTGCAAACGTCCTACTTTTACACACTATATTAGTATATCACTATAATAAAAAAAATATGGATTTTTTGACATTTGCTACCACTAAAAACGCCTCTCTTCAGATTCGGTACCAATTTAAAAAAAAAAATTTACTTTGCTACCACCAAAATCAGATTTTGTTAAAAATAACTACCACTTAACGGAATCCGTTAGGATTTCCGTTAAGTTTATTAAAAAAAAAAAAATTAAAAAAAAATTAAAAAAAGAAAAAACCCAGCCACCCCCTCCCCTAAACTGCCACCCACCCCTCCCCCTCCCACCTGCCGGCGCCAAAAGAGTCGGTCGGCGCCGGCGACCTCACCCACGACACCACCCTAACCCCCAAACCTAGACCACCACCACCGACAACCCTATACCCAAAACCCACGAACCCAGATCTCACCACCACCACGACACCACCCTAACCCCCAAACCCAGACCACCACCACCGACAACCCTATACCCCCGAACCCAGACCACCACCACCGACAACCCTATACCCATGAACCCAGACCACGACTACCCCCGAAACCACTAAACCCAGACCGTGGGATCGGGTATCGAGGGGAAGGGGCTTGGATCGGGTTTTCAAGGGGAGGGGGGCTGGGAACGAGGTTGGGATCGGGGCTGGAAAGACATTTTTAGAAGAGGGTCGTGACGCCGGCGCCGACATGGGGGCTAGGTGGCCGGATTCGCGAGCAGGGGATTGGGCTCCCAGGCGACGGTGGAGGTGGCTTGGGTAGCTGGTGGGTCTGTGGGTGAGGAAGGGCTGGTGGTTGGGTGGTGGTTGCGGTGGGTTTGATGTTGAATAGTGGCGGCGAATTAGGCAGTGGGTGGGAAGGAGTGGTGGCTGGACGGTGGTTGGGTGGTGGTTACGGAAATACTAACGGTTGAAGACAAGTGGTATTGATTTTTAACAAACTTTGTTTTGGCTGGTAGCAAAAAAAATTTTAAAAAAAAATTGGTACTGAATCTGAAGAGAGATGTTTTTAGTGGTAGCAAATGTCAAAAAATCCAAAAAATAACATAAAACCTTTTTATCAGATAATAATACTTCGTAATAATAGTGTGACAATTAATTCATGTATTCTATCTGTTTTTTTTTTCTTTCCAAATTATGTGTACTATAGTAACAAAATCAATATACGAAGTATAAGGAAAGAGAAGATTTAGTGAAAAAAGCGAAACCTTTTTCGGTTAGAAAAATAGTAAGTTACGTTAAAATGGACGATTAGTAAACACAAACATATCTTATAATAAGTTAATCAATAAGTTTAATTGAAATTAATATTTAATGTTATAGATGTATATATTAAATTAGATTTTGAAAAAATTAAAAAAAAAAATTAGATTCTGAAAAAATTATTAATTTTCCATTTAATATTGAAATTAGGTTGTACAGGTTGAGATCAAGCCTTGATTTGACAAGCAAAGGTTTCAAATTTTATGATATGGACAATTAGGGATTTTATTAATGCAATCACGTATATTAAACTAAAAATCCTACTATCCTACATCAATATATGTAAATGGTTTCTGAGATAATAATTTTCAGAAAAAATAAAAATAAAAAATGGAACTGGAAAGATGGTAAGTGATGGCAAAATTGATTATATAAAAGGTAGTAATTAACAAATTTTCCAAAGTATATGACTTGGTATATATCTACAGTACATCTATAACACACTCTGTTTGTAAACATTCTGATTTCTGAGTATACAATATAGACAGACTAGCATAACAAGTATAAGATACAAATTGCACAATTTGGCCCCTTTCAAACAGCATATAGCCTGATAACCTGGTCAATCTTTGTTCGGCAAACCGGACAAAGCCCTTTCTTGGATTTGATTTCTGACAAGCAAGACATACAACCAGCCATATGACCACAAGGAATGCAAGCCCCCTCAACTGGGGCTTCCCAACATATCACACAACAAGGCTCTTCTGTTTTACCATTTGCTTCGCTACTGGTAACAGACAACTTAACAGGGTCCATATCGATTGTTGGATAATGAATAGGCCCATCAACTACACCTTCCATGGGTAAGGGAGGAGCTGATGGAGCTGAAGGGATAGGTGCTGAGGTGACAGTTGTATGATTGACTGGGGGCATGGTTGGACCTGAATCAGCATCAGCCCATCCATTTAATTCTTGTGCTGCAGGTTCATCGCCCCATCCATTTAATTCTTGTGCTGTGGGTTCATCTGCCCATCCATTGCAGCTTGCCTTTGTGGGAGGTGGGACACTAGATTGGCCGCACTCACTATGAGTAACATTGCTATCAAGGTCACTCCAAACATTTGTAGCAGAACTTGATTGAGAGTTCGAGCCCGCTGAAAGTTCCGGCTGATTGATTGTGTTAACTTCGGGTTGTGAAGAGCTTCCAGCACTGAACAGCTGAGGGGAAGGCATAACCTAGATAGCCAATTTCGGAGGTGGTCAGAACCCAAGAATCAAGGATGCAGAAAATCTACTGAAGAGAAATAAAGAAAAACATGCAGTACAATTTAGAAGATAGGTTTTGGTACTACTCCAAAGGGTGCCTCAAAGCTGGTTATAGCATAGATTCTGTCCTACAACGACCGATGTTGGATATTTGAGATACATAGGTTTGTTTTCTTGGATGGGTTCTGGATCTGTAAGCTACTGCTCAGCTGGGCAAGTCATGAGCAGCCTGGAGTTCCGATGACTCTGATCTATAGATTTCAGCCATTGGGTCTTTATCTTATGAATTTGAATTGTGGGCCGCATGCTCTAAAACTTCAACCAAGGAGAAACTCTTGAGCACCCAAGCTATAGGCTACATCATCTCAGAGTTACAACAATTTGATGTAAGCTCAATGAGACCATCAGAGATTCAGAGGCCATGGCAGTACAATCTAGATGATAGGCCAACCACCCTAAGATTCAAAGGCATTAAGTTTGGTAGTCATAGGATTCAGAACATGCAGGTCCATTTTCTGGAGCCGTTCCAGAGATACCCCAATCCAAGGGATGAGATGTGGCAAGAGGTAATTATATACAAAGGAAACTTGGTTTGTGGTTTC
This sequence comes from Chenopodium quinoa, assembly GCF_001683475.1. Classification (NCBI taxonomy): domain Eukaryota; kingdom Viridiplantae; phylum Streptophyta; class Magnoliopsida; order Caryophyllales; family Amaranthaceae; genus Chenopodium; species Chenopodium quinoa. Next base: position 1,740,213 of record NW_018743196.1, on the reverse strand, counting down.
AAAGTTCAGTGTAAGGGCTTAGGAGAATGAAAGGGATAAGAATAAAATTCAGCTCCATGGAAACAAAGGGATAAGAATAAAATTCAGCTCCATCCATCATTACAAGCCAAACTTTTCTTCTCTTTTTTAGTCGGTACACGTTGGTTTCAGTATAAGCAGTGGGAAAAAGTTAAATGAAAAATCTCCAATGCCAATCTAAAAATTTGAGCAAATTGATCTTCAATACAAATTTTGCAAGAAGATAATAAGTTATCCAAACACTATCATAACAAAAAGTCATCAAGTCACCAAGCAGAAAACTTTGGGTATGCCAGAGCACAATAGTCACAAGGCATAAATTGATCCCAAATAAATACTAGATTATTTAGTACATACCTTAAGTAAACCTTTGCAAGCACTGTGTAACTGACCAAGTTGCTGCTTGTCTCCCTCAATGGCAGATAAAAATTTATAACGGGACCCTGAAAAACACAGGAAGAGAAATTATGTAAGAGAGACCCAGCAAAAAAGTGGACAGGGGTTACAATTCAATAACTTCATCAGATTATTAATCCACATACAGCCATCACAGATTCACAGGCAAACATAGAGCAGGCATGCCAAAAAGAAGTGAGTTCGGCCAAATAATAATTAATAGTGATGAGCTAACCAGTTGAATCATTGAAGATTGTCAAGGAGGGATCTGACTCGTGAAACTTTGGTTCCACAATGTTGGACTTCCAAAGAGGAATGACAGTACGAGGCTGGGGATCCTGTTCATTAAACCTTTTTTAGATGATATAATAGGTCATTTATAAGGTAACAATATGGATGATATACGAAAAAATGTACATGTATAGCAACAGTATACACACTCACACACACACACACACACACAAATTGTTTAAAGAGCAAAATTCAAATCACAGTCCTTGAGGGCTTGAGTTCCTACGAATGGACAAAATTGAATATGATTATCCTAGAAGCAAAACCTATAGTTTCGAATAGAGCTGTCAAAAGTTGACCCGACCCGAAATACCTACTCAAATTCGATTATTAACCGGCCCATCTGAACCCGAAAAAATGGTGACCCAAACCCGACCTGAAACCAACCCTAAATCCGAGTTGACCCGAGTATGTGAGACACGAACCTGAACATGAACTGACTTGGAGATGACCCGACCCGAATGTAACCCGTAAATTATTGACTAGAACCGAACCCGACTTGAACTGAAATTGACCAAACCTGTTTTAACCCGTCAAAATCCGAATTTAACCCGACGTGTTACTAACCTGACTTGAATTCAACCCGATCCGTTCCTAACCCGACCCGAATTTAACCCAACATGTTACAAACCCGACCCGAAATCAACCCGACTTGTTATTGACATGAACCAAATTCAACCCGACTTGTTATTGACCCGACCCGAATTTTAATATACCTATTACTAACCCGACCCAAAAATTCAACCCGATCTGTTACTAATCAAACTCGAAATCAACACAACTTGCTATTGATCCGACCTAAATTCAACCCAAATTGTACCTGGCCCGATTTCAAATCACCTTAAATGCAATTTAGACCACCTTATTATTGTTGATCAAAGCATTTTGTCTACGGAGACCAAGTTGGTCCAGGCCAGCAAAAGAAAGGAGCATCATCCTTTAATTTAAGAGTTAAATATAGTATATATTTGTTTTATGGTCAAAGGAGATAATTATCTTACTAAATTATAAACTATAGTTCCCTAGTATATTGCCATATATATTATATTCAAAAAATAATTAACTTGATAAAGATGATAAATATCTATTTATAGTTAGTTGAACCCGAATATGACCTGACTTGGAAATGACCCGCCCTGTTGTAACCTGCAAATTATTGACTTGAACATAATCCGACTTGACTCCGAGAATGACCCGACTTGGAAATGACCCAACCTGATTATAACCCGCAAATCATTGACTCGAACCGAAGCCGACTTGAACCCAAGAATGACACGACTTGAAAATGACCCGACCTGATTATAACCCGCAAATTATTGACTTGAACCGAATCCTACTCGAACCCGAAAATTACCCTAACTCGTGAAAACCCGACCCGAATGTGACCCGACCTAAACCCGACCCATACCCGATAAGAAGTATGACCCGACATGACCCGACTCAAGCATGACCCAACTCAAACATGACCCGCATAGGTTATGGAATTAATCCGAATTGACCTGACCCACTCTTACCGACCCAAACCCGACCCGTTTACCCGAACTGACACTTCTACCCGAAACTCCAAAATTTCTTAAAGCGTGGATATTAGCTTTTAATTTTGGAATTTTTTTTACTTTTTTTTCACCCGAAAATAAAAATTGCAGAAATGTTTACCACGGTCACTAATGCCCTCTAGGATTCCAATTAGCTGGGTGGAACCATCCAATTTGCCTTTAAACGACCAATTTACCGATTTACAACTTGCACCGATTTCATTAACTCAAGCTTACCACGAACATTTATGACAACATATAATGATTATATACGGATCCAAACGGCATTACATGACCACAAGATGTATCCCCTAAAATCTAAAGGCTTTTCGACACCGGGCCCCAAAACCTCCAAAATTTCTCAAAAAGCGTGGATACTAGCCTTAAATTTGGAATTTTTTTAATTTTCTTTGCCCGGAAATAAAAATTGCCGAAATATTTACCATGGTCCCTAATACACTCCGGGAGTCCAATTGGGTGAGTGGAACCATCTTATTTGCCTTTATACGGCCAATTTACCGGTTTACAACTTGCACCGATTAAATAAACTCAATCCTACTACGAACATTTATAACAACAGATAATGATCATATATGATTCCAAAAGGCATTATATGACCCCGAGATGTATCCCCTAAAATTTCTACACTTTTCATCACCGAGCCCTAAAACCTCCAAAATTTATCAAAAAGAGTGGATATTAGCCTTCAACTTTGGAATTTTTCACTTTTTTTTGGCTCGGAAAAATAAAATTGTCGAAATGTTTACAAGGTCCCTGATACACTCCAGAAGTCCAATTGAATGGCTGGAACCATCCTATTTACCTTTATACGACTAATTTACCGGTTTACAACTTGCATTGATTAAATTAACTAAAGCCTACTACGAACATTTATGACAACATATAATGATCATATATGGTTCCAAACGACATTATATGACCCCAAAATATATCCCCTAGAATTTCAAAACTTTTAAAGACCTGGGTCCCGAAAGCCTAAAAATTTCTCAAAAATAGTGGATACTAACCTTCAATTTATAACAACAAATAATGATCATATATGGTATAAACGACATTATATGACCCCGGGATGTATTCCCTAGAATTTCAAGAATTTTTGAAACTGGGCCCCGAAGTCACAATATACTCAAAAAGCGTGGATATTAGCCTTCAATATTTGAATTTTTTGACTTTTTTTCGCACGGAAATAAAAATTGCCGAAATGTTAACCAGGGTCCCAAATACCCTCCGGAAGTCCATTTGGGTGGGTGGAACCATCCAATTTGCATTTAAACGACCAATTTACCGGTTTACAACTTGCACTGATTTCATTAATTCAAGCCAACCACGAAAATTTATGACAACAAATAATGATCATATATGGTTCCAAACGGCATTATATGACCCCGAAAAAAGAATTTAAAGACTTTTCGACACCGGGTCCAAAACTTCCAAAATTTCATAAAAAGCGTGAATATTAGCCTTCATTTTTTGGAATTTTTTGACTTTTTACCGCCCGGAAATAAAAATTGCCGAAATTTTTACCATGGTCCCTAATACCGTATGGGAGTCCAATTGCGTGGGTAAAACCATCCAATTTGCCTTTAAACAAACAATTTAACGGTTTACAACTTAAACTGATTTCATTAATTCAAGCCTACTACGAACATTTATGACAACAAATAATGATCATATACGGTTCCAAACGACATTATATGACCCCGAGATGTATTCCCTAAAACATCAAGAATTTTCAAAACCGGGGCCGAAACCTCCAAAAGCGTGGATATTAGCCTTCATTTTTTGGAATTTTAAACTTTTTTTCGTTTGGAAATAACAATTGCCGAAATGTTTACCATGGTCCCTAATACCCTCTAGGAGTCCAATAGGGTGAGTGGAACCATCCAATTTGCCTTTAAACGAACAATTAAATGGTTTACAACTTACACCAAGTTCATTAATTCAAGCCTATTACGAACTTTTATGACAACAAAAAATGATCCTATACTGTTCCAAACGACATTATATGACCACAAGATTTATTCCCTAAAACATCAAGAATTTTCGAAACCGGGACTGAAACCTCCAAAATTTCACAAAAAGCGTGGATATTAGCCTTCATTTTTTGGAATTTTTCGACTTTTTTCGCTCGTAAATAAAAATTACCGAAATATTCACCATGGTCCCAAATACCCTCCAGGGAGTCCAGTTGGGTGGGATGAACCATCCAATTTGCCTTTAAACGACCAATTTACCGCTTTACAACCTGCACCGATTTCATTAATTTAAGCCAACCACGAACATTTATGACAACAAATAATAATCATATATGGTTCCAAACGACATTATATGACCCCGAGATGTATTTCGTAGAATTACAAGACTTTTTGACACAAGGTCCCAAAACTCTAAAATTTCACAAAAAGCGTGGATTTTAACCTTCAATTTTGGAACTTATTTACTTTTTGACGCCCAGATATAAAAATTGCCATAATGATTACCATGGTTCAAATACCCTCCGAGAGTCTAGTTGGGTGGGAGGAACCATCCAATTTTCCTTTAAACGACCAATTTTCCGATTTACAACTTGCACCGATTTCATTAATTCAAGCCAACCACGACCATTTATGACAACAAATAATGATCATATATGGTTCCAAACAGCATTATATGACCCCGGGATGTATCCATAGAATTAAAAGACTTTTTCAACACCAGGTCCAAAACTTCCAAAATTTCAAAAGGCGTGGATTTTAGCCTTTATTTTTTGGAATTTTTTGTTTTTTTCCGCCCGGAAATAAAAATTGCCGAAATGTTTACCATGGTCCCTAATACCCTATGGGAGTCCAATTAGGTGGGTAGAACCATCCGACTTGCCTTTAAACGAACAATTTAACGGTTTACAACTTAAACTGATTTCGTTAATTCAAGCCTACTACGAACATTTATAACAACAAATAATGATCTTATACGGTTCCAAAAGACATTATATGACCCCGAGATGTATTACCTAAAACATCAAGAATTTTTGAAACCGGGCTCGAAACCTCAAAAATTTCTCAAAAAGCTTGGATATTAGCCTTCATTTTTTGGAATTTTTTAACTTTTTTTCGGCCGAAAATAAAAATTGCCGAAATGTTTACTATGGTCCCTAATACCCTCTGGAATTGGCTAGGTGGAACCATCCAATTTGCCTTTAAACAAACAATTTAATGGTTTACAACTTACACCGATTTCATTAATTCAAGCCTACTACGAATATTTATGACAACAAATAATGATCCTATACGGTTCCAGACGACATTATGACCCCGAGATTTATTCCCTAGAGCATCAAGAATTTTCGAAACCGGGCCAGAAACCTCCAAAATTTCATAAAAAACGTGGATCTTAGCCTTCAGCTTTTGGAATTTATTAACTTTTTTTCGCTCGTAAATAAAAATTACCGAAATAATTACCATGTTCCCAAATACCCTCCGGGAGTCTAGTTGGGTGGAAGGAACCATCCAATTTGCCTTTAAACGACCAATTACCGGTTTACAACTTGCACTGATTTCATTAATTCAAGCCAACCACAACCATTAATGACAACAAATAATGATCATATATGGTTCTAAACGGCATTATATGACCCCGAGATGTATCTCATAGAATTGCAAGACTGTTTGACACAGGGTCCTAAAACTCTAAAATTTCACAAAAAGCGTGGATATTAACCTTCAATTTTGGAACTTATTTACTTTTTGACGCCCAGATATAAAAATTGCCGAAATGTATACCATGGTATAAAATACCCTATGAGAGTCCAATTGGGTGGGTACAACCATCCAATTTGCCATTAAACGAACAATTTAACGATTTACAACTTAAACTGATTTCATTAATTCAAGCCTACTACGAACATTTATGACAACAAATAATGATCATATACAGTTCCAAACGACATTATATGACCACAAGAAGTATTCCCTAAAACATCACGAATTTTCGAAACCGGGGCCGAAACCTCCAAAATTTCTCAAAAAGCGTGGACATTAGCCTTCATTTTTTGGAATTTTTAAATTTTTTTCGTCCGGAAATAAAAATTGCCGAAATGTGTACCATGGTCCCTTATACCCCCTAGGAGTCCAATTGGCTGAGTGGAAACATCCAATTTTCCTTTAAACGAACAATTAAATGGTTTACAACTTAAACCAATTTCATTAATTCAAGCCAACCACGAACATTTACGACAACAAATAATGATCATATATGGTTACAAACGACATTATATAACCCTGGGATGTATCCCATAGAATTTAAAGACTTTTCGACACTAGGTCCAAAACTTCCAAAATTTCATAAAGAGCGTGAATATTAGCCTTCATTTTTTGGATTTTTTTGACTTTTTTCCGCCCGGAAATAAAAACTGCCGAAATGTTTACCATGGTTCCTAATACCCTATGGGAGTCCAGTTAAGAGGGAGAAACCATCCAATTTGCCTTTAAACGAACAATTTAATGGTTTACAACTTACACCGATTTCATTAATTCAAGCCTACTACGAACATTTATGACAACAAATAATGATCCTATACGGTTCCAAACGACATTATATGACCCCGAGATTTATTCCCTAGAACATCAAGAATTTTCGAAACTGGGCCCGAAACCTCTAAAATTTCACAAAAAACGTGGATATTAGCCTTCATTTTTTGAAATTTTTCGATTTTTTTTTCGCTCGGAAATAAAAATTACCGAAATGTTTACCATGGTCTCAAATACCCTCCAGGAGTCCAGTTGGGTAGGAGGAACCATCCTATTTGCCTTTAAATGACCAATTTACCGGTTTATAACTTGCACCGATTTCATTAATTCAAGCCAACCACGAACATTTATGACAACAAATAATGATCATATATGGTTCCAAACAGCATTATATGCCCTAAGATGTATCTCATAGAATTTCAAGACTTTTCGACGGTGGGTCCCAAAACTCTAAAATTTCACAAAAAGCGTAGATATTAACCTTCAATTTTGGAATTTATTTACTTTTTGATGCCCAGATATAAAAATTTCCGAAATGTTTACCATGGTCCAAAATATCCTCCGGTAGTCCAGTTGGGTGGGAAAAACAATCCAATTTGCCTTTAAACGACCAATTTTCCGGTTTACAACTTGCACCGATTTCATTAATTCAAGCCAACCACGAACATTTATGACAACGAATAATAATCATATATAGTTCCAAACGGCATTATATGACCCCGGGATGTATCCATAGAATTTAGAGACTTTTCAACACCGGGTCCAAAACTTCCAAAATTTCATAAAAAACGTGGATATTAGCATTCATTTTTTAGAATTTTTTGACTTTTTTACACCCGGAAATAAAAATTGCTGAAATGTTAACCATGGTCCCTAATACCCTATGGGATTCCAATTGGGTGGGAGGAACCATCTAATTTGCCTTTAAACGAACAATTGAACGGTTTACAACTTAAACTGATTTCATTAATTCAAGCCTACTACGAACATTTATGACAACAAATAATGATCATATACGGTTCCAAACGACATTATATGACCCCGAGATATATTTTCTAAAACATCATGAATTTTGAAACCGGGCCCGAAACCTCCAAAATTTCTCAAAAACCTTTTTTTTTTGGAATTTTTTAACTTTTTTTCGGCCGAAAATAAAAATTGTCGAATTGTTTACCATGGTCCCTAATACCTTCGGTTAGTCAAATTTGGTGGGTAAAACCATCCAATTTGCCTTTAAACGAACAATTTAATGGTTTACAACTTATACCGATTTCATTAATTCAAGCCTACTACGAACATTTATGACAACAAATAATGATCCTATACGGTTCTAAACGACATTATATGAACTCGAGATTAATTCCCTAGAGCATCAAGATTTTTCGAAACCGGGCCAGAAACCTCGAAAATTTCACAAAAAACGTGGATATTAGCCTTCATCTTTTGGAATTTTTTTACTGTTTTTTGCTCGTAAATAAAAATTACCGAAATGTTTACCATGTTCCCAAATACCCTCCGGGAGTCCAGTTGGGTGGGAGGAACAATCCAATTTGCCTTTAAACGACCAATTTACCGGTTTACAACTTGCACCGATTTCATTAATTCAAGCCAACCACGATCATTTATGACAACAAATAATGATCATATATGGTTCCAAACGGCATTATATGACCCCGAGAAGTATCTCATAGAATTTCAAGAATTTTCGACACAGGGACCCAAAACTCTTAAAATTTCACAAAAAGCGTGGATACCTACAATTTTGGAACTTATTTACTTTTTGACGCCCGGATATAAAAATTGCCGAAATGTTTACCATGGTCCAAAATACCCTACGGGAGTCCAGTCAGGTGGGAGGAACCATCCAATTTGCCTCTAAACGACCAATTTTCCGGTTGACAACTTGCAAGATTTCATTAATTCAAGCTAACCACGAACATTTATGACAACAAATAATGATCATATATGGTTCCAAACAGCATTATATGACCCGGGATGTATCCATAGAATTTAAAGACTTTTCGACACCGGGTCCAAAACTTCCAAAATTTCATAAAAAGCGTGGAAATTAGCCTTCAATTTTTGGAATTTTTTGACTTTTTTCTGCTCGGAAATAAAAATTGTTGCAATGTTTACCATTGTCCCTTATACCCTATGGGAGTCCAGTTGGGTGAGAGGAACCATCAAATTTGCCTTTAAACGAACAATTTAACCGTTTACAACTTAAACTGATTTTATTAATTCAAGCCTACTACGAACATTTATGACAACAAATAATGATCATATACAATTCCAAACGACATTATATGACCCCGATATGTATTTCCTAAAACATCAAGAACTTTTGAAACGAGGCCCGAAACCTCCAAAATTTCTCAAAAAGCGTGGATATTAGCCTTCATTTTATGGAATTTTTAACTATTTTTTTGGCCGAAAATAAAAATTTCCGAAATGTTTACCATGGTCCCTAATACCCTCCGGAAATCCAATTGGTTGGGTGGAACCATCCAATTTGCCTTTAAACGAACAATTTAACAATTTACAACTTACACCGAGTTTATTCATTCAAGCCTACTACGAACATTTATGACAACAAATAATGATCCTATACGGTTCCAAATGAAATTATATGACCCCGAGATTTATTCCCTAGAGCATCAAGAATTTTCGAAACCGGGCCAGAAACCTCCAAAATTTCACAAAAAACGTGGATATTAGCCTTCATCTTTTGGAATTTTTTTACTTTTTTTTGCTCGTAAATAAAAATTACCAAAATGTTTACCATGTTCCCAAATACCTTCCGGGAGTCCAGTTGGGTGGGATGAACCATCAATTTGCCTTTAAACGACCAATTTACCGGTTTACAACTTGCACCGATTTCATTAATTCAAGCCAACCACGACCATTTATGACAACAAATAATAATCATATATGGTTCCAAACGGCATTATATGACCCCGAGATGTATCTCATAGAATTTCAAGAATTTTCGACACAAGGACCCAAAACTCTTAAAATTTCACAAAAAGCGTGGATATTAACCTACAATTTTGGAACTTTTTTACTTTTTGACGCCCAGATATAAAAATTGCCGAAATGTTTACCATGGTCCAAAATACCCTCCGGGAGTCCAGTCAGGTGGGAGGAACCATCCAATTTGCCTCTAAACGACCAATTTTCCGGTTTACAACTTGCACCGATTTCATTAATTCAAGTCAACCACGAACATTTATGACAACAAATAATGATTATATATGGTTCCAAACGGCATTATATTACCCCGGGATGTATCCCATAGAATTTAAAGACTTTTCGACACCGGGTGCAAAACTTCCAAAATTTCATAAAAAGCGTGGATATTATTAGCCTTCATTTTTTGGAATTATTTGACTTTTTTTCCGCGTGGAAATAAAAATTGCCGAAATGTTTACCATGTTCCATAATACCCTATGGGAGTCCAGTTGGGTGGGTAGAACCATCCAATTTGTCTTTAAACGAACAATTTAACCGTTTACAACTTAAACTGATTTCATTAATTCAAGCCTACTACGAACATTTATGACAACAAATAATGAACCTATACAGTTCCAAACGGCATTTTATGACTCCAAGATTTATTCCCTAGAACATCAAGAATTTTCGAAAACAGGCCCGAAAACTCCAAAATTTCACAAAAAGCGTGGATATTATCCTTCATTTTTTGGAATTTTTTTACTTTTTTTTCCTGGAAATAAAAATTGCCGAAATGTTTACCATAGTCCCTAATACCCTCTGGGAGTCCAATTGGGTGGGTGAAACCATCCAATTTGCCTATAAACGAACAATTTACCGGTTAACAACTTACACCGATTTCATTAATTCAAGCCAACCACGAACATTTATGACAACAAATAATGATCATATATCGTTACAAACGACATTATATGACCCTAAGATGTATCTCATAAAATTTCAAGACTTTTCGACGTAGGGTCCCAAAACTCTAAAATTTCACAAAAAGAGTGGATATTAACCTTCAATTTTGGAGTTTATTTACTTTTTGACGCCCAGATATAAAAATTGCCGAAATGTTTATCATGGTCCAAAATACCCTCCGGGAGTCTAGTTGGGTGGGAAAAACAATCCAATTTGCCTTTATACGACCAATTAATTCAAGCCAACCACGAACATTTATGACAACAAATAAGGATCATATATTATTCCAAACGGCATTATATGACCCCGAGATGTATACCGTAGAATTCAAGACTTTTCGACACCAGGCCCTGAAACCTTCAAAATTTCACAAAAATCGTGGATATTAGTCTTCAATTTTGGAATTTTTTGACTTTTTTCGCACGGAAATAAAAATTGCCGAAATGTTTACTGTAGTTCCTTATACCTTCCGGGAGTCCAATTGGTGGGTGGAACCTTCTAATTTTCCTTTAAATGACTCATTTACCAATTTACAACTTACACCGATTTCATTAATTAAAGCCTACCACGAACATTTATGACAACAAATAATGTTCATATATGGTTCCAAACAGCATTACATAACCCAGATATGTATTCCATAGAATTTCAAGACTTTTCGACACCAGGTCTCGAAACCTCCAAAATTTCTCAAAAAGTGTGTATTCCATAGAATTAGCCTTCATTTTTTGGAATTTTTTTACTTTTTTTTTGCCGGAAATAAAAATTGCCGAAATGTTTACCATGGTCCCTAATACCCTCTGGGAGTCCAATTGGGTGGGTGAAACCATCCAATTTGCCTATAAACGAATAATTTACTAGTTAACAACTTACACCGATTTCATTAATTCAAGCCTACCACGAACATTGATGACAACAAATAATGATCAAATATGGTTCCAAACGACATTATATGACCCTAAGATGTATTCCCTAGAATATAATTAATTTTCGAATCCGGGCCCCGAAACCTCCAAAATTTCTTAAACAGCGTGGATATTAGCCTTTAATATTAGCCTTTAATTTTCTTAAACAGCGTGGATATTAGCCTTTAATTTTGAAATTTTTTTATTTTTTTCGCCCGAAAATAAAAATTGCCGAAATGTTTACCATGGTCCCTAATACCCTCCAGGAGTCCAATTGGGTGGGTGAAACCATCCAATTTGCCTTTAAACGACTAATTCACCGGTTTACAACTTGCACCGATTTCATTAATTCGAACCTACCACGAACATTTATGACAAAAAATAATGATCATATGTGGTTCCAAATGGCATTATATGACCCTGAGATGTATCCCATAGAATTTCAAGACTCTTCGACACCGGGCCTTGAAACATCCAAAATTTCTCAAAAAGCGTGGATATTAGCCTTTAATTTTTTATTTTTTTGACTTTTTTTTGCCCTTAAATAAAAATTGCCAAAATGTTTTCTATGGTCCCTAATACCCTCCGAGAGTCCAATTGGGTGTGTGGAACCATTCAATTTGCTTTTAAACGACCTATTTACCGGTTTACAATTTGTATCGATTTACCGGTTTACATCGGCCAATTTAATTAAGTTGCACTGAATCCGACTTGAACCGACGTTTTAACCCATCAAAACCCGAATTTATTCTAACTTGTTACAAACCTGATCTGAAGTGAACCCGACCCGTTCCTAACCCGACCTAAATTTAACACAACCTGTTACAAACCCGACTCGTAATCAACCCGACTTGTTATTGACCTAACCGAAATTCAACCTAACTTGTTATTGACCCGACCCGAATTTTACCATACCTATTACTTACCCAACCCAAAAATTCAACCCGATCTGTTACTAATGCGACTCGAAATTAACACGACTTGTTATTAACTTGACCTAAATTCAACCCAAATTGTTCATGACCCGATTTCAAATCACCTTAAATGCAATTTAGACCACCTTATTATTATTGATCAAAGCATTATGTCTTGGGAGACCAAGTCAGTCCAGGCAACAAAAGAAAGGAGCATCATCGTCACATTTAAGAGCTAAATATAGTTTATATTTGTTGTATGGTCAAAGAAGATAATTATCTTCCTAAATCATAGATTATAGTTCCCTAGTATATTGCCATATATATTATAGTCAAAGGAAATAATTAGCTTGATAAATATGATAATTATCTATTTATACTTAGTTGAACCCGAATATGACCTGACTTGGAAATGACTCGACCTGTTTGTAACCTGCAAAATATTGACTTGAACATCACCCGACTTAAATCCGAGAACGACCCGATTTGGAAATAACCCAACCTAATTATAACCCGCAAATTATTGACTTGAACCGAACCCGACTTGAACCCGAGAATGACCCGACTTGAAAATGACCTGACGTGATTATAATCTGCAAATTATTGACTTGAACCAAACCCGACTCAAACCCAAGAATGACCCGACCTGAATCTAACCCGCAAATTATTGACTTGAACCGAACCCGACTCGAACCAGAGAATTACCTTAACCCGTTTTAACCAGTGAAAACCTAAATTAAACCCGACCTATTGCTTACCCGACCTGAATGTAACTCGACCTGTTATTAACCCGACCTAAACCCGATAAGAAGTATGACCCGATGTGACCCGACTCAAGCATAACCCAACCCAAACCCGACCCGCATAGGTTATGGAATTAATCTGAATTAACCCAACCCGAGTTGACCCAACCCACCCAAACCCGACCCGTTTACCTGAATTGACAGCTCTAGTTTCAAACAATAATTCAGGTCACACTTAGTCACTTAGGGTTTGTTCTCTTCACGTAAAATATAGTGTTCTGGTCTGTATTTTCTTAAGTGTGGTCTGGTTTGGTCTGGTATGCATTATGTTGATCTGATTGTACTGATTTGACTAAACTTTGACCTTAATTGGAAGTCAATGTATAAGAAGAAACATTACCAAGTAGGATCTCGTTAGATTCGTCTCAACGTCTATTTTTCACATATATAGTTTTCATAATTTTTATAAACACAAAATTAAAGATACATGTGAATAAGCAAACGGAATTAAGAAGATCTGATCTGGTCTGAAATTTTTTTATCCAGACTGATTTTATTTAATATTATCAAGAAAAAGTATAAGTAATGACTAATGAGTATAAGGTGAAGAGAGCAAAGCCTTCGTCATAAAGTTACATACCTGCGCACTAGAATACACAACGAGCTCCAATTTTAGAGGCCCTCTTGCATTGGGGAGACTGCACGGAACAACCACCACCCAACACTTCCTAGAAAAGAAAGCAAAAAGTTAAGAGAACTATAGAACTTTGAAGAATATGTTCCGCTTCCCTTCAACAAATTAGATAAGAGACAACAGCTGAATGAAACATGCAAAGTGCAAACAATGACAGAGGCATTACCTTGAGCTTTTTCTTGCTAATCGATGAGGCACCAAAGAACCTAGGATGCCTGGCACCACCAGAATCTCACGCATATCACCAGAGAAATAGCATATATGTGCCTGAAGGGGAGAAAAGTTCCAAGGAGAAATAGGGCATAAAACAAAAACCAAATTTAGATGTATATCTTCAAATTCTGAATGTATACTTCATGAAGATCAAGCAAAAAGTAAGAACCTCAATTGCACGGACAACATTGCAGTAACCCTTTGTTCTTGCTAAATCTAACGGTGTTAGACAATCATCATTTCTTGCAAAAGGGTTTGCTGCAAGTTTATTCAACAGAGCCTATTATACAAGTCTGACAATCCAAATTCTTTACTCAATTTAAGTCTCAAATAATGACTGTCTCAGATGGATAATCTAGAACAATCAGTGACTGTTATGAAATTCACCTCCATGCAAGAGATGCAACTTAACAGTGTGGTCCAGGCCTCTCTTCGCAGCATGATGCAAAGGTGTACCCGCATGAACCCCTAACATGCAAATGGAAATGATTAAGATCAATAAAGAGATAGAATTTCTGGCAATAAATTCTAAATTTATAAGTGACCACTCCGATGCTTCTACTCAGTATGTATAATATAAGATGTAACCACTATGGTCCTTGCTATATAGCAATATAAAAAAAAAAAAATTAGAATAGAGTGCTATATTAGAATTTTATTCCAAAAATGTATTACGTATGTTAATGTACTGGATCAACTTTGACCTCAAAACCTTATAGTAAATGTACTTCTATGAATACATAATTCAAAGGGTACTTGTATACACAGCCCAGAAGGCCAGAACTGTGTGGATTAGTATCATTACTAACCATCAAAGGAAGCATAATTCTATATATCTTTACTCAATCTTCATATATCAATTTACTCCCAAACCAATCACATGCTTCCATAGATCCCCTTGTTGTTACCATCGGATTATGAAGGGGAAGCTAGGGGGTCGAGTTACATCAAACCACTCCCAACATCTAGTATATTAAGGGTCATAAGCAAACCACTCCCAAACATCTATGTACATTATTGGTCAACAAGCAAACCATTCCCAAACATCTATGTATATTATTGGTCAACAAACAACCTACCGTGCTTCAGCCAAATCAAGTAACAATTTCTGTGATTACCTTCTAGAAACATTGGAATAGATTAACCAGTACATAATCAAATTTGGAACCCCCAATGATTACCATAATCAAAGTTGAGCAAAAAGCAGTATTATAAAATGGCAAGTAGCTTAGTTGGTTAAAGTATCGAGGGTGGCACACAAGACCTGAGATCGAATCCCGCCCTATGTAGCTATCTTTGCATCCATAAACTAATTCTAGCAAAGCTAAAGCAATTTATAATAGTAAACAAATAAAGGGTTTGATTAAAAAAACATACCAGGGCGATAAGCATTAACATTTGCACCCAATTCAATCAAAGTCTTGGCCACAATATAAAGTCTAGGATCCATACAAGCCACAATTAATGGAGTTTTCCCTTCTTTATCAATCCACTATATAAATCAAACCCAGAAAATAATTATCATAACATCATAAAGAATTATATTGAATTTACCAAAAATCAAAATTACAACCCAGAAAATTAAGAGTATAAGATTGATGAAGAGAGATACCTCGAGTCGAGCTCCTTCAGAGCAAAGAGCTTTAATGGTATCAATATTGCCTTCAATCACTTGCTGATAAACCAGTTCATCTTTAGAGATTTTTTGACCCATTTTACAATACTTTTGATTAATAAATTTGATGAAATACCCAGAAAAATATATCCAAGAATTCAGCTTTTTTACAAGTGCCCTCAATCTTAACGATGAAGGAATAGAGGAAGACTGTGAAATGGGGATGAGTGTGGACTCAGACAATTATCTGCGCGGGGTCGTATGGTTTGATTTGGTTGAAAAAGTTTGGAAATTCTGGGATTTTTTATATTCCGAGGTTGAGTTTGGAAATCGCCGTTTCTTTATCTGTTACGTATTACTTTTTTTTTTTTTTTTTTCACCATGTCTCATTGTAGTCCCGAAAAAAAAAAATCGAGGGAGTAATTGGTATAGACCACCAAATAGGCCGAAATGAAGGCAAATAGGCATTAAAGCCGTTAATACACAAAATTATGGAAAAATTGTCAAACTAAGCGTTTTTGGGAAACAATTTCCCAAACAAGACGCGTGGCAAAACTATTTACCAAACTAAGCTTTCAGAGTAAAACGCCAACCAGGATGGCGTTTTACCCTGGGCATTTATTTTTTTTTAATTTTTAGTCAAGGATAAAACGCCATCAAGGGTGGCGTTTTACTGCTGGGCAAATTTTTTTAAAAAAACACATTTACACAAAAACGCTAACGCCGTTGGCGTTTTACCCTGAGTGATTTTTTTGAAAATAATTTACCCCCCTAAAGCGCCACCATGGTTGGCGTTTTATCTCTGCACACAAACACAGCTACACAGCAACAGCAGCAACAACCACAGGAGCTGCAACAACAACAGCAACAACCACAGGAGCTGCAACAACAACAGCAGCAACAACCACAACAACTACAACAACAGCAACAGCGACAACCCCAACAAGAGCATCAACAACAATCACAACAACTACTACAACCTTAACAACAGGAACCACAACAATAACTGCAACAACATCAGCAACATTAACAACACCAGCAACAACAACAACACCAGCAACCAATACAATGAAAAGAATGAATGCGTATGGTGAAGTTGATAATGTACAGAAAATGAACTAAAAAGGTTAGTAAAATTGATAATATTTATTTGGATACAATGTACTATAGAATCTGATTACAACTAACAAAAGAAGTTCTAAGATCCCGATTCATCTATTGTATGTAAGTGTTGTCTATCCAATCGCGGTCTTCTACGGCGGTAGTACTGAGATACCGTTGTGAAAGGATCTGGGGCAGAGGTCTGGGGAGGAGTCTGTTGGCTGGAAGATGGTCCTTCCTGAGATGAGTATGGCGCAGACATGTGGATGGCGATATCTTCCTGATCATCAAAAAACAGGAGGGACCCTGTAGGGGACGTGTGAGTCTGTCCCCTACTACTGCTGCCTACCTCACGGTGTGAACGGCGGTGTGATTGGTCCCGGCCCTGGGGGATAAGATGGCCATGACCATGTCTCTGTAAGCTACTCACAGTCATTGCGTGAATGTCATCCAACTGCGGTATGGTGGGATATGATATGCTCAAGACTTCTAGTGCATCATGTATTGCAAGCATATCAGACGCCTGCATTAGTCAACAATCAACCATTTTAATAATTAAAGAAACTATAAATTGGAGGAAAAGAAAAAATGACAAAAAACTCACATATCCACTGATGTCTCCAAAAGCTGGGTGGTAATGCGTTGAGGGTGGGGTGTAGTTAGGGTTGATGAAGCGTCGGGTAATGCTCCTGTACCATACCATGTATGGATCGTGATACTCCATCAGGCCTTGGACAGGCGCACCATCCGCGACGTGCTGCAGCCGCTGGTCCCACATGTCAATGTAAGGGGCATGCTGAACTGCCCAGTTAACCTCCCCCTTTCCTCGTCGGTCTGTCCTGTGCAACTGGACACTCGTGTCACACGGGGCAGGGATGGCTTGACAAAGGCCGAACTGTCGCATGACTCTGTCGGGGAGGTGAGCCTCCACCAACTCAAAACAGATGAGCACTGTCATGGCACGCCACTCCATCTGGTGATCAAGAAGATATGTGAAACGCTAAACATCGCCCACAAATTACCATATAAAGCCCACAAATATGTTATGATTTGACCATTATGCCCTTTTCCTAAAATTGAGATAATCTCGGTGTAAAAAATGTGGAGCCGTATTGGCTCGTCGGGGGAGACCGGATGGCAGGCCGGAGATGCGGAGGACGCCGGAGGTACGTCGTCGTCGACGGGAAACGAGGTAAGTGACCGCTAAAATTCACGGTTTACCGTCGTAGTGGCTACGGCGCCTAGGGTGGACGCCCAAACCGTAGCCTGGACGTCCAAGCCGAACGCCAGAACCACCAGAGTGGCGTCCAGGCTAGACGCCCAGACCACCAGAGTGGCGTCCAGCCCAGACGCCCAGACCACCAGACTGGCGTCCTGGGCAGACGCCACTCCACTGGGTGAGGCGGCCCTGCCAGGCGCCAGTCCAGTGGGTGTGGCAGCCCTGGCAGACGCCACCTTTAATAATTAATTTTTATTTTTTCCTTTTTGATTTTGTTGTTGTTTTTTATTTAATTTTTTTGTGAAAATAAAAAATCGAAAATGATTTTTTAAAAAAATTCGAAATGGGTTTTTTGTAAATTAAATTTGAAAATTCGAAATAGGTTTTTTTAAAATTAAATTTGAAAATTCGAAATGGTATATTTTTAAATTTAGTTTGAAAATTCGAATTGGGTTTTTATAAAAATTAAGTTTGATTATATATAATTATGTTTTTTTTGTGTTAATTATGTGGAAATATAGAAATTAAATGTATTATCCGTTAAATGTATTTATTGTAATATATAATTGATGCAGGAATATGGTGGAGACGGAAATGATTACAGTGAGATATTTGGACATGATGGTCCATTCGAAGAAGCTCAACAGGCGATTGATTGGGCAAAACAGGTTGCAATTGCAGCTGGATTTTGCTTGGTAGTAGCAACTCATAAATCTCAACGGGATGGTAGAATGGATCGCATTTTGAGATGTGACCGTTATCGCAAAAGAGAAGAAAGAGATTTTCGTACAGCCACTCGGTTTGACACAAAGCGGAAAGGTTGTGGGTGTGAGTTCAGAGTAAAGGTTCGACAACTACGGAGTCGTGACGGTTGGGAAGTGATAGGTTACTCTAAATGGGGGTATCACAACCATGAGATGATAGTATATGAAGAGGGTCATCGACAACTGAGCGGCTTAAGTCCTGCTGCGAAACTAGTTGTGAAAGAAATGAGTGATGCTCAAGTGAAGCCTGCTAAAATATTAGCATCTGTGTTAGAGAAATTTCCAGAAGACCATCCAAACCGAAGACACATCTACAACGTCAGACAGCAACTCAGGTTTGAACGGTCAGAGGGAAGGAACCCTATACAACAGCTGCTACACCAGGCACAATCACGTGGTTACCTGTTCTGGTTTGATTCTGATGAAGATACAGCGGAGGTGACTCATCTTTTCCTTGTGCATCCTGATTGTGCTGATATGATCAAGTCTTGGCCATTTGTGATTTTGATCGACTCAACGTACAAGACAAACAAGTACAAGTTCCCTCTGGTTGAGATGGTTGGGATGGCTCCAACGAACCAGAACTTTCTGATTGGTCATGCAATCATCAGGGATGAGACGGCTCCAAGTTATTATTGGGTGTTGGAGAAGCTGAGAAACTACATCGGGCCTAATGTTCATCCAGCAGCCATCGTCAGCGACTGTGAGGGAGGTCTCTTTGCCCCCATAGCAGAGCTGTTTCCCGAATCGAACCACTTATTGTGCACATGGCACATCAACAACTGCGTGAAAGTGAAAGCCTACAACCTTTTCAAGAAGAATTTGGAAATGGCAGAGAGATTGGTGAATGGTAAGTGGCGGAAGATCCTACAGGCTACCACAGAGGAAGCGTATGAGCGAGCATTGGCTAACTTCAGGGATTCGTACCAGTGGTGTCCGGCACTGGTGGACTATGTGATGCATCAATGGGTCCCTCATAGGGAAAAGTTTGTCAAATATTGGACAAACCAGGTACTTCATTTTGGGAACACTACAACATGTAGAGTTGAGAGCGCTCATAGAGCTACCAAGGACTGGATTGATTCATCGACCGCTGCTTTAGATACACTGTTCGCTAGACTGAACAAGTCAATTGAAACTCAGAAGAACGACATCAGGAACTCTCTAGAGGACTCCAGACGACGACATGGTACGATGTATAGCCATTTTATATTTAAGATTCTCCATGGTCGTGTGTCGCACTACTGCTTGGGGTTGATTCTCACTGAGCTGAACAGGGTGAGGGACTTGGCTGACGAAGTGTATACTCGGTGTGGGTGTACTATTTCAGTAACTCATGGATTACCTTGCGCATGCACCATTCATCGCGTTATTACAGAAGAAAGGGCGTCGTTACATGTTGATCAGGTCCATTCATTCTGGAGGACGCTTGTTATTGGTGAGCATGCAGACAATCAAACGGCCGACCGTGAACAGGAAGAGTTGGAGCAGTTCCGTTCGATGTACGACCGAGTGTCCTCCATCCATCCTTCTATTATTCGTGACGCTACTCATGTGCTTCATGACATGTTCCACCCGTCTAACTTAGATTATGAGGAACCCGAAGGAGTTGACCGTCCTCGAGGTCGACAGCGGCGGAACAGGAGTGCGTTTGAGTATATCCGTGGTCATGGTCGTGGTCGTTCTCGTGGTCGGACATCGTCATCTAGTCGTAGTCAATATTCATCGTCTGTGAATATGCCCCTGAGAACTGGTACGTTTTGGTTGTTTTTATTGCACATAGTTTTAAAGTGTTACTCCTGTCTTCTTAACTGTCTATAATTAATTATTTGGTGAATAGGAAGAAACGATGTTGATCAGTTTCCGTACAAGGAAAGGATACCTGCGATCATCATGTCGTACGTGGAAGGGTGGAATGATGTAATCGGAGATGGTAACTGCGGATTCCGGGTCGTGGCTGATGTTTTTCAAATGGGCGAAGACAACTACGGTTTGGTGCGTGAGTTGATGTACAGCGAAATTGCCTCTAACCGAAATGTTTATCGTCATGTGTACCAGGATGACTTGGATGGCGCTCTCCGGCGTATCCGGTGGGGAGGTGGACCTTGCAGCGAAAATCATTATTTTGACGCGCCCCTAGATCTGTTTGCCGTTGCAAACATTTACAAATGCGCAGTCATGCATTTCGGCCTGGGAGTGCATAGTCAAGCTTATTATCCTTGTACCACGGTTCTCCCTTGGCGGTCGCGTGAGACTGTCACCACACCGGTCAGAGAGCTAGCTATTGCGTTTCTTGGGTCGTCATACAGACATTTCATCCGACTAGACATGTCAACCGATTTTCCGGTGCCACCGATTATACCTCGGTGGTACAACATTCGCACAGCGAGCGTAGAGGGTTGGGATGCGCTATATAATGACCGGATCCACGAATGGAACACCCTAGCTGCATTTTAGTTTTTCTTGTTTACATTCTTTATTTGTAATCTTATTTGTACGTTGCTCTTTTAATGAGAACATTAATATTTTATATTGTATTGCTTACTGCATTCTATATGTTGCATGGGTAAGTTGCGCGGATCCACGAACGGTTATATCAAAATTTAAAAACAGCACTGATAATATGTTTAAGTTGGAAGCTAAAAGAACAATGTAAAATGTTACAATTTTACAACATAATGTCCAACATAATGCTCTATAAATAAAATACAATAACCATCAGTAATCCCTCCTCGACGACGACTCCCACTGCGCAAGGGTCTGTTCCAGACTATCAACAACAGCTCTCCCTGTTGCACTCATGCTGTCCTTCTCAAGAGAGAGTTTCTGAACGTCTTGCATTATCTTTCCCATCCACTGCATACAACAAAAAACAGAAGATGAAATACAATAACAACAAATAAAACTTAATTAAAAGACAACGATCAATATAATAAAAGACATACCGCTTCCGTGGCAGTAGGCGGTGGCACATAATCATCATCGCTGTGGTCGAGATCAGCGATCAACCTCGGGTGCGAATACCGGTTGAACCATTCCATGTAGTAATGGTCACACATGGGAGTAACCCCAGAGGGCGGCCGCTGCAACTCCGCTGTCCATAATCGAGCCACCATCGGAAACTGGTCCCACGTCCCGGTCATGATATCCGGCCATTCCACGACGTACTCCCTCGACGATGCAGGTCGGACCGCCTTCATCGGGCACGCCGGGGGAGGAGGGACAACTTGGACAAATCCAAGTTGGCGAAGACAACGCTGGGGCATGTACGCTTCGACGATGTC
Source organism: Chenopodium quinoa (assembly GCF_001683475.1). Taxonomy (NCBI): domain Eukaryota; kingdom Viridiplantae; phylum Streptophyta; class Magnoliopsida; order Caryophyllales; family Amaranthaceae; genus Chenopodium; species Chenopodium quinoa. The sequence continues at coordinate 1,718,080 of NW_018743196.1, read as the reverse complement.
ACGATACTGAATGAGTCCCGTGTACAGGGTCCTGGGTACCCTAACACTAGGGTTCGGGCCGAAAGGCATCCAGTTCACCTGTACAATTACAACATATAAAATATAATAACATGAATATAATATGTGCAAATAATAAAATGTAGACTCTATAAATAAACGTTACCTCTAAGGGGGACAGCCTGTCCAGCAATAACCGTATCGATCAGAGGCGGTCAACGGACTTCTTCTCCGAGCGGGGACTCCACGCACAAGCACGCGGCATCCCCTCATCAATAGGAACTGGGTCACGATGTGGTCGCAATGCAGGAAAATACTCGTATATCCAAGTCTGCAATAGAGTCAGACACCCAGTGATACCTGCCGCGTCAGCCCGACTCGCAAATCCTAGTTAGCGATACAAATACGCCAACGTAGCCGATCCCCAGGAAAACTGGCCTACACTGTCGGGGTCACACGCCTCTACGATGTCGCGTGGCCTGAGCTTGTTTCCGCCGCTCTTATCCGGAAACAAGGTACATCCGAGGAGTAGAAAAACATAAGCACTCAGCTGTGCGTCGGGCGTCCTACGTGCACTCGGGTACAAACACCGCTGCAACACAGATGCGATCTTCACCGCCAACAACTCCGCCAGCGAATCTGCCTGATCCGCATCAGCCACAGCACAAAGTCGTTTACCCTCAACACGAATCCCCAGAATGGCCTCGACGTCATGTAACATGATCGTCATCTCACCGAACGGAAGGTGAAAAGAGTTTGTATCCGGCTGCCATCGCTCAATGAAAGCCGTGATCAGCGTACTGTCAATCTTTTCGTGCATGGTGGCAGGAACGTGCTTCACCCCAGTGCCCTCCAGTCGCTCGAACATCTCGCTCTCCGCCGGCCAGGCCTCAGCCCATGTACGCAAAAAACTACAAGTCTTTTCCCGGGTATGACATTTCAACAACCCCGTAACTGAAGGCCTCTCCTGGTCCTCCCAAATACGGGCAGCTATGTGTCCTAGAAAGCTAGGAATCACACTCCCGTCAACAGGCCCACCGGGCACCTCACTCCTAACAACCCAAGAATCATTACCCGCCCTCGACCGTTTCCTGCTTGCCCCAGAGACAGTGGACGCAGATGATGTGCCAGATCTACTAACAAACCTACCACCCCTACCCTTACGCACCTCCACCATATGCGTCTCGTACATGTCATCAACCCTCTGACTGAATGGACCGTAATCATCATACGGTCCACTGCCATCGTCCACATCCTCATCCTCATCTGCGCCCTCCTCCTGCTCCTCCTCCTGGTCACCCTCCTCAGCATCATCATCGTCATCGTCATCCTCATCCCGACGGTGGATCCGTTCTCTACGAACTGAGGCCGAAATACCACGGGATCTGACATGTCTATGCCCCGACCTCTCCACTGAATAACTTCTACTAAGAAGCTCTATATTCTTCCCCCCACCATGACGACCCTACACAAAATTTTAAAATATATAAACATACAAAAATTTATACGATAAATAATCATCATCGCAAATCAAATACACTAAAAACAAACAAATAATAGTAAACAAAATATAAACGTAGAAAAAATACAACGAAATTGAAAAAATTTATAAAAATAAACAACAAAATATAAAAACAATTCAAAATTATATTACAAAAAAAAAAAAAAAAAATTTAAAAACAATTTTTTAAAAAAAAATAAAAAAAAAAAAATGGGGGGGCGCCCTGGCTGGACGCCCAGCCGGCGGTGGTGGCGCCAGATGCAGACGCCGCCACCAGTTGGCTGGCGTTTGGGCTGGACGCCACTGCCACGGCGGCGGCGCTTAGACTAAACGCCACAACCGTGGCGGTGGCGTCCAGCCCAGGCGCCAGCCAATTGGTGGCGGCGTCTGCATCTGGCGCCACCACCGCCGGCTGGGCGTCCAGCCAGGGCGCCCCACCGCGTTCACGGCGGTTTTCCCCTTTTTTTTTTTTTAAAACAAAACATACCTTTCCACCTTGGGACATCCTTCCCTCCGCCGCCGCCGCCACTTCCTTGCCTTGCCGTCTCGACATTGCCGTTATTTTGAATTTTTTTTTTAGAGAGGTTGAAAGAAGATGAGCAATGAGAGTGTGAGTGATGAGAGTGTGAGTGATGAGAGTGTGAGTGTTTTTTTTTTTAAGGTCAAGGGCAATTTTGGGAAACCAAGTGAATTTTGTGGGCTTTATGTAGTAATTTGTGGGCGATGTTTAACAAATCCCGGCATGGCATCGACTAAGTGAGGGACGTACGGATCCCACGTCATCTGCATTAACAAGCAGTCGTTAACATCATAATTAACTTATTAAAATAATGAACACGGTGTTAAATTAGTTTTTAAAGTGAACTATAACCTGAGACTCGCTCAGTCTGTCGAATGCATCTCTATAATACGGCAGACCCCTTGCTGCATGCACACGAGTAAGTCTCCGCCCTAGCCACCTGATTACATGTATAATAACAGTGTTCATGACAAAATTAATAGAAAATTAAAACCATATGTGGATAACTTAACAATAAGTCATACATACCGGCAACCGTATGCTAAGTCCGGTGGTGGGTGTGGCGGCGCCTCATATGCATGCTCCTGATCGTCTTCCTCCTCCTCCTCGCGTCGACGCCTAGCAGGCATAGCTGGCCTACCAACGTGGATGTGCTCCCAAGCCCATAACTGTAAGATACATTTAAATGTACTTAACTCAACAATGTAGTTCGTAATTCCCTAAATGCTTCATATATGTAGTTCAACAACTAAATGCTTCATATAAATTATACGAAATTATACAACATACATATAACTATACTTAATTTCAATAATTAAACAACAATGTATTATGTAGTTATACATATTTCGCATACTTGGACAACACTATAGTACATACATTGTAAATTACAAACATAAATTCCCAAAAAACATCATACACAAGTAAAATAGTTAAATTCAAGACATACCTCAATTTCGATGAAAGTAGGGCGTAACAGTGTTGAACAAAGAAGGAGGATTAATTTTTATTGACTATGATGCAAAACTAAGCTACGGAATGTGATGAAATTGCTTCAAATATGGAGAATTGGAAGTTGGTATGCGCGGGGTTAGGGTTTGCAATTTGGGGGTTTGGTTGAATAATGAAGAACAGCGATATATGCTGTTAGAAATACCCGACTCTAAAACGCCAACGACGTTAGTGCTTTTGTGTTAAAAGTAAAACGCCAACGGCGTTAGCATTTTTGTGTAAATGTTTTTTTTAAAAAAATTTGCCCAGCAGTAAAACGCCACCCTTGATGGCGTTTTACCTTTGACTAAAAATTAAAAAAAAAAATTGCCCAGGGTAAAACGCCACCCTGGTTGGCGTTTTACCCTGAAAGCTTAGTTTGGTAAATAGTTTTGCCACGCGTCTTGTTTGGGAAATTGTTTTCCAAAAACGCTCAGTTTGGCAATTTTTCCCAAAATTATACTTCCTCCGTTTTTATTTAGTTGATGCATTTGATTTAGACACATATATTAAGGAGAGATAGTGAAAAAGCAAGTGAGGTAGCTTACAAATGCAACGTAAAAAATTTACTCCAAAAGGAAACGTGTCAACTAAAAAAAAAAATTCCTAAAAATGAATACGTGTCAACTAAAAAGAAAATGAGGTAGTATCATCTTTAGGAGTATACAAGTCAAGGGAAGGATAAGTGGAAAGATGGTGTTTGACTCTTGAACTTCCTAAATTGTTCCTAAAATAATATTAATATTAAACAAAACGCCGAAGGTGTAAAAGCAATTGTACTTGTGGAAAAAAATCAAAGCCATAATATCAATTTTGCAGAATATGATGCCTTTACTACATCAATGCACCAATCGTGTGCATATAGGCGATAGTTTTAAAAGACATGAAGACCAATGTCTTGAATTGAAGTAGTAATGGTAAAAGATGCATATTGGGATCACCAAATGTTGTTTAAGAGTGTTATGATCATATATACACATATAGTCAAATAGTAGTTCATAGTTAAATTTTTGTTAGTTTACTAAAAAAAAAAAAAAAGAATTTAACATAAGAATCAAACTTCAACATGAGAGTTTTTTTTGTTCACCTTATCTTCACTTATTAATTCGAATAGGATAAAATCAGGTAAAATAAGTATTGATAAAGGTTCTCAAAGCTCAAATGGATAAGAAATGACAACTAAAATATGTTCTAATAAGGTCCAATAAGTTTAAATAAGTGAAAATTAGATGAATAAAACACACCATAAGATAATAATAATTTCTGTTAAGCAAATAATATAATTTAAGTTCAACAAAAGTTAAATAAAGCCTCCAAAGCAACCGTGACCGAAATGGTTTCAAAGATTTTAAAAAAATAAAAAATAAAAAAACAAAACTTGAAGCAAGTGGTAAAATTGATTATTTACTCATTGAAGATTTTTCAAAAGAGTATGACTTGGTAGATATGTACAAGCACAACTCTCTCCTGTTAACATTCTGATTTCTGACTATACAATAGATAGACTAGCATAACTTCACAAAAAAACTGAATAACATGACAGTATGACACTACTCCATTGCACAAGTGTAGAATAAAATTCCACACTGGCAAACATTATAAAAAATAAATAAATAAATTAATTGTCAAGCCTCTTTCAAACAGCATATAGCCTGAGAACCTTATCAATCTTGGTTTGGCAAACTGGACAAAGCCCTTTCTTGGATTTGATTTCTGACAAGCAAGACATACAACCAGCCATATGACCACAAGGAACACAAGCCCCCTCAACTGGAGCTTCCCAGCATATCACGCAACGAGGCGCTGCTGTTTTACCATTTGCTATGCTACTTGTAACAGACAAGTCAACAGGGTCCATATTGATTGCTGCACGATGTATAGGCCCATCAACTGCACCATGCATGGGTAAGGGAGGAGCTGATGGAGCTGAAAGGATAGCTGCTGAGATGACAGTTGTAGAATTGACTGGCTGATTGCTTGTGTTAGCTTCGGGCTGTGCAGTTCCGGCGCTGGACAGCTGAGGGGAAGGCCTAACCTAGATTGCCAATTTCAGAGGTGGTCAGAATCCAAGATTTAAGGATGCAGAAAATCTACAGAAGAGATGCAGTGCAATTCATAACATAGTTGCATAAAAAACTCCACTATTCTTGCATGTATCTTTAACTATAATATCTTTATACCTCGTATTAAATTAAAATGGCTGCCACTAGAACATAATTTTGCTCCTAAAGTTTGGAAAAAAAAAAAAAAAATCCTCCAATAAACGTTCTCCTTATATGCCTTTAGGTAAAATCCCTCATAATTTGCTGTATAATGTGTCAAATCTCTTAATAAGTAGTATAAGAGATAATCATTAGTCTCATAATATAGTTTGGTCCAAGTAGTGAATGATAGTATAGAAAGAAAATCTCAGTGAAAAAGAAGTTGCACATAAGGAGAATCAGAAGTCCTTCAAAATATAAATCAAGGAGATTCCCAAGTACATTACATGCAAAGCACCATAAAAATGTGCCTAAAGAGAGGCTAGAAATTACTTTTTTAGCCACATACAGAGTTAAGTAGACTCCAGAATCTAGCTACAGTTGAAATTATTATCAAATTGAACCTACTTCGTAGTTAATAGTGAGCTGAGCCATTTTCAGAATCTTATCACACGATCAGAAGTTATAGGCTTCAACAAGTAATCTCATAACCCAACCTACCGTGAATGCAGGCTTCAACTTCAGTAATTCTAGAATATAGTCATTCATCATTTTTTATTTTATTTTTTTTTTTTGAATTTTTTTTTTTTTTATTTGAGGAAGTAGTCATTCATCAATCATCACTGTGTATTATTGGGAGGCATGGAGACTGAAAGCTATTTTTAGTTACAATTTCTATTAACCCAACCTAATTTTTTATTTAGTTACATTTTTACATACCAAAAATGCTTTGTGGCGCCATTACAGGAGTTAGATGAAAATCTCCAAAGCTAATAATCAATTACCACTATATAAATTTGAGCAAATTAAATCTTTAAGACAATTTTTTTTAAGAAGATCATGAGTTATCCAAACAATATAAAAGTGAATTCAGTCACCAAAGCAAAAAAAAAAAAAAAAAAAAAAAAAAAAAAAAAAAAAAAAGGGTATGCAAGCCAGAGTGCAAAAGCCACAAGACAGAAATTGATCCCAAAGAAATACTAGTCTACTTAGGACATACCTTAAGAAACCCTTTGCAAGCACTGTGCAACTGAATAAGTTGCTGCTTGTCTCCCTTAATGGAAGATAAAAATCTAAAACGGGACCCTGAAAACCGTCAGAACAGAAAGTGTGTAAGAGAGACCTCAGGAAAAAAAAAAATTGGATAGAGGTGGCAATTCAATATAAAAGACTTCATCAGATTATTAATTAACATACAGTACAAGCATAGAGCTACCACAAAGATAGTGCTAATCATTGATTATTTTTAACCAACAAGCCCAATAAACTTATTGATTAAAAATTCTCCAAATATATAGAACCCAAAGCACATTATCTCTGATAGAAGGATGTAGCCAATATTTATGTGACCAGTAACAGAGGAATTATCGGGCGTTTTATGCCGCTTTTCAAATTCCAACATTCAAAAATTTACAAGCTTTCGAACAAGCATGACATAATCATGCATGGTACTCTCTCTAGTCGTTTGCTTGTATAATAACTTACACTATGAGGCATAATCATAAATCACTTAAAAATTTAGAAGTAAAACTAGCTAAGATTTTAGAGTAGATAAATATCGGACATCCCTTCATCACAGGACAACATAGAGAAGGCATGCCAAAAAGTGAGTTCGGCCAATAAACAATTCATAGTAACGAGCTTACCAGTGGACTTGTTGAAGATTATCAAGGAGGGATCTGACTTACGAAACTTTGGTTCCACGATGTTGGATTTCCAAAGAGGAATGACAGTACGAGGCTGGGCATCCTGTTCATTAAAACCTTTTTTAGAAGACGTAATAGGTGATTTACATAGTAACTAAATGAATGTTATACATATATATATTTTCATGTATGGTAAATTGGCAACAGTATTTAAGGTCAAGTCAGGTTTAACACCACTCAAGCCCTTAATGTCATTTGCTCTCGAGCCTTAAGCAGCAGAACTGAACAAGATAAGCTCTTATCGCAAAAACACACACAAAGGTAAAAAAATATTTGTTAGAGTAAACTCCAAATCACAATCCTAGAGTTCTTACACACGGGCAAAAATAGGATAATCTTCAGAAGCAAACTCTATAATTTCAAACAATTATTCAGGTCACACTTAGTCATAATGTCACATACCTGCACACTAGAATACACAGCAAACTCCAATCTTATAAGCTCCCCTGTATTGGGGAGGCTGCAAGGAACAACCACCACCCAACTCTCCCTAGAAAGATAAGAAAAAGGTAAGAGAGCTGTAGCTACTTCGAAGAATACATTCAACTCCTGATCCTCTTCAACAAAATAGATAGAGACAACAGCTATAAATGAAACATGCAAAGTGCAAATGATGACAGAGGAATTACTTTGAGCGTTTTCTAGCTAATCGATGAGGCACCAAAGAACCAAGGATGCTTGGCACCAGCAGAATCTCACGTATTTCACCAGAGAAGTAGCATATATGTGCCTGTGATAAAGGGGAGAAAAATCCCAAGGAGAAAAAGGTGGGCATAAAGAGATAACCGTATTCAGCTGTATATCTTCAAATTATGAATGTATACTTAATGAAGATCAAACAAAAAGAAAGAACCTCAATTGCACGGACAACATTGCAGTAACCCTTTGTTCTTGCTACTTGTAATGGTGTATTACAATCATCATTACTTGCAAAAGGGTTTGCTGCAAGTTTATTCAACAGAGCCTATCATAAATGTCTCGCAATCCAAAATCTTTGCTCAATTTATGTTTCAAATAAGACTACGTCAGAAGGACAATCTAGAACAAAAAGTCAAACAGTGACTGCTATGATATTCACCTCCATGCAAGAGAAGCAACTTAGCATGTGGTCCAGGCCTCTCTTCGCAGCATGATGCAAAGGTGTACCCGCATGAATCCCTATTAAGATCAACAAAGAGAGATAATTTCTGACAGAAATCTTCATAAGAGAATACTTTGAGTTGCGTATGCTAATGTATAGAATCAGCTTTCTCTCCGTAATCTTATAGGAAATGCACTTCTAAGAATACATAATCCAGAATTTCAGAGGGTACATCAATAAAGACCAAACCAGTGTTCATTAGTAGCATTACTATAAAAGAGACAAATTATTTTTTTCACAGGAAGTATAATTCTATTTATCTTAGCTCAATCTTCAAGATATCTCAATTTACTCTCAAACCAATCACGCTTCCATAGATTCACCCATTGTTCCCATCGGATTATGAAGGGGAAGGGGGGGCGTTACATAAAACCACTCCAAAAGATCTAAGTACATTATTGATGAACAAGCAAACTCCTAAACATGTATGTGACTATGTACATTATTGGCTAACAAACAACCTACCATGGTTTAGCCAATTAAGCAACAAATTTTGTGATTATAGCCCACTAAAAATTACTGTATTAATTTCTGCATAGGATACTACTTGTATTATAAATTGTAAACTAGCTCAGTTGTATAATGTATTGAGGGTGGTGCACATGACCCGAAACCGAATTTTGGCCTATGAAGCTGTTTTTGCACCCATATACTCATTCTAGCAAAGCAAAAGCAATTCTTAAGTGCAAATAAATAAAGGGTCTGATCACAAAAAAAAAAAAAAAAAAAAAAAAAAAAAAAAAAAAAAAAAAACCACATACCAGGGCGATAAGCATTAACATTTGCACCCAATTCAATCAAAGTCTTGGCCACAATATAAAGTCTAGGATCCATACAAGCCACAATCAATGGAGTTTTCCCTTGTTTATCAATCCACTACAAATCAAACCCAGAAAATTATGATCATAACATCAAAAATATTGAATTAAATGATTATTATTATATCTAATAAAAATCAAAATAACAACCCAGAAAATGATAACTACAAGATTGAAGAAGATGGATACCTCGAGTCCTGCTCCTTCAGTGCAAAGAGCTTTAATGGCATCAATATTACCTTCAATCACTCGCTGATAAACCAGTTCATCTTTTGACATTTTATGACCCATTTTACAATAATTCTGATTAAAAACTTTGATGAAATACCCAGAAAAATAAATTCAAGACTTCAGCTTTATTCAAGTGTCCTCAATCTTAACGATGAAGGATGTGAAGGGGCACTAGGAAATAGGGATGAGTGTGGGCTTACACATTTATCTGCGCGGGTTCGTTTGGTTTTGATATTGAAAATTACCAATATAGTATTTTAACTTTTAATTACCATAATTTTTAAATATGAAGGGCTGAGATTATTTGTTTTTTGGATTTATTTTTAATTAGAAATTTTAATTAAATTTTTTTAAAATATTTTATATATATTTTTTGTTTACAGAACCTTGAAAATGTTAAAAAATAATTTCTGAAAGATAAAAATATATTAAAAAAATTAAAAATTATTTTTAATTAAAAATAGTAATTAAAAATAAATAAATAATCTCAACCGACCATTTTTTAAAAAATTATAATAGCTGTAAAGTTCTAATGTGGATTTTTTGCACGAAACTATACCAGCAAATACTAAACCGAGCATGTGTGAATTGTATTGTGAGTTTGTGATAAATAGTTATTAAACCAATGTATATGAGGAATTAGTTTATGCTTTCACATTACTTAGGAAAATCGCTCTAATATGGTACATAGTGGAACAACTAAACAAGTATCGAAAAATCGAAGATATTATTGATCAATTAACCACCCCATATTGGAATATTAGATAGCTATATAAACATGATTTATTTGATTATATTTTAGTAACATGGATTAATGTTGCAAGATCCTCATCTTACAAAGCTAACTTTATAAAGCTACAAAGGCAGCCCAAGGTCGCCGGCTAGAACCCAGGAGCACAGGTAAATATTAAGCCTTGCTGCTACAATATATCCCTTACTATTACGTTTACAAAGGGCAGGAGACACTTCTGATTCATAAAACCTCAGAGGGCCTATCCAAGAAAACAAATACGAAGTATAAAAGAAAAGCAAAGCAAAGCAGTAAACATAACTACAAACTATCTATGACTGTTCATTTGATCGCCAATAAACCAAAAATGTAAAAGTTAAGGGCCCTAAAGAGGCTAGGACAAAACTGCATAGGTACTGTACAGCAAACAGATCAGCATGGTTGAACCGTTGAAGCTCCATCAGAAGTTACCATTAAGTCTATATCCCTGGCCTTTCACTCAGCTGCAGGATCACCATGCATTTTATCGTAGAGTCTATAAATTATAGTGGACTTTGCCATTTGGGGTTCTTTTTCCAGCACAGAAATCACATCCTTGACAGAGATACGCGGAGTTACTCTAGGAGGTGGCACAGCAACTTGGCTTCTACCACCTTGTTTTCCCACTCCTACAGCAAAAAAAAGGTTTAAATATTCAAACAATAATTTCTTTTTCTTCCAGGAGTTGAACTGGGGTGCAAGTAGGGATAGTAATAGAGATAAAAAAAAAAAAAAAAAAAAAAAGGTACACGAGGAAGGGTAAGCAAGAATTTTATTTACATAATCGAGTATCAACAAAATGTGTGTGTATGTGTGGTGTGTGTGTGTGTGGGTGGGTGGGGGTGGGGTGGGGGGGGGGGGGAGGGTGTGTTACCTGATGCAGAGAGAGCAGATGCCGTATCCCTTTTTCCCGTTCCTCTAGTTTCCCTAACATTCCCAACAGAGGTTGTGAATTGCTTATTAGTTGCATCTTTACCCGCCTGGGAACTAGTTGGAATTTCAGGTCCACCATCACGCTTTTGGCGAGCCTGCTGTGCCATAAGCTGCCATTTAGACAGCATGTCATCACCTCCAACAGCAGCTCTGGCAGCAACATTTGCTGCTGTAGTGCGCAATTTGTCATCCTCCTCTTTATTCACTGGCATCTGTGCAGAAAATTATATAAGACTTACAATAACTCTTCAATGGTATATTGGTATATGTTAAAATTATTTAGTTATACCTTCAGTGACTTTGCACGCCCATCATCTTTTTCCTTGTCAGCATCAACTATAGCACTGCTATCTGGCTGCGATGACCATATATATACATTAATCTTAATCATGAATTCCAATTGCATCATTGGGAAAAAAAAGGGGTAAATTTAATGCAAGCATAGTAAGATTCACACTTCATTTTGTTTCCGGAGCTTCTCATCTTCAGCTTGTTTCTTCTCCCATTCTTCTCTGGCTTTCCGGTTAATCTCTAAAATTTGTTCTCGGACGTCAGAAGTGACGACAATAGCGTGCCTTGACTTCTCAGAGTCAGCCCGCTGTTAAAACCAAAAAAAATTTATTTAACTCAGGATGCAGGCAAAGAAAAAAAAAAAGATTACTTTGACAAAAAGAAGAGACAATACCTGTTTTGACACTCTAATCAAATTGCTTATCAAGGCACGTAGTCTTTCCTCTACACACTAAAGAGGAAATGATTAAAGGATACTGAAAGCATGGGAGAAGCAAAAGGATGAGCAGTGAAAATCTTACTAGTGAGAGGCACCGCTCCACATCATTGCTCAAGTTCTTTAACCCACATTTTGTCACTGTCAGACGCAGTAAAAAAAAAGATAAGCAACAAGACAGCCTTATCCCTACTAAACTATTCTAGCAAAGTTACAGAATTATAAAAACAAAGATGATCGAATATTAACTTATTTCTGCTAACTTCTTCTGGAGAGGAGCCTTTTGCAGAATTAGTCTATCTTCTTCTTCTTGAACAGCCTTACGAGAAGCCTCTGATACTCTACTATCATCCTTGGGAACAGAAAATAACTGTTCCTCCTCTTCCTATCAAATCACACCATATAAGATATTGGGTTGAGGGTCCAGACAAAACCAATTGCTAAATCAGCTACAGGAGCTGGGATAAGTAGCAGCAATGGAAATAAACACCGTACCCTCATATTAATTCCACTAACAGCAGCGACGTCATTAAGATGTTCAATGCTTTGATCAGAGAATGCCCCAGAAGCTTTCTGCTTCTTACTGCAAGGTCATGAGTCATGATGGAAAGAATTTTTCTTAGGATTTAAAATAGACACTTGATAACCAAATCTGTAAATTCAGTCTCAAATCTAAAGCTCACCTGGGTAGAGGTGGCGAAGAATCAAGTGCGTCAAGTGGCTTCTTCTGACCACTAGATGGCTTTTTAGTTGATACCTTGGAATTGCTACCAATCCCGCCCAATGGGCTAGCAGCAATAGTCTGAGACCCTACCTAATAATCAAAAAATATATAACTCAGATGCTCTACTTGTCAGATCCAAAGAATAAGGAATACATGGCATAGTATACAAACAAGCATAAGCCAATATAGAGAAGGGACTGATTACTAAAATGCAAGGGACAAGATCAAATGTATGACATGTATCATTACTAAACAGAAATGAAAACTAAGGAGCAACGAATAGAAATACTCTTCAAATACGGCAGAGGAATCAAAAGTAGTAAATAGAAGTCAGAGATACACAGAAAAGCTGAGCTTGTTTGCTTGATTAACAGTTCTTTTCTTCTAGCTTAAATTCATCAAGTATAAGTTCAACATCAGAGAAAGTAGCGAGAAATGAAACATATCAGTTCAAAGTTGCAGTCCAAAACTGCAATCTGTACGATGCTATAATCCAGATGATGCCTGTCAATAACAGTGCATGCCCCATATTAAGTCCATACCCTTCATCCTTACATTTTAGAATGGAAATGAACTAATTAAATTACCAACACCACCCCACCCCCAGACAGTCCACATCCTTTATCCTTCCACATTAGAAAGAAAAATCTAGCTACAAACTACATACATCAGCTCTTTCCAGAAATCAACTAGTAACCTTTGGACAACAAACAACAAAAAACAAAACCAAAGCCATATGAACCAAGAAGCTATCTTCTGTGGTCACAAAAATCTTTTTCCTCCATTTGCTTCACTCAGTGCACTACATGCTCTTGCGAACCTTGTTTTCCGTGCCACTTTCAATTCCCTTTATCCAAGTCATCTTTACTAGCATCCTACAATCAATTTCTCACATGTCCATAACAACGTACAAAATTCTCCAATATTTAACCTCAACATCCACAACTCCAACTTTCTCAAAGTATTCCAACACAGCTACACATCCATCAGAACATAGAAACAATATAACAATGCCAGAATAATTCTCACTCTATATAATTACCCCTTTAACCTTACCAGTACGCAATGATTTCACAACCAGGAAATCTGATTACTACCAACCAGTCAATTCTCCATCATGAATTACATCATTATATATCTCCATTCTTCTGTAATATCAATCTAAGCCTCCAAGGTGCTTAAAAAATCTACTCACGGGCTGCTCCTTACAAACTTGTGTCATGCTCATTCTCCCTCCCAGCACTTGAATTTACTCTATCTTGCCCTTAAAGTAGCTATCTTTTGTCTACATCCCTCCACCTTAGCATAAACCCAGCTTTAGTCTCATCTACCAATACAATAACATCTACAAAAAGCATATGCCACAATATCTCAGAGGCAAAGAACAAAAAAAAAATATATAGTTAATCCATCCTTGGTGCAATCCAACCGTAATGAGAAAATCCTTCATTACTCATCATTAAAAGAGTGTTTGGATAAAGAAAAGGAAATGAAAAGCAGGGGAGGGAAAAATAATGAGTTTTCTTTCCAAATCTCTCCATATTGCTTACAATTTAATCCCTCCATTTCTCTCCCCTCCAATTCCTTTCCTTCCTCAATTGTTCAAGTTTGGCTCAACAAGATTAAAATTTTTGTTTGACCCTATTTATCAATTCCACAAGAACGTTCCGACTTAGCAAGTTCAAAAGCAATTCATGAGTGTATCATACTATCAGCTCATGCATTCCTAACAACAGTAATGGTAGTCCTAATTGGAAAACGCCAAGTGGATCAAGGCAGTGGATTGTCCATGCGCGGATTCTATTCCCGTAGTTCGCCAGTAATTGTATGTCAAGGCATCTACAAACCACTAGAATCATGCCAAAAGTTACCTGGAAGTCAGTATCCATGCGGGATGGAACAGAACCTGTTGGCATAGTTGCAATCCTCGATGAAGATTGAAAGGCGATTCCAGGATTATGTCTCTCTGACAATTCATCATTTGAGGCCACTGGAAGTGATTCTCCTTGATCAACTAATACAGAGCCTGAAAAAGTAGTCCCCTGGGATGAAGAAACTTGGGGCTTTGGTTGTCTCTCGAGAGCCTGCTCAGAGGGCTCCTGTTTCACATAGCTAATGTTTGGAGAAGTTCCAATTTTCTGCTCTTTACTTACCTGCCATGGCACGGAAGTATGTTGCGTTACAGGAGTGGGCATGTTGGCCATGGTTACACCAGGAACTTTTTTGGGATCATTAAAAGAGTTCTGCCTCTCAACTTTAGGAGTAGTCATCACATTCATGGCCTGGCTGGTACCATCCCCATAAGCAGCACCAAATCCTTGATGAAGCTGACCTTGCCTTACTTGGGGGTCATGAGATTGAGGTTTAGTTAATGTTGGGGGTGTACTGACATTTGTGTTAGAGAAGGGAAGATAGCTGCTGGCTCCATACATGGGAAAGGAACCCTGTGGAAAGTGCAAATGCTGTTGTTGCTGCTTTGAAAGGCCCTGTATTGAAATTGCTGAGCGGTCAGATGTTTGATTTGCTTGCACTCCGTGAGAATCTGACAACTTTTCCATCTCTCTTGATTTGAGCGAATTGCTGTCAGCCATTTGATGTCCCGAATCTTTAACTGGTTGCAAAACTGGAGCAGGAGTTCGTGTCACAGTAGGAGTGCTATGGCTCTTCTGATGTAGCTGTCCAAATGAATAAGGATCAGAGAACTGAGCGGCAGTACCAGTAGGAGGTCTCAAGTGTGGCTGCTGACCGGGATTCTGAGACTGCAGCTGAAATTAATTAGGTCCTCATACCCTGAATAATAACTGTCTCTCTGGAAGCAAGAAGCTGGCAGCAGGAAGCAGACAGTAGAATCAAAAGTCAACATACCTTTGCCTGCATCTTTACTACAGCCAACCTCAGCATTTGGTCCCCCACAATGCCTCTCATAAGCCTGACAAATGTGTCCTTGGGTATCTCATTTCTCTAGTAGTCATACAAAAAAAAAAGCTTAGATAAACAAGAAAAGATACAATTTACACAGCATTGATGCACTGATACAGTAAAAAAAATCATGGACCAAAAGGTAGAAGCAAACCCGTAATTTTCCGTACAGAGTTTGGAGTTGCATGGCCCGGTCCTTGTCTAATTCAGGTAAAATGATTGGAAGCAAACTGCCGAAAGGGATTTGCTTTGACCGATTAGATGAGGTGCCAGCCTGCTCTGGTCCTGAAACTGGCTGATTACTAAATCTCTGCATATTTGAGAATTGAGGTTCACTACTTGAATTCAGCATTCTGCTTGTTTCATGAGCCTGAGTGTGACTTGACCCAGATACTTGTGGTTGCATTGGTGTTGATGGCTGAGAATATTCTCCAGATTTAGGTTCCACAGGGTGTTCCTGACCATCAACTTGCACAGGCCTATGTAATTGCGACTGAGAAGCACTAGGTGCCTGAGTTTCATTGACTTCTTGCTGAATCTCCATATTAGATTCATGTTCCTTCATCTCCACGTCAGATGACTGTTGCTCTTGACTCCTTAAACCTTGCTGCTGGGATTGGCTGCCGCTGTTTTCATCTTGGCTAGAAGGCTGCCATTGCGTATAAATCTGACTTGAAGTTTGATTGTTCTCTTGAGAAAATGCTGTAGTCATTTCACCAGTATATAAATGTGGTAATTAAATGAAGAGTTGAAGACGAAAAGAAGATATAACCAAGCTCAAAAATAATTTAAAGAAAATACAAGAAACTCAGTTCACAGGGATATCAATTATAAAAAAAAAAAGTAAGACATAAATATATCATCTAGTAATGATATTAATTAGTTCTCAAAAGTAAGGAAAAGCATGAAGAACTAAGGACACGTAAGACAGAAAGCATGTACAGAAGTTACTAACATCCATGAACATTTTTTCCCTTTACATTTCACACAATGGAAAAAGATATTATAATTTTTTAATCAAATACAAGTTATAAAACTCGACCAAGTAGCTTTCCTGCAATTATTCATGAATTCTAGATATCCAGCATAGTGTTATTTTTATATAGGAGAAAACTTACAAATATCTGGATGAACAGGCCGAGAACTGGATGAGTCACCTTCTATATCTCTATTTAGAGCAGCAGTAAATGCCTCAACATCTGCTCCAGAATGCATCGATTCGTCCTAGTATTTAATCCCCCAAATAATAATGTCGACAATCGTTATATATTCACAACACAAAGTAATATACTGTACTTAGAAATCACTGGCAAGAGAGGATAGAATACCTCATCCTCTTCAAGTAGCTTCATGATAGAAGGATCCATTGCACAACTATATACTTAATCAAAACTTCAACCAACTGCTGATCAAAATACCAAGAATTAACTCGAATTGTAGAACAAAGTGTCATAAACAGCCACAAATAATCAATTATAAACTGAAATTGGTGCATCCCAAGATTTCTCTTTTTTAATTTCATTTCCTCATTAAACTCCCCAACAGTGTTCTTCAAGGTGCTTAATTTGATAATCATGGCTACCCAATTCACCAATTTAATCCCCTATTCGAATCGGAACCCGAAAATTAATATGAGTATAAATTCATAATTTCTAATTCATCAGTAAAAATTCGCAAATCAACAATTTTTAAGTTTCTTAACCTAATTATGTTCAAACTAGATGCCCCACTCAATCATAAATTAAAAAATTTCGCCAATTACAATTAGTTGCATGATTAAGAACAACCAAATCGGAAAGTTTCATTGAGCTTGCCAAGTATATAAAATTCAACTAAAATTCTAAAAAATTGAGCAATTTGAAAGAAAATTAGAGAGCGATGATTTACCTAGCGTGTGAATGAGCTCGATTTTTCTGAAAAAGTTTGAATATGCCCTAATTATTTAGCTGCAAAATTGTAACGATGATCTTAAACTCTTTTATTTTGGAGGAAGACGAAGGAAGAAGTATGCCTTTGGCCGAGTTCTAAACTTGTAGAGAACAAGTAATTTATTGGGAATTTTTAGGAGAGTTTTTTTTAAAAAAAAAACTAATTTTTTCATTCTAATGAACTACGAAGTATATTTAATTATTTATACTTTATGAAAAACTAGATTAGGTCCCCAATACTTTAATACTTAAATTATACAGATTAATAAAGTATTGGCTCATTTGGTAAGGTTCTTACCTCATATCTTATTCAGCGTTTAACTCGTAAATATTTAAGTAGTCAAATTTTTAACCACATAATGACACATATTATTTAAGATTATACTCTATAATTGACATGTATTTTTACTTCATGGATGATAATGAGTATTTAAGATTTAAGTAGTAATTAGTATTTGACCCACACAATGCCTGTGAATTGGGATACTACTTAATACTCGTTTAGGGCTTGTTTTAATATATTGAACTGAACTAATTGAAATTGAACTAAACTGAACTGAACTGATTGGGGCTAAAATGAACTGAATTAATTAGAGTCGAACTGAATAGAGCTGAAATGAAGAGCTGAACTAAACTAATTGGAGCTAAGCTGAATTAAAATGAAATATTCGACTATTTTTTTTTAATAATTATCTTAAAATTTATTATTTTGAAATTAAACTTATTTGGTTTATATCCATAATAGATTACTTAAGTGTACTATACAAAAGTTTAAATTATGATAAGGGCTATTATATTCTCCTAAAAAGTTCAAAAAAGTTCAAATTGCGAACAAGTATGCAAAACAAGAAAATTCCAGTCACAAATCCTGAATTTCCTTCTTAACCCAACAGAAAACCAACAAAAATGGCAAGTTTAACCAAAATACAAATTGGTCTCCAGATTCAAACATTTTGATAGAAGGGAGGGAAATAATTTATCAGCGCCTATCCTATAGAACAAATAGCTCATTTCACCTAATAACTGAACACTGAAATTCAAATCCAAAAAGGAGAAATCTCATTAAACTCTAGACGAGTAAAAGTGCATTACTCATCAAGGATTACATGGAATCGTCACTGAGCAGACCAACAAGCTCAGACTTCTTCAACTTCGAGAACCCTTTCATGCCTCGAGATTTTGCAAGCGCCCTCAACTCCGTTAGCTTCATAGCATTCAAGTCTTCAGTATGCTCCTTTTCTGCATCTTCCTCGTCAATAATATCTTCTTCGGCATCTAAAAGCTCAGCCTCTGACAATTTACTTACTGTAGGTCTTTCCACAAATTCAGCTTCCGCCTCCAAATCTACCTCAGCCTCTGACAATTTACTTACTGTAGCTCTTTCCACAAATTCAGCTTCAGCCTCCAAATCTACCTCAGCCTCCTCCTCTCTCTCCTCATCATGTTCTAGCTCTAGCCCAGACTCCAGATCCATATCCGGCTCTAGATCAGAATCTGATTCAGCCTCCGGGTCAAGTTCACTAAGAGTCTCTTCATCCGTCCTTGCATCAAGATCTGAATGTGAGATGATTGGCTCATACTTGATCCTAGGAACTGGAGACCTTCGCCGGAATTCAGATGGTGGGCGTGTAAATGAAGGCTTATTGGTTTCTTGAGGCTCTTCCCTAACAATACTACTGGAACTGAAAAAGCTTTTGCTCTTATCCTCATTGGATTGCCCACTCTGTCTTGGATGATCAAAATTGAAATCATTTGCACCACCACCATTCACTTTTCTTTTACCTTGCTCAACTGAATGCTTCCTCAAAAGCTTAAGTAAAGAATCAACTGTTTCGCTCTCTTTATTTTGCCCTTTGACAGCTTCAAGCTTCTTCTCTTCCTTGACAACTGCTCTTTGTCGAAGTTGAGCCTGAACCTTCTTAAAAAGTTCAACTATTTCCCTTTCTCTTGGTCCTGGGGTAGCAGTAGCCTGGGACTTTGGGCTATTAGAAAGAGAAAGTAATGGCCCATTTTTAGTTGATAAGAACTCAGATTCATCAAGGTTCTCAGAGTTGTCCTTCTCTTCATTAACCCGGTTCCTATTTCGGGAGTAGCCAGACCTGTTATGCCTAGGGAAGTCTGGATTTCTTCTATAACCACCATTATTTGCCTGGCAGATAAAAGACTTATGTTTCAAAGAACATTTTGACGACATTATTTTCACCTGAGCAATTTTATATTCGTTTCGGGGACACGTTGATACACTGACTGCCCTTCCAGAAACTCCCAAGCACGGGAGAGAGGTGCTCTCAGATGGTCCATAGCCTACAAAATGGAGAAAAGAAAGGTAACAACACATGAGTTCTGTACACCAATTTAAACCAGACAAAAGGGTAAAAGGAAACCTAATAATTAATCAGCACTGTAGCACAAATCGTTAGTCAAAAATCAGATCATATGCTCAAACCAAATCTGTGGTAAAAACTCACTAGTATCTCCAAAAGAATTTGTCAGTACAAGACTTAAGGATTTGACTCATTTTCATTCATGGCTCTCCCCACACATCTTTAGCAAAAAATATTCCCCTTTTAGCCCAATTAATCAATCATCATTTACACAATGACTATTGTGGTTACGGCATGCCTATCAATCAATCAATCAAATCCTTAATCCCATAAGTGAAGTCGGCTACATGAACCAAAATTAATTATTCCGTGTGGCATGCCTACTGTGGATTTGGCATGCCAACATCTTCAAAAACCTTTTGCACCTTCCAATAACCCAACAAGTTGCTCCCAAAAACCCAACAAGTTGCTCCCAACCCCTTCTCCTAACCTCCATGGCTCCAACCACTTCAAACAAAGACGGCAGCTAAACTATGGCATGATTAGAGAAGCTGATATGTTTGTAATTGTAATAAACATACTGTCAATTACAATTAAAATCTAAATTTGATGCATTACTCTCATCTTTCTCTTCATCAATTCCTCTTGACTTGGTAAACACTAATAATTATGAGTTATAGATCTCTATTGACAACACTCCTATCTCTACCTTCCTTCATCAATGCATTCGGTCTTAGATTTGTAATGTCATCTCCAAAATTTTGTCGAAATCACACATATCCATCTAAGAATTGCTATTACTATTACAAAATCACTACATTTGAGTTATGAGCGATTGATGCCCTATCTCCACCAATGCAATTGCAATAAGCCATCCCCACTCATTAATATTTCTCATTGCAATAAACCCCATAACAAATTCTACTTTACCAATTAAGCAGCCCTAGATATACCTAATTTTATCTATGTTGATATAATGGCCCCAAAAAATTATCAAAGAGCCTGCTTTAACCAGGACTTAGACTACTGAAAACTAATGTCATTTCATCAAACACTAGGTGGGCAACATCTGTAACTCCCAAAAACACCTAAATTCACCACTAAAAACCACATTTCAACGAAAAACAACACCTTCCCACGAATCAGATAACCACTATATGAAAACCCAGATGCCCATTTGACAAAATTCTAGCTACTGAGTCATTAACAAAGAAACAAAACCCAGAAAATAACACAAAAACCAGTTTTTTTTTTTTTTTTTTTTGGTCAAGAACATAAAATTTAAACAAGAAAAAGAGGAATTGTAAATATTTTATAACAATTAGAAATAAAATTGAAGCTTAATGATCATAGACGATGAAAATAGACAATTTAAAGAGGATACTAGACCGAAAATTGTGAATTTA
Organism: Chenopodium quinoa; assembly: GCF_001683475.1. Taxonomy (NCBI): domain Eukaryota; kingdom Viridiplantae; phylum Streptophyta; class Magnoliopsida; order Caryophyllales; family Amaranthaceae; genus Chenopodium; species Chenopodium quinoa. The sequence goes on along the minus strand of NW_018743196.1, from coordinate 1,697,245 downwards.
ATTAAATAAATAGAGTTGAAAAGTAATTTTACTGTTAGAAAGGATAAAGAAAGTACCTTGAACGTTGTTGGAGATGATATTTAGGGTTCGAGACATGACCTTGAAATGAGTATTTCAATGGCGGTTTTTTCGCATTTGTATACGATTAGGAAGGAGGTCTGCTTCACTTGAAAGCAAATTGACGGCAAAATAAACTAACTATATATCCGGTTGTTAATGAAAACAAAATCAACTATATATCCGATTGTTTTTTCTATTTGGGGTAATTGGGAGTTTTCCTATGGACTTAAACTAAAATGTCAAAATCAATTATATGTACGAGTCTCATCGTATACCGAAACTCTTGTTGGGAGACTCATCCATTATAAGTTAGGGGTACGATCCGGATTGAATCCATGACATCATTATTGTCAAGCCACATCATTTCAATATACTTATATGACATCATTATATTCATATGAAATCATTATTGTCAAGTAATATCATAGCATACACAATGGGTTATAGGATTACATATTGAGTGTCACAATCCTCTTGTGCCACGCCATCATGGATAGTCATTAAAACCCATTCACTTGCAATATTTTATTGCATAACCACAAGCAAATAACCGGTTATAGGAATAACCTGATCATTGCAAAATTTCCCCAAATTTTTCTCTCTTTTCATTTTTTTATTATTCTTTTAGTTTCTCTCTCCTAATAACCAACCCTAATGATCAATGGTTGTGCATGCTCTCACTTCCATCATTATATTCATATAGCATCATTATTGTCAAGTCACATCACTTCAATATACTTTTATGACATCATTATATAATTTTATGACATCATTATATTCATATAACATAATTATATTAATATGACATCATTATTGTCAGGTAATTTCACTTCAATATAATTTTGTGACATCATTATATTCCAAAAATTTCATAATACAAACATAAATCGTTCTCGGTACTTTATAGACATTTTTATAGGTGTGTTATGGTTTCAAACCACCCCACGTTTTCAGTTCAATTTTCGAAAAAATGACCCGAAATCGTGTATTATAGCCTTCAATTTTGGACAATTTTTCACTTTTTTAGACCCGGAAATAAAAATTTCCGAGATGCTTCCCATGGATCCTAATACACCCCGGAAGTCCATTTGGGTGGGGAAAACCATCCAATATACCTTCAAACAGTCAATTTACCTGTTTACAACTTGCACCGATTTCATAAACTCGAGGCTATCACGGACATTTATGGCAACATATAATGATCATATATAGTTCCAAACGACATTATATGACACTAGGATGTATCCCCTGGTATCTCGAGACTTTTCGACACCAGGTTCCGAAACCTCCAAAATTGGCCAAAAAGTGTGTATTATAGCCTTCAATTTTGCCTATTTTTAACTTTTTTTGATTCGGAAACAAAAATTGACGAGAAGCTACCTATAGACCCTAATACCCTCCGGGAGTCAAATTGGGTGGGTGAAACCATCCAATTTGCCTTTAAGCATCCAATTTACCAGTTTCCGTACACGCCACTTGTATTGATTGTAAGCTTCCACGGGGCCTTTATGTAGCCGAATTATGGTTGTATATGGGTCCAAACAACATCATACGACCTCGGGATACATCCCGTAAAATTCCGTGAATTTCAGACACCAGGTCCGAACACCTACTAAATTGCTTCGATTTCGTGTATTATAGCCTTCAAATTTCGCTTCCGTACATCATTTTTTCACCCGAATGTAGTCGCAGCACCGGACTGACATCCTAAAAATTAAACTAAAAAAAAATGTCTGCCTCAAATTAAGTGTAACATTCTCAACAACATATACGGGGTTGAGACTTATGAGTCAAATCACATACAGAGTATGTAATCAATTGGTTGTTGATGTAGTGGTGATTGAGACTACACTTGGTAGGGAGGACCCGTGTTCGATCCCCCGCAACAACAATTGGGAGGGGACTGGAACATAACCACCCAGAACTGATCGGCGAATCCGGATTAGCTCAAAGGGTGAACTAGGTAGAACACCAAAAAAAAACATACGGAGTATGTAATACAAGTATAAATGTCCATATTTTAACTCGTTATTACTTATTGTATTACCTGTTTATTATTATTTTTTTTAAATAACCAACCCTTGTTATCACCTCTAAAATAAAATAGTGATTTACTTTTATTATGGTAAAATATCAGTTATATTTCTATGATTTCACTATATAATTTCACATATTATTATTGTTGGTATTCATTTGGAGTTGATTTCATTAGCGGTTAATAGAACAATCTGTTTATATCACAGTGTCTTTAAAGGGATATTCTGAAGCTTATAGGCATTACTAGATGTCCTTCGAGCTTAAGTAAAGGCTTTTGCCTCCTTAGGAAGAAGCAATACAATGCAAGCACGCCTGGTATGTTTATTCTGGAGTCTGCACTACTCCATTGGCAACAAAGGAACCACAAAATTATTATGTTGGACTTTTAACATTTCGATATAAATATGGACACTTAAATACTTCTTTTTGGGCCAAAATCATAGAATATTTTTACAATTTGCTAAGTTAAAACACTTGGACACGTATCCATATCTGACACAAGTACCTAAGTCCGAGTAACATAAGTACATAACTACTAGACATTAACAACTCCTATTTTAACCCACGATCTATCTTCTCGATTTTTTTCTTTCTTACTTTCTTAGCCAAACCTCTCGACTTCATCAATAGGATTCACTCATTGAATATTGTAAAATTTTAACATCTATAGTTGAAAATTGCCTTCCTAAGTGCATTCCAACATACAGCTTCAATGGATGAAATAATTTTACCCCCTGCTTCGCTCAAACATTGGAGATGAAAATTGAAATGCAAGGTTAATCACAGTAAATTACCACATACAACTTTGCTCCATTACATGATAGCTCTTTAGACTGAATGGATAATCAACTGCGCTTAAATGTTCAGAGCATTATTACTCAGATAACAGTTTAAAATCCAAAATCGGATACTGGCCATCCTCACATTTTCGAGAAGAAAACAGCATACTAATCAAAAGTGCCAATCTCATCAGCAACTCAGAATCATCTCGTCATTATTTTAGTTTCTTCTCTCCTTAAAGTAATTTTAAACAATGAATATTTTCCGTCACAAAGATATGATCGGATTAAAAGAGGGTACATACAAAACAATTCAGCAAGGCCCTAATTTTACCGGGATGTACGAGTTATAAGGGGGTTGGTTATGCATAACCCCATCCAACGAACTCCAACACATTGGCTGATTCAACTTAAGTTTTGTGATTCTTAGCCATTTCTTCAACATCGAGCTCAACTTCTAGTACGGGCAAATCCTTCTTGACACTGAATTCACTGAGGAAAAATATTTCAACATATTACTGAGCTAGTTGACATAGGTAGTTGGGTAAATTTACAATAAACAAAACATGATGAAGTAAATGGATGCACATACCTGTTTCTCACAGGACCATGATCAACAGCATTGCGCAAACAATAAATAACTCTACCAATAATGTCTGACATATGAACTGGGCCGAAAGTTCTACTGTCCTTGGCTTCCTGCTTCAGGGGGTTGGGTTGGGGTGGGGGTAAAGAGAAAGAGTAATAAAAGTCAGTACTTGAAGCATGGAAGACATGGTTAGTTGATCAAAACTGCAGTAAAATTAAACATAGATGTTACTATTTAGGATGCTACTCACTCCAGTCTAAGCCTCTCCGGACTTTCACAAAGTCTAGATCAAGCTTCCACATCATCATCCATTCCTATATACTCAGCTACGACTCATAACGACTGATACGAGTACATCCTTATAGCATTAGAATGAATATGGAGATGATTTGTACAGAAGGGCGGGAACAGTAAACCTATAAAATCATATAATTACTCCCAATATCCCTTATAATTTAGCACCCTATCCTTTGTTGACAATCCCAAGTTGATTGCAGACTCATCTTTTAGAGTATATTTCCCTAACCGCCCCCTTTTTCTTATTTATTTATTTTTCTCTTTGATCATTATTCTTACTCTTGTACCAATAACAAGTCTGAAGTATATAATATGGAATGGGGTCTATAGAAAGGAGAAAAAACCCAAAATGAACAAGAACAAGTGGCAAATTTACTGTGCAATGATTAATGGAATGAGCAATAAGATTTGGATATGTTAAAAGCTTAAAATGGCAAAAGAGCTGAAAATATAACCATATGAAAGTTAGAGATCAGCATGAATTAAAACAATCAGATAGTATGCCTACAAAGTTAAAACTCTGTTCTGTTAAAGGCTAATGCAGGTGTATGAGCAGAGTGCCAACGCTTGTTACAAAGACATGGGAAAAGACTGTACCTTTGGCTTCAAAGCTTCATTGTCAGCAAGAACCCAGCATTCATCCTTATCTAGGATAAAAGGCTCCTCTTTTTCATCCTTCGAGACCATTTCATATCCTTCAGTGGCAGCTAATCTTCTGACTAGATAATCCTTTGGGCTTTCAGGGTCTTTCAGGACCACTACATCTCCAATGAAAACACGACTGTCATGGTAAAATAAACATTTATAAATCGGAGTCAAAAGGAAATAATAACAAAAAAACTTCAGAAATCTCTGCTCTCAATTCTTCATATAATCAGTTTTATTTATATAAATAAAGTTTTTCATGATACTACACCAAATTATACAGAATTTCATATCCCCACACAAATTTCCTAATTTATAACACCATCCTATTGACTTAAGTTTTTACCCATGGTGAGTTTCCACTCAAACATATACTCATATGAGTCATTTCTGACACCCTTAGTTGTGTCACTGTATCCAATTGACCAAGAAGTGGGATAATGTAAAATTGAAAAGTAGGTAAGTTTTCGTTAACTCTCAAGTTTTGAAAAAACATCATACATTTACAATTATCTATTTGATTTCTTGAGAAAGGATCACTTAATCAATTTTCTGATTTTCTCAAGTGACGAAACAGTTGCTAGAAGTCTACAATTGACACTTAAGTACTTGACAAGTTGACAGTAATATATGCTCAAGAATGAAATGCGTTTAATAAAGGGAGCTCGACAGCACAAAATTGGGCACAGATTGCAAAGAAAGAGTAACAACCATGTTCTAACATGTCGATGATCCAGACTGAGGAATGAAAAACTTAAATGACTAAGACCAGCATCATTGGAGTTGAAACAGAAAACTTTAAGCCTAAACTGATCTCAATCAACATCATTATAACTTCTTATTCAAGATAATCGGTTAAAAAACTGTTTCATCCCAAATTCTTATAGAAAATGTGCACTTTTTTTTTTGGAGGGAAGAGGTTAAGCCATAAAGAATAATGTCTTAGAGGAACTTTTGTTATAGATAATCATCATATCAAAAATTTTGTGGGATAGAACCTTTTATTATCAATTTTTGTGGGGATGCATTTTATAAAACATGTTTATTGATAATGGTGCCATTTACTTGATGCACACTCTTGCTACTCCTGTAATATTTTCCTCAAACATGCTCCTGCTATCTCCTCCCATTGATCCTGCTTTAATCCCTCTGTGTCTCTTCTCATCTTCTTCCTCTCTCACATTTCACCTCCCATCTTCTATAAGCCCTCTGATCTTTTATTTAACTTCTTCCCGTCTTTCGCATGACATTATGGAAAACACACTCGTTTTCCTCCCTCTAAAATGTTTCTTAAGTTTTTCCTCTGCCTCTCTCTTTTACTGAATTTTAATCTCAAAATAGGCCAACATAATGCATAAAAAAAGCGCCCTTCAACAGAAAATTTGCCCCAAATATTGACCTCTACATGACCTCTTTACTAGATGTATCTCCATCGTACATAAATTCCGAAACCTTTACTGATAATTTTGTGGTTTTCTAGCATCGGTGCAAAATTTCCCAAATTCAAAAGATTGAAAATACTTTATAGCATAATGGGATCTAATGGTGTTTGTTAGTCACGATAGAACAAATTGACTATACTAAGGTGGTCCAATATCTACTAATTTTGATTACGTTGAGTAAAAATTAATGATATTCATCCCCAACTTTGGTTCAGGAGAATCAAGCAAAGATAGAGGGGCAAGAAATTTCAATTTTTTTGCTTGGTGCGAGCAATTTGGGTTAAAATTTTATGGAGTGTTGTGATGGATCCGGATTTGGGCCAGCCCATTAAGGTCTATCACCGTAGGGCCAAGATGGGTCAACAATTATTAGTTTTAGGTTATGTTAGTGCTTGAGTATAAATTGTAATGTAAGGAGTAGTAGCCGATTATCCAGAAAATTGTTAAGGAAATCCTTGTGAGATTTGTAGCCTAAAGCTACTGATAGACTAATAGCCTAGAGCTATTGCTATCCTTGTAACCTTTAAATTTCCATTGTTAATCAAAAGACTCAAGCTTACCTCTAATTAGTGTTAATTAATTTTATTTATTGTGTGAGAAAACCGGTCCTTGACAAGTGTTTTGATGACAGGAGTCTTCCCTTTATATTTTTATTTTATTACTAATGTAGTCCCATATTCTTTGCATGGTAGGACTTTGGAGAAGTATTAAGGTTGAGGGAAAAGAAGTATGGTTGATTGAAGTAAAGCAGAATGAGAGGGAGAAAGAGGAAGAGAAGAAAATCAGGTGCATGAGGAAGAAGATGAGAGAGATTAAAGAGAGTGTGCTGGTCTGAGGGGAAAAAATTGCACTTCAGGTACAGATAGTAGAAAATTAATAACGGTCAACAGTTGGAAATTTGATCCTTTGGCCAGATTCTGGCCAAAATGTGCCAAATTTAATCTTCTGTATCTATAACTATATAAGTACTTTTTTTGCAAATAATTTTAGAGGGTGCTATATCACACATTCACACATTCTGTCAAAATACTATCCAGTCTGACAGATTTTCGTAGTTAATAAACACCAAGGGAATCCAACCTTATTAAAGAAGACAAACTAAACCAAGCCTTTAAATAGGCTATCACATAGCCATACAAAGAGAACCGTAGAAAAACACTAGTCCTCGACATCAGACATAAACTTATCTATAGCTCTATAAGCATATATTACCAATGAAAGAAAAGCTGGAACTGTCGTTCATGATAGAGAGCTCTGCTTTAACTGTAGCCTTAAGACTGAGAGCTATAAACCTTGAACAATAAGAATTTGCCCTAAAATACGAGCCCACCATCTTCTTTCCATGTATTCACCACTAGCTAAATTAAATAATTTCCAAATTTCAGCAATACAGTTTGCCTTCAGCCTCCTCTTCCAAGCTACCAAAACATCTTAGTATCTTACACATTTCCACATTAAACCCAACCAATTATAAACATCACAAAACCAAAAGTATATGCTTGCACAAGGTTTGATGACTTTGATCTACCAAAACATCTTAGTATCTTACACATTTCCACATTAAACCCAACCAATTATAAACATCACAAAACCAAAAGTATATGCTTGCACAAGGTTTGATGACCACTACAACAAGCATCTTTCCACTTCAGCATTAATAGCAAAATCTACACATTGCCTTAAGGAAGCACATGATACATCTGAGGTGAATATTATGGAGTAAATACAAAAACCTGCTAGAACTTTGATTATCTAACGCTCCCAGTCCCACCATCTCATATCTAACTACCCAATTTTCTATTTGAAATGTTTCAAGAAATAATTTCCCATTTCTTTGTCACCTTAACTTTACTCTCTCTATCCATCAAATCAACCCTTTATCATCATTCAATTACAATACTTTCATTTAGTTTTCTTGCTTTTTTCAACAGCAATTTTTCATTCTGCTCTTAAATTTTTCTTAATGTCCATGCCACTTAGAAAGCAAAATCTCTATTAAGGACAGGGAAAGAAATAAAAATCACCATTTCATAGGATAAAAATCTACCTAGATTCAACTCCAAATAAGCAAACAACAACAAATCACGAAATGCATAAACTAAGAGCAAACAAAAGACCAGGCCTACTTAATAATATGTAAAGCTAAAGAACATTAACATCCCCAATTGATCTCCATCAAAGATACGGTTGACGAGTGATAACATCCCACATACAAGTAGAACTCAACAGTACCAATATATTAGTATGCAAAAGCAAAAGGGTATGAAATTGATAAGCGTTCCAAAAGAATGAAGAACAATTAAAATAGACAATTTGCAAATTACCTTGGCCCTGGAACTGGTATTTTTCTAACTAAGAGAGTTCCACCTTCGGACGCAATTGTAGGAGCCATCTCCTCTCCTTTATTCCAATGTAAGAAAGTCACCTTGCCCTGAAATAGGTTTTTCCACACGGTGTCTCCTATTTGACCTTCAGTTATCCGACCTCCTTTATAGTTCTTCAAACACATTAAACACTCCAATCAGAAAAGATACACCCCAAGAAGACTGGTAATCTCAAGACTAAACAATATGAATAATAAGCGCAAGAAATTGATATAACATGGCATTTGCACAGCTTTATAAAAGGCAAAGAATCAAAAGATGATGCAGAGTATCACTAACAACAACCCAGCATAAATTCTTCTGATTACTGTTCACTAGAGGCAACATAGATGGTTAAGATGTATACAACCTAATCCCTAAACAAACTGTAGAAGACAGAAAGGAGGCTGTTTTCATGAAAGAAAAGCCATACTTAAACTTCTTCCACAGAATTCATATGTTTTTAAGAGATAGAAAGTTCTTCCTGAAAGATGAGGCAGCGCAACTTAATAATTTGCAACAGACAATAATTTTGATATCCCCTCCTTATAAATCATCAACTAATATTCCAAGACAAACAAGCAAACAAATGTGCCACCTCCCGCTCCATAACTATCAAATTTTCATTGCAAACCCAAAAGACAAGTTAAATGGAGTATATGATCCTATTTCCCCTCCCTCAAGAAGTCAAGAACACGGGTGCAGACACACTGTAAACAAACAGGTTGAATGAGTAAATAAGAAGAAGAGTAATGTACGCTCCATACAAACCTGAATGTGAATGTTGGTAATTAAGCAAGGATAACATTTACTAGTTACTACTCTGTACAAAAAATTAGCAAGTTATATCTATCAAAGACTCTTTCTTTCATTACACCCTTATTTCATTATCATACTGATAATCATAGAAGAAATATATCAATCAAAGACTTTCTTTCATTACACCCTTATACTCAATGCAGGCATAAGAACCCAGTAATTCACAAAGTATTTACTGCAATCTTACATATATAGCTAATTACAATGAGAAATGTGAAAAGATCGAATTTTTAACATCAAACAAACAATTATAGATCATAAACCCTAAACCCCAAAAACCTCAAGCAAAAATCCCAACAATTCACCTAAAATCTAGGAGCAAATCATAAAAACGACACCCAAATAAACAAAATCATTCATCACAGATTCAAATTGAGGTTCAAGAACACCCTTTTCCGAGAACATAAGCAAAACCCAACATCAAAAAAATACCCATAAACAAATTACTCAATAATTAAACAAACACATCACAAAACAATGAAATATTGAATTAAAGATTGAATTTGGATAAATAAAAGAAAGATGAGAGAGAAAATGGACACCTTCCAGCTGACAGCCATGGAGTATTCAAGCTTGTGGGCGATGTAGCGACACCATGTTGATACAGAAACCATTGCTTGTTCTTTTTTTTTTTTCACTTTAATTTTGGGGGTCTCTGATTAATCCAATACTAATGCTTCAATTTCACGAAAAATTATTCAACTACTCGTATAATTATGGTGAAGGTGAAATAGCAGCTGCCATCTGACCATCTCCTTTCTTTGTTTTTAATTTCTTTTTCCTTTTTGGGTTTCTAAAACCCTTCGATTCTAAACCTCGAAGGTGACCGTCAAATTTTCACCGAAGCCCTTCGAGATTATTTTTTTTTTCCCTCTCTCGAGTCCGACACGAGTACTTGGTGATGTATAAATCTTTAGGTGGTTAAAAATATAATTTGTTGTATTGGACTAATTCCATTCTTTCAACGATAGAAGTTACGGATTAGTTGATTATTATCTTTGATAGGTAAAGAGAAGACACTCTATTATAGGAATGGTGGACTGAACTACCATAGCCTCCCATCCCAAGTTGTTTTAGGTGGAATTTGTCCCACAACCATGAAACAACAATCCTTACCATAGTTAGGGCTGTACACCGGTCCAAAACCGGACCGGACCTGACCCGAACCTGAATGGACCGGGATCTGAATCCTTGATTTTTAAGGACCGGAGACCAGACCTGAATCAACAAGTCTGGTTCCGGTCCAGACCTGAAAAATTAGGTCCGGTCCGGGTTTGGACCTGAATAGACCTGGTTATTGATTTTTTTTTCCTTTTTTTTAAATAATATAAAATTGCTAACCTTTTTAAACCTGTTTGGACTTGTTTAGAGCTATTTAGATCTGTTCAGACCTACTTAGACATGTTTGAACTTGTTAGGACCTATTTATGGACCTGTTTAGACTTATTGAATAAAAAAAAAGTAGCTTTACCGGTTTCAGATCCTGACCTGAAAATTCCGGGTTTTACCCTACAGGTTCGGATCAGGTCCGGTCCTAACAGGTTCGGTTCAGGTCGATTTTCAAGTCCGGGCCAATTTTTGTACACCCCTAACCATAGTACCACTAAACCAAGTGTTATTTGGTATAAGCTTCCATGATTATAAGATGGTTAAATAAACTTTTTCATTTTCCAAACAATTCGTTTTTGAAGCTTAAGACGACTTTAGATAAAAGAAGAGAAAAATGAATAGGATTAGTACTATGTACATTAGCCATGTAATTTTTTTTCTTTAGTAAAACTGTAAAACCATTTGAAATCATTGACAAGTTAATCATTGTTACACCTCGCATACAAATTATGTATATATTGGATATGTACTAGGATGTTCTTTGAAAAGAATTTTTTTTTTTTTTTTTTTTTTTTTTTTATGCGGTAAGATATAGGGGTCCCCCAATTAATCACAGGAAATGGGAGGTTGGGGGGGGGGGGAAGATGGAGGGACTAACCATCCCTTTATTTCCTATGTCCTCTTATCTGAAAAGAAATAGTCTACTTTAAAGTAAACTTAATCGATCATTTAATTCCACTCGCAAAGAAAAGGTGTATAAAAATTGAAACCAAATAACCAATCAATACAACATGTTAACTCATACCCCAATTAATAAGGATGAATCATATACGTGACAAATATAATGTTTTTGCTTAGAACTTGTTAATTTGTTATGTACTGACTCAAACATTTGTGCAATTGTACATTTGTACACATCATATTAGGCTGTATTAATTGACAAAAAGATTGAGCTAAACTAAGATTGAGCAAGATAGATTACAACATAAGATCCTATCATTCTATTAATATAAAATAGACACCCCAAACAAATATAAAAATCCCAAAGTTTCATAAATGTGAAATTTTGGATCAAATGTCATGTACATACATACATAAACAATGACAAAATCAAAAGCTGTCTCATTCTCTGATTTTCATCAGTAATCCTCAAATGATCCAGCTAGCTTAGACTCATTAATCTTTATAATAATATGATTTTCATTATTAAATACTTTGTATTACATTAAACCGTACCATATTTGTTCAGAAACCATTACCCAAACTGCCAAACAGACCTCTAACCAAGATTCTAAATTATATTAATACGTTATAAATTAAATTAAAAACTATATACTACCTCCGTTTTTTATTATGTGCAACAAAAGGGTATTATTTATAAGATATAAAATATTCCTACGTTACATTCTTTCACATTCTTTCTTTGTGTTTATAAGGCACCTTCCCTCAAACCTTCACGTCTCATTTCACACCATTGCATAAAAAAAACTTGTGTGTACGGTGGATATGGGCGAGTTAGGAGCGAGTTATCGGTTCGATAACCGGGGAGATAAGACGATGGTGACGAGTGGAAGAGTGCACGCTGCTGGATCATCCGAGTTAACGGCGTATCCGTCGCAGTTGACTCGGCCGAGTCGGGGATCAAAGAAGGGGAAGAGATGGGGTAAACGACTCAGTAATCCTGAGGTGAAACGGAAGAAGAGAGTTATAAAGTATAAGGTTTATGCAATGGAAGGTAAAGTCAAAGCTTCTTTTAGAAAAGGGTTGAATTGGATTAAGAATAGAGTGTCTTCTTTTGTTCATGGCACCTAAAAGTTTTGAGATTGTATTGTGGTCAAAGGAGAGAGAAAATTATAACAATGTAGAGGGGGTGGTATGAGAAATATCATGCAAAAATTGTAATTTTTGATAGTTTTTTTTTTTGTTTATGGGATTTTATGCAATTCTCATCAATCATCTTAATTAGTTTGTCTAAAAAAAGTCGCAAAGGAAATGATGATGCATATGAAATTCGATTTAGTTTGGCTGAATATCACCCCTGTTTTACGGGATGTTATTTCATATTTAATTTGCGTTGTTTGTTTACATTTAATTAATGACGTAACAATTGAAAAAAGTGGTGAGGAAAATTATCAACATTTGTATGCATATCGATTCTAAAAGGTAACTAGTATAATTTCTTTACTTGTAAATCAAAGGAATTGATTTGATTTGATTCATTAAAATTTGTAAATGTGGTTAGGAGAAGGTATTTTTTGGGTAAATACAAGTTAATCTATGAGATTCACAAAATTTGTTTATCACATGATAATTTTGTAAATAAATCAACAACTTTTTCCATAAAAGTGGGTCCTACATTGATGATGACTGGATAAAGTTGTTCATTTATTTACCAAAATGTAATGTGATAAACAAATTTTGTTTATCCCAGAGATTAACTGGGCCTTCCTCGTATTTTTTTCCCCTAATTGGATAAAATTCTTATTTGATTAGGATCAAGATTAAGAATATGATAGATGGTATATGAATAAGCTTTAAATGTAGACACATTTGATACTCCACAAATGTAAAAGATCTTAACTCTATAAAGTATCAATGAAAACATAAGATTTTAATTGCAAGGGTTCATTTAGATGGAATTAAGTGTACACGTAAAATCGTTGGCCACAAATAAGTCTAGTCGAGCCGAGTATTTGAGTGTGTATATATATGTTGGCTTGTTCAATTGTTCGAGCTTGGAGCAAGCTAAGTGCTAGAATATGCTTCATCTTAAGAAAACTAATTTATAATCAATAATAAAAGTAGTCGGTTCTTTACAGACCAAATATAATAGTTAATCAGTAAAAATCGGTCAACATGAACGTGGCTATGAGCCTATGACCATTGCCAAGAGAAACCAACATTGCAAAGTGTTGTTCCACCGCTGGCAAAATGAAGTCGTCATCCTATAACAGCCCATCTTACAACATAGCCATGCACGTAGCATTCTGCTAGCCCAACACTGAAAGCCCATACTAACAGGCATTTACACATTAGAAGTAATAGCCTAATATACTTCATGGAAAGTATTGCAATTAAAAAAAAAAGAAAAGGGGAGAAGTATTACGTTCAATATCATCGTATTTTGCATAATACTTTGTAGGAAAGTGTTACAAATAAATCTTACCGAATGAATTATTGGGCGTGTATTTTGCATAATAATTGATTAGCTCAACAATATATATCTTATAACAACGCATTTATCAATGATCTATCAACAAAGAATTACCATATATTATAAGCGTGAAATAAGGAAAATAAATGTCCTCGCATAAATTATGGCATGGTTAAAAGGAAAAACCATACCAAAAAATGACATACACTAAACTTTTATTTCACAAGACCAATTAATTAAATAAATAATACATGGTACATGTAATCCAACCCCAAAAATTTCCGACAAAATGTGGGAGAAATACCTAAAGAAGAAAATTATAATTGGGAAATTACAAGTATACAACTAAAAAAATATTAAATGGCATCAAGAAATTAAATCAATTGACCTATATAGATGATAATCAAAGCATGCAATCCATGTAAGTTGCACGTAGTCACTAATACGTAAACCTACTCTCCTTTATTATATATTTTTCCCAATCAATGACAAAATTATAATTTCCTTCATATTTCCCTCAAAAAATTTACCATGAGACCATCAATATTCAATAAACATGCATGAATTACGACCATGGATTCCTAAATAATTCTCAATTTTTTGTTGTATATATAACTCTATTAGAAGTTTTGAAGCCTCATTTGTTGATAAAACTTAGCAATGAACTTATCAGCCTTGTCGTCGATCATCTCATCCCCTTCAAGCCCGTCGTAGTAAGCATCTCCATCGATCATCATACCCTCCTCCTCATCCGAGTCCTCATCAACATTGTCAAGATCATTTAAACTTTGAGCTGAGGCGTACCTACTCATGTCTCCTCTAGAAGATGATGAGCGCGAGGAGGAGGAGGAAGAGGAGGAAGCATCATACTTGGAATGATAAGGGGATGCCTCAATCACCTCATCATCATGCCTAGAGAAAAGAATTTGGGGATGTGGTGATGATGAAGTCATGCCACCAACATCCCTCTGAAGATGAAAGGGGCGAAATGCCCCCACAAAATTCGTTAGAGAGGTGTTGGTGGCTGTTGAGAGGGAGGGTGACAACTTTTTACCAGTCTTGTCGCTCTTCCTCCTCAACATGTACAATACCACCTTGATAACATTCATAAGACCCCCCTTGAACATATTTGTTTTGTTCTTGGAAGTTGGGGGTTTCTTGTGATGGTTGTAATAATGATCATTGTTATTATTTGTTGGATATCCAACGTCGGAAATGGTGTTTGTAGCCTCGCCCTCTCCCATAGTAACAGATTAGACGTGAATGATCTCTAAATTTTTGGGAGAATTTTTTCTCCTCACCCCGCGAAAAGCAGGATGAGAGGAAAATCTAGGTGACAATCTATCTATGAAAAACTTTCTAGGAGAATCATCTCTAGGAAAACAATTTGTAGGGGTATTATGTAGATGCGTGATTTTTGGTGTTTTTAAAGATTAACAGAAATAAAAATTGTTGGCTAAGAAAATTGAAGGATTTACTAGAATTAAAAAATAAATAATTTCATAGATAATTGAGGGACTTTAGGGAAGAAGTGTAACGAGATTTAATTTCATAAGAGTATAAACATACACTATGGTATATATACTCCAAAACTTTGGGTTTCATGCTCAAAGTTTTTGTACTTCGTATAGTTTTTGGTATATACATATTTAACAGCTAACATTTACGGGACATAAAAACTATATTTAAATTTTTTATAGCCTCGAATATTATGGGAGGATGGGCAATGAAAAAATAAAGGAGTATGTCGTAGAATGGTAAGTAATAATTAGCAGTATGTACATTCGAGTGTATAATAATAGATATATTACCGTTTAACATAATTTTATGAAATAAATTTCTGCATCATCAACAATAAAGTAATATAATTACCATGAAATAAATTAAATTTCTGCATCATAACAATGTTATAATATGAATGTAATAACAGATTGATCACCTGAGAACATGCTACCATGAAACATGTACCCTTAAAACTAACATTATATCACGTCCATTTGATTGAAAACCGCGGTATATAGGAGTGCATGGGTCCTACAAGATTATGTATGCAAGTTCCATAGATTACGACCTCTACTAGTCTCTACTTGCAACCACGCTCGGCCTGCAAGACACTAGTGGTATAACACAAATATGCAACGTATGTACAAACATTTAAACCTATTTCGAGCCGGAAATATGTAATAGGGGTCATTAGGTCGGGTATATGTCCAATTGTCCTTGAAATTATGTACCAATCTTTCATCTCGTTTTTTATTTTATTTTATTTTAATTTATTTATTTTTATATTCGTGTAAAGTAAACATCATCGATCCTTCTCCCACTTACAATATGATTTATCAAATATGCAATGAATGATATGATGAATAAATGAGACAAAGAAGATGTAGTTAGAAGTATTTACGGATTATATATATGTATAATGGGAGTAGGGAGATAATTTAGTTGTAAGGACTTGTATAAGCAAAAATATTTATCAATTGATTCACATGCAAGATGAACCAGTAGATGATTTTAGGCCGAAAACATGGAATTCTAACCAAAGTCAAGCCCATATTGTTGGTCCATTTTCTAGCTAATGACAGTTAATATCTCCATGTTGTGCACAAAAAGTTGGGTAGAAAAATTTAATTTTGTTTTATAGAGATCAAATAAGGATTTTTTAGAGACGAAGGGCATATTCTCATTGACTGAATTCAGCTGAAGTGAACTGAACTGAGCTGAACTGAATATTTTATAAGAGAAGGAAATTAGGAGTTGAGCTAAATTGAGCTGAGCTGAGCTGAATTTCAACGTATGAGAATAGGACCGAAATAAGGATTTCTTCGCAGTTTCATTACACGTACAATTATAAATTATCTTACGTAAAAAGTTCACATAAAAGATGATGTGTACACTCGAGTTTAAGAGAGATATTTTGGGATTCTTTAGTTTTTTAATGATTTAAATATTATCATTGAGTAAATAAAATTTAGGTCAACAAATTTTGATTAGGATCAAATTACAAAGGTGATCAATATCAGCATAGCCTGTAAGTTGGCTAACGATCTAGAAAGGATATTAGCTTGAACATACAATACAGTACAATCAAGTAAACCACCCAACCTAATACCCGGAATCAACCCAATTCAAACTGATTTACTTAGAACCTGAGTGCCAAGGCGATTGGTTTTCGGGTTCATACCAAGGATTTGTTTGCTCACGGCTTAAGGTTCAATTACTTGGATACTTCTACAACATAATAAGGCCAAACATAACAGTCACGAAGCAACGATCTAAATTCGTAACAAAAGCATAAAAAATAACTCAAGGAAGCAACATTGTAATCATTGACATAGAAAATAGAATCAATGAATAATTGATTAATGGGACACAATGATGAACGTCTTAATCAATAAACATTGAATGTAGCAAAGTCTTAATACATAAGTCATAGATTTGGTTAACCACAATTAAACAAGTACATTACGTGTTACGGTTTAGTCACTCAATTCCATTAAACTGAGATGCCATCATCCATAACCTGACAAATACCCATGTTTTTTTACTTATTAATCTTATGTTCCTATATCATGTTCACACAAGAAAAGGTAAAATAAATATATAAATAAATAAAAAAATCTTGTGTACTACATTCTCCTCATTTTTTTTTTCACTTTTTGGATTATTTTGTTAGAAAAAACTTATTTTAGCTGAACTTATTCAAGAATTCTAAACGTAAAAGTGATCAACTTTGAACATTTTTCTATGAGCAATATTTTTCGTGAAGAATAAGAAACACACATATTCTTAATGCACATAAATACACATATTACCATCTCATATAACTTTAAAGGTCATCTTTAACTATTAAGGTCTTTTTCCTAAGTGAGATAAGATCTAAAATATGATCCGTACTTCTTAAAAGTGCAAGGCAAAATCAATTAAGGTGACTAAGACCTTAAGCCGACCCTCACAAATGCCATAAATTATTGTAAGTCCGCCTTATAAAATTGAAACTACGTTTCGCTTTAATTGATTAGATAAAGCTGGAGACCTTTACGTTTTGTAAAAGGACAAAACTCTTTTAGTTTTGAAGAAGGATAGAGGGAAACATCGAAAGCAGCTGCCAAACAAAAATCCAACCAAGATGTTTGAAATTCAGGTTACTCAACTTTTAATTTTGGAGGGTCCTATTATTATCCAACTCATTTTTTCTGTACATATCTATTTATGTCCTTTTGTCCTTTCATTCATTCGACTTGCCTAGGATTTTCAGATGCTTTTTTTTTTTTTTTTTATCACTAGGGTGAAGTATCGTATTATTTGTAATAGTAGTAAGGTCCCAAGAAAGAAAAATAAATAAATAAATTATTGTGCTATACATAAATAAGGGTTGTATAATGCTAAATAGTAAATACTTAAACCACAATCAATGTTGTTTGGACATAAATCCTAATGCGAATGCCCATTATGTTCACGAGTACACCTAAAACTATCCAAAAGTAAACTAGTTTTATCTTAATTATGTCAGGGTTGTAACTAAACTAATTTTATAGTTGTACTTAAATAAGAGAATACTTAGGGGTGGAGTAGATTTCTTGTGTTTCTAGGTTTTTTTTTTAACCGGTAAGATACGGAATCACAGGAGGGGGATGATGATCAAACCCCCATCACTCGGGGGGGGGGGGGGTGTGTGGAAGGACTAACTATCCTTCCAACTCCTTGATCCTTTTTGTGTATCTAGATATCTAACAGAGTGACATTGCATTTTGCATCACCCATGGTTTTTAGCTATGAAATCTATGGTTGCAATTTGTGTCACTTGACACATTATACTTTTGACACTTTTCACATACGAATGACTTCATTTTGACCTTGGTTATATATAAAATATATAATAACAATCTGATTAGATTCGACTCGATGTTATTTTAAATCTTTTATTAACTGTATTAATGATATTAATTATTAAAGGTTAAGTTGCCTTAATACGTAAGAATATTACGAAGTATATGTAACAACTTAAGAAAAAACACAAGAAATACTCCGTAATACAAGTTTTTAGTGGTAGGTCCAAAAAACTCATGAAAAAACAAGCTAATGCTATAACAAAAAAATAAATGAAAACATAGGGCTGTATGGCCCCACAATACAGCCGTGTTCCCACCCTTCACACTTTCTCACTCCAATCACAACGCGTAAATTCCTTGACTCGTAAATTAAACAATTCTGCCTCATCTCACATATAAATACACACTCAAATTTCAACTCTTTTCATCATCTCAAACTACCAAAAAAGAATTGCACAAAAAAAAAGTACATCCATCTTTTATAGCACCAAGAAAGCAAAACAAAATGGGCAAGAAGAAGAGTTCATGTGAAGCAGCAGCTCGCCGAGCATGGCGACGCCTTCGGATTATATTGTTATGGGCTCAGGAAGGGGGTTTGCTAAAATGTAGGCTAATGGCTGAGTTACGGCACATGCCTAAGCAGCTCAAGGGACATTACAAGAAGTCTAAGGATATGATTCAGTATGGTGAGCGTCAGCTCTCTTTTGATGAGACACCAATGATACATTTTAGGATGAGCCGACCTTCCTCGTTAAGGTTCAAGATCCCATGTATCTCCCCTGAGGTTACTGATTTCGACTACGATTTTAGCAATGATGGACATGATTATGATGATGTGAAGTATAATGCTTATGGTGCAAGGAGGAGTTTCCTAGGGAGCAATGTAGAGGATTGTCAAGAGGATGAGAATGAAGTATGTGAAGAAGCAGTAGTCCGTGGAGACTCAAGGATTGACGACAAGGCAGACGAGTTCATTGCTCGATTCTATGAGCAAATGAAGCTGCAAAGACAGATTTCCTATCAACAGAGGTGTAATTCCATTAAAGCACATTGAAAAGATCCTACAAAACACAGTTCAAAGATTTGATTTGTTCTTTCTCCTTGTTCGAAGTTTTTGTAAACTGAGGCAGTACGGCATTTTGTAAATACCCGAGGCCTCATTTAGAGAATTTTGCAGTGATTTTATTAATGAAAATAGATATTCTATTCAGTATATTCATTTTTGCAGGAAGAATTTTGAGAAGAAACATAGTTATGCAAAGAAAATTCAATTGATATAATACTCTCAAAACAAGATTGAAATTTTTTAAAACGATTGTGCAGATTTTCTGGAGTCCAATGGAGAGGTTATTCCAGAGCTATACTATAACCAACACCAATATTTTTCTATCCAAAACTTCCTATAGAGCAAGGAAAAGAAATTACTGACTTCTGTTCTGATACCCATGGATACAAAAAACGATGCTGCTTAGAGCTACAAAAGCACCTCTTGATCCGATTAAGCACAAAAATCACGCAGCAACCCTTACGCTATGTCTATCAATCCCTGAAAAAAAGGGGCAACCACTGCGTTAGCTTGCTCCAACCCTTCAAGTAAACAACAGATAATCCAGCAACTTTTTACAGATATAGATGCTTACCGCTGTAAGAATTAAATCTATAAGATGCGCCAATGTAAATTTCCACACTAGCTACCATTCTGATCTGTCTTCAAATAACCCTCTAATTGATTGGTTGCTGCCAAAATCAGACCTATAATTGCAAAAAAAAAAAAGGTCAAAACCAGGCCTCAACTGCTTGTGCTCAATCATTTAATGTGTTGCTAAGTGCATACATGCTTTTTATTCAAGCAATCATGGCATGCATGTTACCATTCAACTAAATCGTATATCTAGTGCAAGTCTAGAATCGTTGCTAATGAAAGGTTCTCCATATCGGGTTCAATCCATCTCAACTACTCCATAGTGGATAAAAACTAGAAACAAGCTCCTCAAGCAAACATCCAACTTAAATGCAAAAATTATACAAAGTATTGAATTTCCAATGACAAAACTTGACCAAAGAGTAGTATGAAAGCAAGAAAATGAATTAACAGTTCAACAAGCCTACTATGTGCTTTTCCCTTGCATCTGTTAGTATGCAGATCCAAGGATTAAATGGTACAGCAGAATTTACCTAAGAACGGAGCAGAAGCTCTCCCAGGCCTTGACTTAAATTCTGGATGAAACTGCACCCCTACATAATATGGGTGACCAGGCACTTCCAAGATCTGCACAAAAGGCGGTAAAAATTGACATATTTGAAAGTATTTACTACTCGTAAAAAGCAACCGAATTTCAATTTAGCGTCTTTTTCCCATGGAGATTTTTCTTATGTATCATTGAATACAGATAATCTCCACAGAAACAGAACACATAAAAAGCCACACTTGATGCCACATTTTTACAACAAAATTCATCTTATAAAAACTGGGAGAAAATTTACCTCCATTCGTTCTCCACTTTCATCCCTTCCCACAAATTTTAGACCACCATCTTCTAAAGCATTTACTAGATTTGGA
This sequence comes from Chenopodium quinoa, assembly GCF_001683475.1. Taxonomy (NCBI): domain Eukaryota; kingdom Viridiplantae; phylum Streptophyta; class Magnoliopsida; order Caryophyllales; family Amaranthaceae; genus Chenopodium; species Chenopodium quinoa. Next base: position 1,676,339 of record NW_018743196.1, on the reverse strand, counting down.
TTTACCTGCAACATACATTTCAAAAGTTGTTGGTATACAAATCTGTATAAAAAAAATATGGTAAACACAGAAATCAAGCATCAGGAAATGGACCTCATATCTGTGGCGATGGCGTTCGTCCACAAACCTTGAATTATGATACCTAATCAAGGGAAACATCCGGACAAAATAAACTATCATTAAAAGGGAATTCATTTCATTTGAGCAGAGCCCTTATCTCAAATTCAGATATAAAAACAAAAACCACTATAAGGTGCCAAGAATTAAAAAAAAAAGTGTCGAACTTACAATTTAGAGGTCACACAATGGGGGTCTTAAACAATGTTTTCCGAGAACCTAATCTCATTGTGTTTCCCATATGTGTTCTGGAACCCTGTGTGCACAAGTAGTTTGGTAACTACCACAAAATAATCTCGTTCTTCACTAAGATTCTCAACTAGACATTCTCATGGCATACCTCTGGCATAAACTTGATCACAAGACTGGAAGCTTTCTCGTCAAACTCTTCACTATTAGCATCTTCCCAACCCAAAACCTGCAACAGATAGTAAGCAAATCTAATATTCAACCAATATCAAGAAACAGAAAATTGAGTTTTTAAGTTTCTTTGGAATAAATTTACTCACGGATCTCGCAAATTCTATGACAGAAATCTGCATGCCCAAGCAGATTCCCAAATATGGAACATTATTTTCTCTAGCATACTTCGCAGCTAATATCATTCCTCCGATTCCACGATCACCAAAACCACCCGGGACCAGCACACATGAAGCACTCTGTACAGATAGTTCATGTGGTTTATTAATTATATAGGAATTGTATTCATCTTAAGGAGTACATTTGCCAGCCAAAAAGTAGTCCTTAAGTAATTAAAATGTAATAATCATCACTTTGTGGAACAATAAGGAAACTTAGGAAAACAAGAAATTTTGCACAAAGCACTGATAGCCTTTAAAGCAGGAGAAAAATAAATAAATAAATAACCCATTACATTGTTTTACATTATAAATTGAAGACTTTCCGGAAAAATTAGTGGTACATCTAAAACCCCGTAATTCATCCCACAGTGGAAGAAAAATCAGATAATGCTTGTGATAAAATATAAAGTAATGCTTTTAGGGAGCGAAGAAAAGGTAAAAACACAAATCCAAACCTTTAGAGTCTTCCATGCAGAAGCATGGGCTTCTGGTGTCTGCACCAAAATAAAACAAACTGTCAAATAAATGTTCAGAAATTTAGACAAAGTTCCATTTGCAATACAACACTCGCAACAACCTTCTGCAGAAATACAACAGAAGATAACATAAGAGATCTTGGTATAGGGGCTAGCTACCGATTTGACACTTTCATCTTCAAGGTCTGAAGCTGCAATCCAGTCAATAGCTGGCTTCATGGAACACGCAATGCAGGCATGTAAAAGTGCCTATAAACGAGATCACCATCATGCAAGTAAAATTATAATAAAATTGTAATTAGAGCTTCATATACAGTGGCATAGAATCCGTGTAAACAATGTATAACAGTGATGACAAGTCATTGAGAAAATATTGAGATTCATGAGGTAATGAAAAAAAAGAATCAGATGTCTCTCTAAGCAAACCTCCATTCTCATTTTTGTATTGTGTAAGCTGAATTGTTTCTAAAAGAAGCATATTCTTTGCAATTGCGAGAGTAAGACTCCACACATCTAAGTGATCTGACCACCACACAAAAGGTGAGGGGCCTTGTGAGATCACGAGATGCATTAAGATAATAACATGGTGACAGTATGATAGATTTCCACATTCCATTCATGTATGAAAGCTGCTAGAGGGATTTAAGACCTCATGAAACAAGAGGGAAAACATTTTCAGAACAATACCATCCAGTATGATCACTCAGCTATCAATTTAAAAGTACCACCTCTTTGGATGTGTTTGGTAGGGCAGAAACCATTTTATAGGAAAGCTGGTTTTCCTTCTTTTCCTCTATTTGGTTTGTGAAGGGAAGAAAAATAGTTTATCCAGGGTGAAAAATGTTTTCCTCTAGTGAAGAAGGGATGCTACACTACCACAAGTTTCTTCATATCCCAACACTTCTTCCTCCTCTCCCCCTTTCATATTTTAAATCCTTTCCCCTCATTTTCTGTTTCCCTTTCTCTCCAACTTTTCTATAAAAAAGTCAATCAAAGAAAATGAAATTCCCTTCAAACTGTTTTCCTATAAACCAAATACAACCTTCATGTCTAATAGACATAACAGCATCAAAAGCAAATCATTATTCCCATTTTCCAAAAGGATGGGATTGACTACATGAACCAAAATTTTCTCTCGCAGTCATCCAGAAAGATCCTTTTCATCCTTTCACTTATCTAGTGTTACATATAGTCATACAAACCCACTTTCTTCGTGTCATTCTTCTCTCTCTCTCTCTCTCTCTCTATTTTGGCCTTCTTGGGCAAATCAACAGAGTCCTTATTTTATCCTCAATAATTCAATATCCAGAACTCTTAACTTTGTTCCACATATCTATTTTCCTAATTAGATCTCAAAAGGTATTCCCAAACATTATTCATCTGAACATATCCTCCTTCCTAAGAGCTCAACATTTTGACCTGTATAGTTGGTCTAATTGTCGTCCTATAGAAGGTCCTTTTAGCCTTAAAGGTGCACAAATGTTGCACAATAGCCCAAGCACTGCTCTCCATTTGAGCCACCTATCCATGATTTAATTCTATATTTTACAATTGTATGATATCCTTATTTCTCAGTAAAATCAAATGAGATAATTAAAACATTCACTAACAAGTAACTTCTTAGTTCTTACAATCTAAAGTCACAAAATTTTCACTTAACCCCCTCCCAATGCTCATGTACTCTAGACTAACACCACTTTTAGTCTCATCAACCATCATGATATCATTCGTAAATAGCAAATATCTCATCTTGGATAGACAAAGAGGAAAGGACTTAAAGCAGATCTTTGGTGTAACCCAACCATGATAAGAAAATACTCCGTTCTCTACAAATCCTGATCTTTGTTTACACTTCTCAATAGATATTCTTACTTAGGTCAATATACTTGCATTGATTACTCTTCCTTGTCATAAAATAATTGCCACAAGGCACTTATTTCGGTACCTTATCACATGCCTTTTCTAAATTACTCCCTAATAAAAACCATGAGCAACTTCTTCTTTCTCACCCTACAACTCTCCATTTCAACCTCATAAGATTATTAGCTTATTTGGTAGATTATCCCAATATAAACCCAAACTGAATGTCCAATGTACTAGTACATTTCCTTAATCTATGTTCTATCACTCTTCCATTATTTCATGGTATGCCTCATAAGCTTAATCCCTCAATAGTTTAAACTGAGCTTCTCCTTTGTTCTAACAGAGATGGAATCCAAACATATACTGTAATAAAAGAGTAAGTAATTGTGACCATATTAAAAAATTAGAAGATATCTTTATCTAAGTGTAACACATTGATGGTCATAATAGAGATAATTTGACAACCAGGAAGCACGATTTCGATAGAAAAATTGTTAAAGCTATGGAAATTAAGCATTACCTTTACTACGGACAAATAAGAATCTGTTAAACCGACATACTTTCCAACCATAGCAATCCTAACCTGCCACCACCAAACTTTAATTAATACACAATAGAAGGTACACCAGAAGTGAGAAGATGAAGTAATTAGGAACTAACAGAGTTGGAAAGGTTATCATATGTCTCAGCCCGAGTTGTCCACTCTTGTAAATTGGGAGTTTCAGCAACACTGAAATCAATTCAACCTGGTTAGCGAAAAAGAATCTCTCAAGAACTCAATCCCACAAAGTCTTAATATATTGTTCTTAGGTAGAACTAAGAAGGCTCAGATGACACAGGACGATTAAAAAAAAAATCATTTTAACTATATATGCCCTCATTGCACCAAACCTAGGCATTTGGGACCAATCATTTGCAAGCGAAACCTCAAAGACCAAAGTTAACATGAAATATATCTTGTAGTTGAGCCAATACATACAAAGCAGGGGTATGAGAAAGAATATCTTACTCGAGTAAATTCAGCTGTCTCAATATAGCAGAGTGAGCATTTTGATTCTGAAAAATAGAGCATACAAAATTCAATTAGACCCTGTCATGAAGAGGTGTAGTTGTAATGGAGCAGGTGAAATTTAGAAGTCTGAAACATCATGAATATGAAGAATAAACTGACCCGCAATAGAAGTGGGACATGCCAGATATTAGGAACATCATGGACATTAAGAATATTTTCTGCCTGCAGAGTCAAAAAAGGGGAAGTTAAGGATGAAGTCACCAAAAACTATCACATATTCACATGGAGCCTTCCAAAGAAGCAGTCAATTACCGGAACATGGCAAAATTGTGAAAGCTTCTCCTTGGTATTTTCTAGCAAAGGCTGCTCAAAAAAAGAGAAAACAATTACACAGTAGCCATTTAAGCATCTAAAAGGCTAAAACTCTTCAAATTCTATTGAGAAAAGGCTACATTCAGACTGCCAGGAACCAAAACGTCGTTAGGAAATGAACAATCGAAATCTGCAAAGTTTAATAAGTTAGTCTCACACGTAATGGCTGCTAAATTAAGATAAAGATCAACCTGTGCAGATCGGCATGCAAGTAAATGAGGAGTCAAGCCTAATGCCCTCAGTTCTCGCACACTATGTTGAGTAGGCTTCGTTTTCTAAAAAGAAGAAACAAAGAAAGCACAAAGGTCACAAAAGGCAAAGAAAGAATATGCACTCAGAAAATAGACTAAAGAAACATGTGAGTTTTGATCTTTGAACAAAGCAAAATCAATATAAAACAAGTTAAAAGAGTTCATAAATCATTTTACGCATCAAAAAGTACCTGCTCACCCACAACACCCAGAACAGGAATCAGGCTGACATGAATGAGGCAGAAATTTTCTTTTCCTGGAAATTTATACAAAAATAAGTATATGATGGAAAGGACCATGAAGTATCAAGCTGCAAATCCAGTTAGTCGACTGACTATTGAATAATATCATCTTAACAAGACTAAAAGCAAGAATAAAACAGAAGGGTTGATATTCTACAAATCAAAACAGTCACAATATTCACTTCAGAGAAGGAAAATTTGCTAATATATTTAGACATACCAACTGTGATATAGAGACACAAATATAATTATAAAACAAGTGGATTGATATTCTATAAATGAAAGGAGTCACAATATTCACTTCCAAGATGGAAAAATTGCAAAAAAAATTTAGGCATACCAACTGTAAAAGATAATTGTCGTAGAGCTTCGATAAATGGCATTGACTCAATGTCACCTTCAAAAGACACAGAAAGAGGTTCTTACATCTGGCTTTTAATATATAGTAAAGCAGTTGCAGAAAGAGAATTAGAAGTGGAGAAACCCTACCTACAGTTCCTCCCAACTCTATAACACAAACATCAGCAGGCTCATTATTTCCATCGACAGGGATGTTTGCAACTCTTTGAATCCATTCTTTAATGGCATCAGTTATGTGTGGAACAACCTGTAGGAAAAATAGAGAAGTCATTATGCGTGACAAACTGCTTAAAATTGCAAGACACCAGGGACTCGTAAACTAAAAATATGAAACCACCTGCACAGTTTTTCCAAGATAATCGCCTTTTCGCTCCCTTTCAAGGACAGACTGCAATAAGGTATAACAAGTTAATTATTTGATAAAGTTAAAAAACAAACTTAGACTGACATTAATACAAATATTTTTTACCTGATATATTTTCCCAGTGGTAATATTATTGTCTCTTGTAAGAGTAACATCAAGAAATCTCTCATAGTTGCCCAAGTCTAAGTCAACCTTTTATGAAACAAGGGGTAAATTAGAATCCTATGTAAAAAGGTCAGATTAAAAACATGTTCAGCCAAGATTAGCTAAATACCAGAATGAAAAACATAACTAGGGATGCAAAAGTAAAACTATATAATTTAGGGGCAAGTGAAGTTAATCAAATCTTCAATTATTTTGCATTAGTGTTCACTTTCAAGTTTATTGGTAACCTAGTGTAGTAATGTATCTATTTCTTGTCTTACTTTGATATCTTTGATATTCATTTTACCCATTGCTTGTGCATAATACATCTGTCAAACATCATATTTGTGCCAGATAAACTTAAAAGGCTTTTAAAGGCGTGAAGCTAGATACCAGTAAACTTGAAAGTAAATGCTAAAACAAAATAACTAAAAATTATTATACATTTTTTCCTATGTCTCGTAATATATCACAGACAGACAGCTTGTGCTAGCAAAACATTGACTGTTTGTTTCTATGAATTCTTTCAAGAACTGATGATAGCCAGTTATATGCATAAATTTCCAAGTGAAAGATGAAACTGAAGTTAATATGCAAGTTACAAAGTAAATCATAAACAAACGCACTTAAACATACAAATGAGCGTGCCATCCATGAATGTATCATCAACTCATTATCAAGTATCAGAGCAAAATGGACATTTATTTGTTATAAACCCTAAACTAAACATGCAGAAGACAATAGAAACAAAACCAAACCTCTCCACCATCATCAAGTACAAATACTTCTCCATGCTCAAAAGGAGACATAGTACCGGCATCGGTATTCAAGTAAGGATCTGCAATGTAAAGAAATTGTGGTCAATAAACAATCGTCCCATACATTCAAATAGCTCAAAGACAAAAGGATATAAATGGATAAACATTTACAAGATTACAAAAAATATCAGTCACAACCAAAGGAACACTTCAATATGATAAGCAACATTATATACGAAGTAAATTCATATTGGGTACAAATTCTTTCCTTAGAAACCCACAAATACATCATGAAAATCAAAAAAGTAATATAAAAACATATAAACTCAAGCATAGAGAAAATGATAAACCTTATTAGCAAAAACTATGTGACAAACCAACAAGCAACAAATTGATAATATAATAATATTACATTAACAGCAAACATGCAATTACCACAATATAATTTTTCAATAAACCTCGAGATAACTGTAAGTATATATAATAAAACACTAATTCATAAAATGTCTTTATTACAATTAGCACCATATTCCAAATTTCCAACAAAATCCATGAGTTTGCAAATTAACAAGGATGGGGTCGACTGCATGGACCAAGAATTATCTCATGTGTTCATCACAAAGACCCTCAACCACACACTACAATACAAACAAGTGAAACAACTAAACAAATAAACCAATTACTAATCATATAAAGTGATGACAGCTTAAGCAAAACCTACAAATGACAATGCAAACAACTTAATCAGAAATGCAACAAATCAATTACCAGACACAAGTTAAAGTAATTGATGACAACTTAAGCAATACCCATAAATTAATTTACAAGAATATCAAACAAATACAATCAACCCATTGCAAATTAACTCCCAACACATGCAACCAACCCAACACAAATTAAGATATAATAAAAGGTGACATCTTTAGCAATACCCACAAATCAATTCACAATTAAAAACAATATACAAGGTAAAGTTAAAGCTGACATCTTTAGCTATACCCACAAATCAATCCACAATAAAAATCATAAACCCATCAAAATTAAATGAAAAAACTAACCAATCTTAATGGAAGTGACCCGAAGACCACAAGCTTTTAGCACAACACCTATACTACTAGCAGTAACACCTTTACCCAAACCACTAACAACACCACCAGTAACCAAAACATACTTCATCTTTCTTTCTCTCTCTTCACTATTTTTATGTAATTCCAAATTTAACCCTCTATTTGAGGAAGAAGAAGAAGTACAGAAAGGGTAGGAAAAGCGGCAGACAATGTTAATGTAGGGCAACTGTTTGATAAAATGCGTAGCAGAGCGGGAAACAATTGTTGTTGTTGTAGTTGTTGTCGAGAATGAGGAGAGAGAAAGTAATGATTTTGATAAACAGTTTAACTTCAACATAACAATTAAGGTCAAATTTCTACTTTTACAAATTGCGAACAGAATCTGGGTTTTTTTTTAATTTTTTTTTTTTAGTAAAAGCTGCTATGAAAATTGAAAAATTGAGAGTATATTTGTAGTGGGAGAAAAAGGAAGATTGAAGGTGGATAAAAAAAGAAAAAAGAAAAAGATTCCGATGCCGGGAATCGAACCCGGGTCTCCTGGGTGAAAGCCAGATATCCTAACCGCTGGACGACATCGGAATTTGTTGTTATTGGTCTAACTTAAATTAATATATACTCATAGAAAAACGGCATTACAAATATGGGTTGAATTGGGAAATGATTCGACACAAAGAAAATTAATTTTGACACGTCTTTTTGTGAGAAAAATACTACGATTACCTCCGTTTCATAATATTTGTAAGGATTAGACATTTTTCCTCTCTAATTTTATATCAAATTGTTGCAAATAATGTAACGGAGGTAGTACAAGTATAGAAAATTACAAGGTCACAGTGACGTGCTGATATTATTTCTCTTAATTAAGGAGACAAATTAATTACCTTTTCGCGATTTGAATTTTTAAAAAATGACTACTTATTGAAATTTTTTAATTATTATGTACGTTTTATAGTTTTGAGAGAAAAAAAAATCTTTGACTCGAATTTATTAACCTGGAATTGAGGGTTACAAATCTTACAACTTGCAAACAAATTTTGTTGAATAATTTTCTTAATATGCGATTAAACATTTTACAAATCTTCTTTAGCCATATAGGAATAATTGTTCTGTGCGATTTTATAGTATCCCCTCATATTAAAGATTCTAGTTGCGCCACTCTATGTTTTGACCAACACCATAACTCTAAACTAGTACTATGCGTCTATGCCTGTATTAATGTGACCTTTCATTTATGCTAGTTCATACAGCTCAAAGAATTATGTTGCTCAAAACTTTGTAAACTTTGTTGCTCAATCATCATAACATAAATTCACAATTTGCTTTACAATTGTTAGTATGGTCTAATAAATTCAAATGGTAATAAGTTGTTTAGTTCAAGTAAATGGGACAAGCAAACGGAGATGACAGATTTTTCAAAATAGGTTAAAGTCAACCTTCCGAAAAATTAAGAAGATATTGTATCAGTGATATTAATTTCAAGCCAATTATCCAAATTTTTACATCCAAAAATGTTGAACAAATCAAAGACACAAAATTGGGGATAGACCATAATACACAAAACAGTTCGGAAACATGTATTTTGTGATTTTGTCCGCTTTCCTCCATAACAATCCAGGCGTTTGAAGGTTTCATAACAGCAGCTGAATGATAAGGAACACTTCTTCAACAGCCCTCACTAAAGATGAGGTTTGAGGAAAAAACTCGATTTTTTTTTATAATAATCAACTCTTAAGTATCAACATTTCTCGAAACTTGCTATCTCTTATGTCAAGGTAAAAACGATTAAAGCAAACCTAGAAAGTCCTTGAGAATTTCCTAATCTCATGAATAATTAATTGAATAGAGACGAGATCCTTGTTCAGTGCAGACCCTCCCTGCACCTTCTTTACACACTCGGACAGCCGTGTGTAGTAAAGCAGCAACTGGGTTAGCGAAGTTCTCAAGATTTCCATGCCGCACAAGAAATTGCTGAAGGATGTTATCACATCTTTGTGCATCAGCTCAATTGCATCTTTCCATCTGCTAGCAAAGTCCTTCACGAGTGGCTCAACTTCACTCACTGATATGACCTTCTCAGAAGTCGAACTTTGATCCTCGGCTAATTGATGATTACCAAACCAGCATTCAAAATTATGAATTAGTATCCATGAAAAAATGGAGATCAAAGCAAAGGATATATTACACAAAATCAACAGTACAAATCTATAATTTCCATTTTTTAAAATAAGTTGCTTTGAGAAGAGACTACATTTTACCTAACATTGCACTCATATCATATCAAGACTCAGAGTTAGTACGCGGTAGATCAAAAATATTTTCAGGTACTCCTTCCATCCCATATAACTCTTGTTAGGTGTTTTAAAGCTATTAAGAAACTGGTAGGGGTCTAGGCCAAAAACTGTTAAATGTAATATTATATTTGAAATTGGATTGATAGTAAAATTCATCTCATCTTTGGGTAAATTATTAAATTAAAGTAGATGGCAGGTGAATAGTTTTGAGGCACCCCAAATTAGTATAAAGGCATATAATTATACAGACAGAGAGAGTTAAAGTGATTTGATTATTATTATTTTTTTTTTTTTTTGTAGGATATTAGAATGCTTAAGCAATAGCATTCATAACTTGTAAGGTGTTTGATATACTGGAGGAAGAAAATATGCATCTGCATGTCAGAGTACTCACATGCCCTTGTCTTCACAAACTTAATAAGATCACTGAAGTGCTCCAGCAGTAGTTCTTCCTGAATAAACAAAGTAACAATCGATGTTTACACAGCCACATAAAACCACAGAGTTTAAATCATTAACAAAATCAAATACAGAAATTGAAGAGCCAGCATGGAAATGCTTAACATCAGAACACCACCTCATAGAAAACTTTATGCTGGTCACTTACCACATATATAGTTGTTTGGCTCTTCAGGACCTCCTCAAAATGCATCTGAATCTTACCACCATCAGGACCAGCTTCCTGAATTTGAAAAAAAATAAATATGAAATGAGGCTCTTAGTTGAAGCAGGTTGTCCATTAACCAACATAACCACTTCTACCTTTAAGACTGCAATCGTCATATCATAGTTATTTATAAGAAACACACTTTGCAGTTTTGATTTAAGAAACTGCGTAGACAGCTTCATAATCAAATCATCAACTGCCATTCTAAGTCTTTCCAAGTTCATCTCCAGCTGAAAAGAAACAGAAATCAATGAAGTCAAGTAATTATATGCACAGATTACAGGAGTGATAATTCTTGGAGCATGAGGATATATGAATTAGCAGACCATGAGGATATATGAATTAGCAGACCTGGCCATCTCCATAGTCAACGTTGAGATGAATGAGGGAGGCAGTAAACTCAGCATAACGCCTCATAACATAGTGAGGACGAACATCATCTTCCCACAATGTTTTCACATTTGCATTACGTAGACTGTTGATGTGCATGTCAAAAACCATCTTAAAACGGGGCCATAGTGCGATGTTCACCTGGTCACATAAAAGGTAACAGGAAACCATTATGTTGCAGTTGTATATGAAACCATGAAGGTTTGAAGGTACAAGTTGCACAAAAGTATTGTAAAGAAATTAAAAGGAAATCAATCATCCAGTTAAAGGAGCAGCCTTTTTATTCAATTCATGGCAATAAAAGTTACTTAAAAGAAACACACCTTATCCAAGTATGAGTCCAAGCAAGGGATCCGTCTTCTTGACATAATAAGCTGAAATAAAGACAGAGTCTCAATTGATATGACATAAGACACATGTTAGCAAGAAAATAGTAAATAAATAATTAAATATAACAGAAAAATACCTGGTGCTGATGGGTAAGGCGAATCATGAGCATTAGCCCAATAGCGTCAAAAGAATTTGACAAAATTGTGTTGAAGTGCTCATCGATTACTGCAAATGGACCTGCCAAAAAGGAGCAATAAAATCATCACAGTGCTGGTATAAACTTGGGTTATTGATTTAGTTAGATCAATTATCTTAAGATGGAATTAAGAACAATCAAGAAGTCCATATTTGGCATGGTACAGGGGGATAGTGGCTTTGATTTTTGGACCATTTTCATTGAATCAGGGCATGGGAATCAAGCTTTAGAGCATCATTATGGAAGTTCCAGAAGTTCCAAATGTTGAATAACTCTTTGCCTTTATGTCATTTTAACTTTCATCTCCAATGGAATTACATGATATGGTAAGGATAGAAATGCCATTTTGATATTCAACCCTTTAGAGCGAGGTAGAGCTTGACCGTGAGCCTTGCAGCTCCCACCAGGTTTTCCAATGAGGCAATGACCAACAAAGCCATATCATTGATTTGGTCTTGCACGTGCTAGTGCCTTATGTGTACAACATAATACGCTTCGGTAATTTGTATTAGATTTGGTTATCATTTAATTTAAGCATTAAGATAACAAAATAAGGTTGGTACTTAAGGGTTTCTTTAAGGTTTTGCTCCCCCCTACAAAAAAAGTTCCGGCCCTCCATGCAATGAACACACATTGCTAATTGATGATTGAAAACCTTTTTGTTCCTTGACAACTATCGCTTGCCTTATGACAATAAGGAATGTTTTATTGGTAATTCAACCTTAAGTTTTTGCAACTCATATCAATATCTTTGGTTCATATTGCTACTACATACTTGTCAGCCCCTGAAGAGCCACTAGGCCTAATACCTTGTATAAAGAGTATCACATTAGTGAAACTGTGAAAAGGATTTTCAATTTTCCTAGTTTTTACTCTATATTTCAGTCAAATAATCATACAACATTTTCCCATAGCAGAACTCCAAAATTCTCCCCAAGACACAACTTCTACCCCATTCAAGATACAACAACTTGATTAATTAATTGCTTGACAAAATAAAAAAAATTCAGCCTCAAGGCCAATAACATATATGGATGAGATTATGTTTTCTCTTGAAACTTATCATTATGCGAATGATGTAGAATGTCATATATCTACCAACTAATCCCATTCTAATCGTGATACACAAGACTTCAAGCACAGGGTGCAAGATGCCAAGTTAAGAGGCATCCTGGACCATGGTCTTGCACTAAAACAGTACCCTGATAGAAATAAGAAAAAACACCATGCATTGACTCTAGCTAAATAGATTCTAAATCTCTTCAAAAACACCAGCCACTTGAGAAGGCACAGCAAACTAGCTGATACAGCATTTCACACTCCTAGAATAAGACAATCACTATATTATATTATAAGTTGAGATTTCTCACACAAGGTGACTTGCATATCATCCTCATGCATCTGGTTGACTTCCCCCCTCCCCCTTTCCCTTTCATTAGTCATTACAAGATAACACATTACTGACTTGAATTCTTTAGATAAAACGAATAGCCTGAATGATTACCTGCAAATATTTCAGTAAATAAGGACTCTTCTCCAAAAAATTCATCGCAGAAAAGATACCTGGAAGGTAGCAGATTTGATCAAGTTGCAAACAAAGAATTCAAAGTAGAACTAATAGTCATTGAAGATGCAAAATGGCATTCTAGTGCATACTCAGAACTGGCAGTGTCCATCAGCAACTTATGCAGGCTCCGGAAAAGAACTTCATAAGGATATTTCTGAGAGCTCGCTTCTGCTATATGAGGAATCAATGCAGGTTGATCAATTTCCTGAAGGCGACATGCAGTTTACAAATATGAAGGTCAACAGCAAGCAAACATCACATTTCAGCAGGGATATAAAAATAGCATTAAATGATGAATCATCACAAAAAGCCAAAAGAAAATGAGCTTTATACATTAAAATCCAGACACAAGGACAGCCAGAGGAGTGGACAAATGCAATAACAAGAAATTCCTTGCTAAACCACAATGAACAAGGAGCTAATCTACGGGCTAGCCCTCTCCTGAAAAGATTATGCTGTGAGCTTTTAGTCATACTATTATGTGTTCCATTAATTCATTGAATTTAAAAATTAAAGGCAAAGAACAATAACAAGAGCAAAATACGAGTAGAAAGTTCCATTGTAGTAACATGCAGGGAAGGATAATATACACTGTATAACTCTGACACCAGAGTAGCAAATGCAACTGCCGCCTATTTAACAGTTTCCCTGCTTATTTTATTGTAAAAAATTCTATGTATAAATTCGACAGTTGTTTTTTTCCCAAAAGATTTACCAAACACATAAGAAACTCTTAGCAAGATATGTGCCTCACAATTTATTGGGATGAAAAAAGAAACTTATCAGGCATAAAATCATCTTTATAACGCCAGAAACCCTTAAATATGAGCTTTTTGCAAATTTTAGTCAAGAATGAAATAGAGTGATTAACTTGAGTGATAACAATTACTTTAAAATATCTAGGAATTTGTACTTCTTCCATAAACTGCTACAAGTATGACAAAACAAGTAGTGGGGATCTAATTCATCTAAACTTACAACAAGTGATCAGGATTATCCAGGTTGCAAAGTTAGATGTAGTACAGTAAAAAAAAAAAAAAAAAAAAAAAAAAAAAAACATGCACGAGACAGCAGCAGAAAGTCCAAACACCAACCACCTGACGAGGATTAACCATGAATAGTCTTTATAGGGAAAAAAAATACCTTTAAAATGTTTATTCTATCCCCCAGAGAAAAAACAGAAGAACGGTTCTTCAAAGGTTCTCTTCTGGTTGAGAAAAGACTGGTGCCTCTGGCTTCAACACCAATTAAATCATTTGACGTTGCTATATCAAGTTGCAGTTTCTCCAAGGCTTGTATATAAGCACGGAAATGTGCACTCAAAACCTGTAACATTGGCCGAATTTTTATTACTGTCAAATTTAGCATAAATGACAAACAAATACAGGAGAGCATTGTTCTGCATCAACACTTAGCTCATTAGAGAGGAAAAAAAATAATGATCTACCCAATCAAACTCTTCTGAGAGGCCCACGCAAAAGCTTCATTCTTTTCTATTCCTTCACTACCCCCCCCCCCCTCTCTCCCCCTCCACTCACCCAGCAGGCCAGCACCCAAAAAATGCCATATCTGTTCTCCAAACAGAGCTTGACAAAATCATCAGCTCTAACTATGATTAAGGTTAAGGTTATATCTTAAATGTAGACCGCATAACAATTCTATCTATGAAGGATACAATTACAATTCTAGAACATGAAATTATTTCATTTCTGGGTAAAAAACATGAGATTAATGGCTTGTTTATAGTCACATATTTCCAACTTTTGAGGGCTCAAATAGATAAATGATACGTATTATTTGTCAGTATTCACCTTATTCATTGTGTCAAGGTAAGCTGCACGGGCTTCTGTATACACTTCTTTGCCATGTTCTTTAAGAAATGAAATAACATACCTGCATATTAACAGTCAAATATCAATTATTCTGCATGGACTTTACATAAATCCCAACAAGATTCTTTTAAGTAACCTGTAGGATTAAAAGTACTTCTCAAGGGCCTACAAATGATGAAAAATAGTCACAATATACAGTTAAAGATTTTAGAATTGTCATTCAAGACAGTAAAGAAGTCAAGAACATTAAGTGAATGTCAATCCCATTTGTGCCACAGATCTTAAGCATACAAAATGCAGTGTAGTGCACCATGAAGAAATTAAACAGATTAAACTTATAAGTTTTAACAATGAAATTTATTCCACTAAAAGGTGTAGAAATTTATGAGCTCTGAAATTTATCAGATATATATGTAATTTTGGCAGGCCCCACTTACAGACTTACTTATATTTCAAAAGGACGCTTTGTTGAAGGATCTGTATGTTTGTTTTTGGTTTTCTCAACGCATAAAGCTTCTGAACAATGAAATCAAAAACCTACAAAGTCACAAACACATTCAGTCACTCACAAATGCAGTGATGAGCTTCAAAAAATTTAACATGTACACTATATAGCTAAAATGTGAAGAAGTGCAGTTAATGCTAACAGTTTCACTGTGAGCAAAATAAATCCAATAGAAGATTTTGCAAGTCCTTGTACCACAAAAGGTCACCATATACAAATTTGACAGTAAGAACATTTCAGCAGATTGATGTGCCATTTAAGATATCAAAACATGACATAAGATCGTGGAATAACAAGATGCAACAGAAGCTTCATAAACTTGAAGTGAAATAGGAGGAATGCATATTACGTTAATGCTAGAGGTCAATTAAAAAGAAACCTTGGAAACTGCCTTCTGCCGAAGTCTTTCCAACTCAGGTTGAACATCTTTTAAAGCCATTGATGTCTTCACCGTTGATTCTGTAGTCACAAACTTCAACTTCTTACTGAGTATCTCTAATGTTCTCATGTACTCCTCATTCACCTGGACAAAATAAAATATAAGCTCTACTGCAACCATGAAGCACCCAAAGCACCAGAAGTTGCATGTACAAAGTTATCCATAAAGCAAGTGAGAAGCTGTTGGAATAAGACTTTTTGAAACCCCATTTACACACACACAGCGCCTAATTTGTCAGTATCACAAAGGAAAAATAGTTTTTTTGTAATACGCATTAAACTGGCAGATTGATGGTGTATCTGTTTAGAGTCTTAGGACATGCACAAAATAGAAATAACAAACAATAAGGCCTGATGTTACTTTAGATATATGTCATCTACAAAATTAGGCTAGAGATTAATCCATATTAACTTCAGAAGGCATGCAATCTCTTAGTCAAAAACAAACTCCAGAGTCCAAAGTAGAAATATATCAAGATAAATCAAAATTTTATGTGATTTGTATGCTCTTCCCTACCATTAAAGAAAAAGTTGAAATTAAAAAAAATAAAATAAATAAATAAATAAATAATAATCTGTTGGATGACTCCGGTCCACCAAAAGATTCTTTATATTATCTCCTTACGATTAGAGTGGTCAAAAGTTTACCCGACCCGAAATACAAAGTCAAACCCGATTATAAACCGACTCATCTGAACCCGAAAAAATGGTGACCAAAACCCGACCTGAAACCAACCCTAGACCCGAGTTGACACGAGTATGTGAGACCCGTACCCAAACATGAACTGACCTGGAGATGACCCGACCTGAATGTAACCCGTAAATTATTGACCTGAACTGAACCCGACTTGAACCGAAATTGACCCAAACCCGTTTTAACCCCTCAAAACCCGAATTTAACCCGACTTGTTACTAACCTGATCTGAATTCAACACAACCCATTCCTAACCCGACCCGAACCTGTTACAAACCCGACCCGAAATCAACCCGACTTGTTATTGACCTGACCCAAATTCAACTCGACTTGTTATTGGCCTGACCCGAATTTTACCAGACCTATTATCATCCTCAAATTTAAGAGTTAAATATAATATATATTTGTTTCCTAGTATATTTCCATATATATTATAATCAAAGAAAATAATTAGCTTGATAAAAATGATAATTATCTATTTATAGTTAGTTGAACCCGAATATGACCTAACTTGAAAATGACCCGACTGATACAACCTACAAATTATTGACTTGAACATAACCCGACTTGATTCCGAGAATGACCTGACTTGGAAATGACCTAACCTGATTATAACCCACAAATTATTAACTGGAACCGAACCCGACTTGAACCCGAAAATGAACCGACTTGAAAATGACCCGACTTGATTATAACCCGCAAATTATAGACTTGAACCGAACCTGACTCAAACCCGAAAATGAAACCCGCAAATTATTGACTTGAACCAAACCCGACTCGAACCCAAGAATTACCCTTGCCTGTTTTAACTCGTGAAAACCCGAATTAAACCCGTCCTAGTGTTCACCCGACCCGAATATAACCCAATCTGTTATTAACCCGACCTAAACCCGACCCAAACACGATAAGAAGTATGACCCGACGTGTCCCAACTCAAGCATGACCTGACACACATAGGTTATGGAATTAATCTGAATTGATCCGACCCGAGTTGACCAAACCCACTCTTACCGACCCAAACACGACCCGTTTAGCCGAATTGACAACTCTACCCGAAACCTCCAAAAATTCTCAAAAAGCGTGGATATTAGCCTTCAATTTTGGAATTTTTTTACTTTTTTTCACCCGAAAATAAAAATTGCCGAAATGTTTATCATGGTCCCAAATACCCTCCAGGAGTCCAATTGGGTGGGTGGAACCATCCAATTTGCCTTTAAACGACCGATTCACCGGTTTACAACTTACACCGATTTCATTAATTCAAGCCTACCACGAACATTTATGACAACAAATAATGATCATATATTGTTGAAGCATAATGGTTTTGATGATGAGGAACTTGAACTAAAAGCAAACTCAACTAATAAAGATTCTCTAGTGTGTGATTAGTCAAGGTGCAGAATTCTTCGTGATTGAAGAACCATCTGAATCTAAGAAGACATGAAGAAGATCTTTATTGAAGAAGTTAAACAAATCAGAGGAAGAGTTCTCTAATAAGAACTAAGTTCCCTAACAGGAACTTGTAGACTAGCAGTTAAGTTCTTTGGTGGAACTTGATATGCTTGGAGCCCAAGTAATTCATCTACTCAGAGTGCAGAGCAGCAATAATAGTTAAGGTTTTATTCTTAGAAATTATTGTTAATATGGTAAGTAGGTTAGTGCACGAAATTTATTAGAAACGTGATAAGTTTGCTTGGTAAATAAAATAAATATGGAAAATAATAAAAGATAGATTTTAGGAAAAGATTCTCTAAAAAGATTATTTTTCTCTAAACTCGATTTATTAAGAAAGATAAGTCTTCTTAATAAATATCTTTTATACTTATTTTCGGAAAAGATTTTATTCCACTTGATTTGCTAAAACCGTGTTTAAAAGACAAGTCAAGTTAACATATTTATCTTTTTAGAAAACCTACCTTCTATACAAGTGTTACTTGTATAAATAATAGAGAGCAAAATGATTTAGGTTTTTTGTGAGTTTATGCGTGGAGAAATCACAGTGCTTTAACTGAGTAAGTTTACCATGCTTTTAACTTATCATATTAGTTTCGGATTTCGTGCATTGCTTACCTATCATAATAGGCGTCTTATATTTGTATTTGTTGGGTTATTTGGGTGATATTTATAGTTTGTGTTACATACAGTTTTGTGTAAGCTTCTTGGTGAGGCTGTGAGTTTTGTACTAGGGTGGTACGAGTGTTGTGTACTTTGGGAGTACGTGTAGTACTTTGGTGGTACGAGTGAATCTAAGTGTGGTGCTTAGATTGGGTAGGATAAGGTCCTATCAAGTAGCAAGTCCACTGAAGAACTTGTGAAATAAAGGTCTGTGTCTAATAGGTTGTAACTTGGTGTTTGCCCTATTATAGTGAAGTGTTTTGTGTTTGAAATCCCTAAGGTAGGATCGAGTTTTTACTTCCAGTTGGGCCCTGGAAGGTT
Source organism: Chenopodium quinoa (assembly GCF_001683475.1). Classification (NCBI taxonomy): domain Eukaryota; kingdom Viridiplantae; phylum Streptophyta; class Magnoliopsida; order Caryophyllales; family Amaranthaceae; genus Chenopodium; species Chenopodium quinoa. Next base: position 1,657,386 of record NW_018743196.1, on the reverse strand, counting down.
TCCTCGTAAAATATGTGTGTTTGCTTAAGTTCCTTTACGCATTGTTTATTTATCCGCAAAAAGTAGTCATTAAGAACTCTATACAATTCACCCCCCCTCTTGTATTATTCGTCTCAACTAACATATATAGATCCAAACGACATTATATGACCCCAGGATATATTCCCTAGAATATCAAGACTTTTCAACACCGGACCCAGAAAATTCCAAATATTCTCAAAAAGTGTGGATATAGCCTTCAATATTTGAATTTTTAGACTTTCTTTCGCTCGGAAATAAAAATTGCCGAAATGTTTATCATGGTCTCTAATACCCTCCGAGAGTTCAATTGGGTGGGTTGAACCATCCAATTTGCATTTAAACGACCAATTTACCGATTTACAAATTGCGTCGATTTCATTATCTCAAGCCTACCACAAACATTTATGACAACATATAATGATCATATATATTTCCAAACGGTATTATATGACCCCGATATTAATCCCCTTAAATCTCATTTCTTTTCGACATCAGGTCCCAAAACATCCAAAATTTCTCAAAAAACGTGGATATTAGACTTACATTTTAGAATTTTTTTACTTTTCTTCGCCTGCAAATAAAAATTGTCGAAATGTTTACCATGATCCCAACTACACCCCCGGGAGTCCTATTGGGTAGGTGGAACCATCCTATTTGCCTTTAAACAGCCAATTTACCGCTTTACAACTTGCACCGATTAAAATAATTCAAGCCTACTACGAACATTTATAATAATATATAATGATCATATATGGTTCCAAATGACATAGTATGACCCCGAGACGTATCCCCTTAAATCTTACAACTTTTCGACACCGGGCCTCGAAACATCCCAAATTTCTCAAAAAACGTGGATTTTAATTTTGGAATTTTTTGACTTTTTTTCCCGGAAATAAAAATTACCGAAATGTTTACCATAGTCCCTAATACCCTATGCAACCCAATTGGTTGGATGGAACCATCCAATTTGCCTTAACAGCCACTAATTTACAACTTGCACCGATTTCATTAATTCAAACCTACCACGAACATTTATGACAACATATAAAGATCATATATGGTTCCAAACGACATTATATGACTCCAAGATGTATCCCCTAAAATCTCAAGCCTTTTAGACACCGGACCCCGAAACCTCCAAAATTTCTTAAAAAAACGTGGATATTAGCCTTCAATTTTGGAAGTTTTTGACTTTTTTCGCCCATAAAAAAAATTGTCGAAATGTTTAACATGGTCCCTAATACCCTCTGGGAGTTCGATTGGGTAGGTGGAACCATCTAATTTGCCTTAACACGGCCAATTTACCGATTTACAACTTGGACTGATTTCATTAATTCAAGCCTACCACGAACATTTATGACAACATATAATAATCATATATGGTTCCAAATGGCATTATATAACCCCGAGACGTATCTCTTAAAATCTAAGCCTTTTCGATATATGGCCCCGAAACCTCCAAATTTCTCAAAAAACGTGGAAGCCTTCAATTTTGACATTTTTTTACTTTTTCGACCATAAATTAAAATTGTCGAAATGTTTAGCATTTTCCCTAATACCCTCCGAGTATCCAATTGGGTGGGTGGAATCATCCAATTTATCTTTAAACGGCCAACTTACCGGTTTATAACTTGCACCGATTTCATTAACACAAGCCCACCATGAAAATTTAAGACAACATATAATGATCATTTATGGTTCCAAACGGCATTATATGACCCCGAGATGTATCTACTAAAATCTCATTTATTTTCGACACCAGCCACGAAACCTTCGAAATTTCTCAAAAAGCATAGATATTAGCCTTCTATTTTAGAATTTTTTTCATTTTTTTCGCCCGTAAATAAAAAATGCTGAAATGTTTACTATGGTCCCTAATACCCGCCGGGGGTCCAATTGGGTAGGTGAAACCCATCCAATTTGCCTTAAAACGACCAATTTACCAGTTTACAACTTGCACCAATTTCATTAACTTAAGCCTACCACGAACATTTATAACAACAAATAATTATCATATATGGTTCAAAACGGCATTATATGACCTCGATATATGTATCCTAAAATTTTAAAACTTTTCGACACCGGGCCCCGAAACTTAAAAAATTTCTCAAATGGTGGATTATAGCCTTCAATTTTGGAATTTTTTGACTTTTTTTCCCGAAAATAAAAATTGCCCAAATGTTTACCATAATCCTTAATACCCTCTGGGAGTCCAATGGTTAGATGGGACCATCGAATTTGCCTTTAAACGGCCAATTTATTGATTTACAACTTGCACCGATTTCATTAATTCAACCCTACCACGAACATTTATGACAACATTGTATGACTCCAAGATGTATCCCCTAAAATCTCAAGTCTTTTCGACACCGGACCCCAAAACCTCCAAAATTTCTGAAAAAGTGTGGATATTAGCCTTCAATTTTGGAATTTTTTGACTTTTTTTTCGACCAGAAAAAAAAATTGTCGAAATGTTTAACATGGTCTCTAATACCCTCTCGGAGTCCAATTGGGTAGGTGGAAGCATCCAATTTGCCTTAAAACGGCCAATTTACCGATTTACAACTTGCACCGATTTCATTAATTCAAGCTTACCACAAACATTCATGACAACATATAATGATAATATATGGTTCCAAACGGCATTATATGACCCCGAAATGTATCTCCTAAAATCTCAAGCCTTTTCGACACATGGCCCCGAAACCTTCAAAATTTCTCAAAAAGCGTGGATATTAGCCTTCAATTTTGGAATTTTTTGACTTTTTTTCGCCCGTAAATAAAAATTGTCGAAATGTTTACCATGTTCCCTTATACCCTCCGATAGTCCAATGAATAGGAGGAATCATCCAATTTTCCTTTAAACGGCCAACTTAACGTTTTACAACATGCACCGATTTCATTAACTCAAGCCTACCACGAAAATTTAAGACAACATATAATGATCATTTATGGTTCCAAACGGCATTATATGACCCCAGAATATATCTCATAAAATCTAATTTCTTTTCGACATCGGGCCCTGAAACCTTCGAAATTTCTAAAAAAGCATGGTTATTAAGCCTTAAATTTTGAAATTTTTTAACTTTTTTCGCACGGAAATATAAATTGCCAAAATTTTTACCATGGTCCCTAATACTTTCCGGGAGTCCAATTGGGTGAGTGGAATCATCCAATTTGCCTTTAAACGACCAATTTACCGGTTTACAACTTGCACCGATTTCATTAATTCAAGCCTACCACGGACATTTATGACAACATATAATGATCATATACGGTTCCAAACGGCATTATATGACCCCGAGATGTATCCCCTAATTCTTAAAGCTTTTCGACACCGATCCCTGAAACCTCCAAAATTACTCAAAAAGCGTGGATATTAGCCTTCAATTTTGGTATTTTTTGACTTATTTTTGCTCGAAAATAAAAAATTTCCGAAATGTTTAGCATGATCCCAAATACCCTTCGGGCGTCCAATTGGGTAGGTGGAACTATCCAATATGCAATTAAACTGCCAATTTACCGATTTACAACTTGCACCGATTTCATTAATTCAAGTCTACCACGAACATTTATGACAAAATATAATGATCATATATGGTTCCAAACGACATTATATGACCGAGATATATTCCCTAAAATTTCAATACTTTTCAACTCCGGACCCCGAAACCTCCAAAATTCGCAAAATGCGTGGATAATAGACTTCAATTTTGGAATTTTTTGACTTTTATTTGCCCGAAAATAAAAATTGTTGTAATGTTTACAATGGTTCCAAATACCCTTTGGGAGTACACCTAGCTCGGTGCAACCATCCAATTTGCCTTTAAACAACCTATATACCGGTTTACAACTTGGACCGATTTCATAAACTCAAGCTTACCACGTAGATTTATGACAACAAATAATGATCTAATATGATTCCAAACAACATTATATGACCCCGAAATACATTCCCTAAAATTTTAAGACTTTTCGACACCGGGTCCAAAAACCTCCAAAATTTCTCAAAAAACGTGGATATTGGACTTCAATTTGGGAATTTTATAACATTTTTTGGCCCGGAAATTAAACTTGCTGAAATGTTTACCATGGTCACTAATACGCTCCAGGAGTCCAATTGGGTGTGTGGAACCATCCAATTTGCCTTCAAACGGTCAATTACTGATTTAAAACTTGTACCGATTTCATTGACTCAAGCCTACCACGAACATTTATGACAACATATAATGATCATATATGATTTCAAACGGCACTATATGACCCCCCAGATGTATTTCCTAAAATCTCAAGGTTTTTCAACACCGTACCAAACCTCAATAATTTCTCAAAAAGTGGGATATAAGCCTTTAATTTTGGAATTTTTTTGACTTTTTTTCCGCCGGAAATAAAAATTGCCAAAATTTTTACCACGGTCCCTAATACCCTTCGATAGTCCAATTGGGTGGGTGTATCCATCTAATTTGCCTTTAAAGGACCAATTTATGGGTTTACAACTTGCACCGATTTCATTAAATCAAGCCTACCACGAACATTTATGACAACATATAATGATCATAAATAGTTCCAAACGGCATTATACAACCCCGAGATGTATACCCTCAAATTTCAAGGTTTTTCGACACCAGGCCTCGAAACCTCAAAAATTTCTCAAAAAGCGTGGATCTTAGATTTCACTTTTGGAATTTTTTTACTACCTCCGTTACATATTAGTTGCAACTTTTGCCAAAACTGGTTGCTACACATTAGTTGCAACTTTCCATTTTTTTCCTTTTTTAGTAAATTTTTTTCAATGAAAGTACAAAAATACCCTTACTAAATATTTTGTAAACACAATTAGTTACCCAAATCAGATTTCAATAAATTTTTAATCTAACTTATTTAACATGATCATATCACCCAACTAAATCAACAATCATAAAAAATCATTCAACTTTCATCTTCATCTCCCACGAAAATAATCAGACCACCATTGCATCTTTACTGTCACCGTCGCTGCGTCTTTCCATCACCATCTACAACATCGTTGATGGTCATCATCACCGTCAAGTCGGCGTCGCCTCCTCCGTTGTTCTTCCCTCTCTTTCTCTCTTCTTTTTTTGAAAAAACAATTGTTTAGATATGTTGATTTGCGGGGTGGGTGGGCTAATTCGGGGTGGTTCGAGGCAGTTTCTGAGTGGATTAGGTTGAGTTAGGGTGGTTTTGGTATGGTTCGGGGTGAGTGGGGGTAGTTTTGGGGCAATTCAAGGTGAGTGTGGGTGGTTTTGGTGGTGAGTGACGAACTGACGATGGTTGTTCAGGGGTGGTTTTGGCGGAGAGGGTACGGTTTCGAGGGGGTTTGAGTTGAGAGGGGGTAGTTTTAAATTTGTTTAGGCTGGGAGACGGTTGCTTTGTGGTTGTTCGGGTGGAGAGGGAGTGGTTTTACTGTTGTTAAAGTGTGGTTCGGGTAGAGATGTGGTGATTTCAAGGTGGTTCAGGTTGAAATGGGGTGGTGTTTAGGTTGAACTTGGTGGTTTCAGGGTAATGTATGGTTGGTGCACCCTGCGCATGGTGCACCCGAAAAGAACATAAGGTATATTTAAAAGAACATGGGCAAAAAAAAAACATTATATATATTTATAAAGAACATGAGCATAATATGTTCTTTAACTTTGATGATTATGTTCTTTGAGTTTGAACTATATGTTCTTTATATTATACAATATGTTCTTTATATTATACAATATATTCTTTAATGTATGTACATTAAAAAAAAAATCAATCACTCGAGTAACCAGAAAAAAGAACATGTTCTTTAATGTATTATCATGTTCTTTTTGTAAAGACTTTATGTTTTTTGGGTAGAGGTGATCAAAGTTAGAACGGCCCGACCCGATTTTGGACGGGTTTTGGGCAGAATTTTTTCGCCCCCAAAATCGGGTCGGACCCGGCCCTTAAATTTAATTTATTGGGCGGGTTTGGGAATGCGTTTTATGCATTTTAGTTGATTTTTTTTACTCGACCCGAAAAGCCCGCATGGCCGGACAATTTTGGGCACAAAAACTTTGCCCCAAAATTTGGCCCGACCCGAGAAGTGAGCTGATTTTTTAACCTTGGCCCAGCCCACCCAATGATCACCTACATCTTTGTCAAACACGAACATGTTCTTTTTTGTCAAATATAATGTTCTTTTTCAAACACGTTCAACACCTAAATAACCATGAAAAATAACATGTTCTTTTTGTAAAGACTTTATGTTCTTTGTAATGTCATGTTCTTGTCAAACACAAACATGTTCTTTTGTCAAACATAGGTATGTTCTTTTTCTAACACTAGCATGTTCTTTTTTTTCCCATGTTCTTTAAAATATGTCTAATGTTCTTTCCGGGTGCACTATACTATTTTCAGTTTCAGGGTGGCTGCTACAATGGTGGATTGGTGGGCTTGGTGGGGGTTATTAATTGATTAGTTACATTCACTTTCTCTCTCTTACCTTTAATTTACTACCCTTTAATTCATTAATCAACCATTATAAAATTTTGTCTTAAAATCCGTGTCGAGCTCAAAGTTGCAACTAATTCGAAACGGAGGTAGTACTTTTTTTCACTCAAAAGTAAAAATTGCCGAAATGTTTATCATGGTCCCTAACACCCATCGTGAGTCCAATTGGGTGGGTGGAACCATCCAGTGTGCCTTTAAACGGCTTATTTACCGGTTTATAACTTGCACCGATTTCATTAACTCAAGCTTATCACGAACATTTATGAAAACAAATAATGATCATATATGGTTCTAAACGGCATTAAATGACCCCGAGATGTTTCGCGTAGAATTTTAAGATTTTTCGACACCGGGCCCTAAATCCTCCAAAAATTTTCAAAAAACGTGGATATTAGCCTTTGTTTATGAAATTTTTGACTTTTTTTTCGCCCAAAAATAAAAATTGCCGAAATGTTTACCATGGTCCCTAATACCCTCCGTGAGTCCAGTTGAGTTGGTGGAAACATCCAATTTGCCTTTAAACGGCCAATTTAATTACCGGTTTACAACTTGCACGGATTTTATTAACTCAAGCCTACTACAAACATTTATGACAATATATAATGATCATATATGGTTGCATACAGCATTATATGTCCCCGAGATGTATCCCCTAAAATATTAATACTTTTCTACACCCGGCCTAAAACCTCCAAAATTTCTCAAAAAGCGTGGATATTAGCCTTCAATTTTAAAATTTTTTGATTTATTTTTCGCCCGAAAATAAAAATTGCCGAAATGTTTACCATGGTCCCTAATACCCTCCGGTAGTCTAATTGGGTGGATGGAACTATCCAATTTGCCTTTAAACGACCAATTTATTGGTTTACAACTTGCACCGTTATAATAACATATAATGATCATATATGGTTCCAATCGACATTATTTGACCCCGGAATGTATCCCCTTAAATCTCAAAACTTTTCGACACCGGGTCTTGAAACATCCCAAATTTCCCAAAAAGCGTGGATTTTAATTTTGGAATTTTTTTACTTTTATTCGCTCAAAAATAAAAATTGTCGAAATGTATACCATGATCTCTAATACAATCCGTGAGTCCAATTGGGTGGGTGGAACCATCCTATTTGCCTTTAAACATCCAATTTACCGGTTTACAACTTGCACCGATTAAATTAATTCAAGCCTACTACGAACATTTATAATAACATATAATAATCATATATGGTTCCAAACAATATTATATGACCCCGAGATGTTGCCCCTAAAATTTCAAGACTTTTCGACACCGGCCCCGAAACCTCCAAAATTTCTCAAAAAGCGTGGATAAGTCTTCAAATTTAGAATTTTTTTAATATTTTTTGCCCGGAAATAAAAGTTGTCGAAATGTTTACCATGATCCCTAATACCCTCCGTGAGTCCAAATGGGTTGGTGGAACCATCCAATTTGCCTTTAAACGGCCAATTTATTTACCGGTTTACAACTTGCACGGAATACATTAACTCAAGCCTAGTACGAACATTTGTGACAACATATAATGATCATATATGGTTCCATACGGCATTATATGACCCCGAGGTTTATACCCTAAAATATTAATAATTTTTTACATCGGGCCCCAAAACCTCCAAAATTTCTCAAAGAGCGTGGATATTAGCCTTTAATTTTGAAATTTTTTGATTTTTTTTTCGCCTGGAAATAAAAATTGCCGAAATATTTACCATGGTCCCTAATACCCTCCGGTAGTCCAATTGGGTGGGTGGAACTATCCAATTTCCCTTTAAACGACCAACTTACCAGTTTACAACTTGCACCGATTTCATTAATAAAGCCTACCACGAACATTTATGACAACATATAATGATCATATATGGTTCCAAACGGCATTATTAGACCTCGAGATGTATCCCATAGAATATCAAGACTTTTCGACACCGGCCCTGAAACCTCCAAAATTTCTCAAAACGACCTTTAATTTTGGAATTTTTGACTTTTTTTCGCCCGAAAATAAAAATTGCCGAAATGTTTACTACGGTCCCTAATACCATCCGGGAGTCCAATTGGGTGTGTGGAACCATTCAATTTGCTTTTAAACAGCCAACTTACCGGTTTACAACTTGCACTAATTTACCGGATTACAACGGCCAATTTAATTCACTTGCACTGAACTGACTTGAACCGAAATTGACCCAAACCCATTTTAACCCATCAAATCTCGAATTTAACCCAACTTGTAACTAACCTGACCTGAATTCAACCCGACCCGTTCCAAATCCGACCCAAATTTAACCCAACCTGTTACAAACCCGACCCGAAATCAATCCGACTTGTTATTGACCTGACTCAAATTCAACCCGACTTGTTATTGATCCGACTTGAATTTTATCATACCTATTACTTACCCAACCAAAAAATTCAACCTCATCTAATACTAACCCGACTCGAAATTAACACGACTTGATATTAACTCGATCTAAATTCAACCCAAATTGTTCTTAACCCAATTTCAAATCACCTTAAATGCAATTTAGACCACCTTATTATTGTTGATCAAAGCATTTTGTCTTTGGGAGACGAAGTCGGTCCACGCCAGCAAAAGAAAGGAGCATCATCCTCAAATTTAAGAGTTAAATATAATATATATTTGTTGTATGGTCAAAAGAGATAATTATCTTCCTAAATTATAGACTATAGTTTCCTAGTATATTGTCATATATATTATAGTCAAAGGAAATAATTAACTTGATAAAAATGATAATTATCTATTTATACTTAGTTGAACCCGAATATGACCTGACGTGATTGTAACCTGTAAATTGTTGACTTCAACATATCCCGACTTGAATCCGAGAATGATGCAACTTGGAAATGACCCAACCTGATTATAACCCGCAAATTATTGACTTGATTTGAACCCAACTTGAACCCGAGAATGACCCGACTTGAAAATGACCTGATTATAATCCGCAAATTATAAACTTGAACCGAACCTGACTCAAACCCGTGAATGACCCGACCTGATTCTAACCCGCAAATTATTGACTTGACTCGAACCTGAGAATTACCCTAAACCGATGTAACCCGTGAAAACCCAAATTAAACCCGACCTATTGTTCACCCAACCCGAATGTAACCCGACCTGTTATTAACCCGACCTAAACCTGACCCAAACCCGATAAGAAGTATGACCCGACATAACCCGACTCAAGCATGACGCAACCCAAACCCAACCCGCATAAGTTATGGAATTAATCTGACCCGACCCGAGTTGACCCGACACACTCTTACCCGACCCAAACCCGACCCGTTTACCCGAATTGACAGCTCTACTTATGATCAATCTTTTCTACATCAAAAGAGAATACAAAATTTTGCAAAAATATATAATGCAAGATAGAAGCGAAAGGAAAAAGAGGATCTAAGAGGATGACCACAGGAGATAGACTCTGGAGGCAGCCAAACCCCTATCCTTTAGGGAATGAGCCTTTGATTTTGTTGTTTCAAAACTCTTTTAAAATATCAAAGTATGCAAAGATTATCACTGCTCTTTCTCTAAAGTCAATGACATAAAAATAAAAAATAAATCCCACAAGTAGTAGCAGTATGTACCTCACCATCGACGATAATGTCAACCATCCTTGGTGGGACGATGATATCTTCAACAAATTTGGCCAATTTTGATTCTGCCATCTATTAAATGCAAAACAAACATTTAATATTTGTTGTTGAGTTGAATAACAATAGACTGAGAAACAAAACAATAAGTTGAATAAAGATCACAAAAGCTACATTATAAGATAGAATCAAGAAAGGAAGAAAAAAGATAAGATCAATGCACAAAACAATTGTGATTTGACATGAGCAAGTACTTGGGGTACAGAGTAATAAATGTATATACCAATTTCAGGATAATTTACAGTTAAAGTTTAACTTTTGAAAGATGAACTCGTAAATGATTAAACTGTTATACCTTACGGTTCTTCAGCTTCAAGCCCATGTCCATTGACTTCTCTTGGAGAACTTTTATGTCTGAACTTATGGAACCAATCTCAGCCTACTCATATCAACAACATTTTGTTAATTTATTAAAAAAAATAATAAAGAAATAAAAATAAATAAAAAAAATAATAAAACAAAAAAAAAATAAAAAACTGAAGGTTACAAAAGTATGGGCAAACCACAAACATTACAAATCACCACAAACTGTCACTTACACAAGATACCAAATTAAAACATATTCTACTGACCTCTCCAAAAATTCACTTATGGTTCGTAAACAATAGCTTCATAAAAGAAGTTCTTCCATACCTGAAATCCGCTTAGAAGGGACTCCATCTGTGACAAGATGGTGTCACAGTCACGAATTTGATCATGAAGTGACACAAGATTATCACTTTCTTTAATATAATCCTGCATGGTTAAGAAGCAAAAAAATCTTGTAACCTTCAACAATTAAACAGACTTCAAGTATTTGAGGAAAAGAGCTTGTGATAGAAAATTAAATTAAGGCCCTGTTTGGTAATTAGCTGGTAGCTAATTGATATAGCTGGTTATATTATTAATTGGCTTGACTAGCTGGTTGTAAATTACTGGTTATGTAAAAGTATTTGGTAAGTAGTTGTTAATATTAGCTGTTTAACTATTTAAGTGTATGTAATAGCTAAAAAGTTAAATATCCAATAAGCTAATTTTAAAAAGCTCTTTTTTGAGCTTTTTCAACATGAGCTTTTTCAACAAGAGCTTTTAAGCTTACCAAATCAGGCCTAAATTAACAAGCACAGCGAGAAAGCTATTTAACCATTTAATCAATGTATAATTTCTCAAATATGACTGACAGGGGTAGAATAAAGGAAGGTGTTTGTCACAAGGATAAGCCACAATTCCATGGACCCGTATCACCCATTTTTACGTAAGCCACTCTAAGAAACTTCAGTAAACTTGAAGGCCATAATATACAGTTCAAAGCAGAAAAACTGCAAACACAAGAAGGTGAGTTCCACTATGCAGTCTCTTTCCAAGGTGTAACACCCATCATCAGGAGCATTTTTTTAGTCATAGAGCAAAACCATCAAGAACCACCAGATTAAACCAGGAGCCAAACTCTACACTTCAGCAATCCCAACACTACATTCTCTATGAAGAAACATAACAAAAGATGATACATCCAACAACTCAGCGATCGAATCTGCTGGTAACTTTTGAAAAGCAGAGAAAATCAGACATCTTCAATTGGACTTTGAAACATGCAAAGATTGCAAACCCATCTTTCTTGTTAACTTTAGCCTTTACTCCAACATCATAAATATTGTTACAAAGCCTTTAGGATGATTACACCCAACCCATACAAATAATAACAAATAAACTGTAAATTATTTACCACTTACAGTGAAAAAGAGGAATGATTGAAACAAAAAGGTTGCTTGAATATACAATCAAAACAATACAAACCTGTATAGAATCCAATTCACCTTCACGTAAGTTCTTCTCAACAGTCTTTGTATAGTCACGTAGTTTAATACCTTTTGACAGGATGTTAGCCACAACCTGCGTGGAATAATAAATTTACACTTATTTTAACAGACAAGGATTAAACTAAACCAGGCTAAGAATAAATATAGCCACACAAATCAAGAGCTGAAAAGAGAAGAGATCAGCACATTGACTCATAAGGCCTGTTTGCTTTGAAAATGCCAGGATATAATTATCAACAAAACGCAAGCTGGTTATTCATTCTTCCAAATGTAGGATATGATCAAGATGGTTTTTAGAACAAAAATTTTAGGTAAAAAAGAAAATTGAAGGAAACAGTGCTTTGAAAATTTTATGGCATCAAACCATATGCCAGAAACAAAACTGTTCAGCAATAATATTCTTTACATTCTAACCACAGGGAGAGAGTCCAGAATTGCAACTTGCAACTAATAGTCCCAAATCAGCTTGCTTAGACGGGGATAGACTTAATAACTCCTAATATCTATAACGTGATTTTCTTTTTCCTATTTGATGGATCAACACACACAAAGCCACCGATCACATGATTCACATCACGATTACACCCACAGAAAATATTTTAGGCAATTCAGATCCAAGCTCATCACATATTCCTTAAAGTAACAAGTTAAGAAATTCTACAACAATGACTTTAGATGATAACATGTGCCCTTGATAGTTCACTATATTTCATCAATGTTACAGGTGTCTAAAACAGCATCAAAATCTACAGACAACTTAAGTTTTCCAGCTCATTAGTGTAAGACATTCAACCTCCTTGAAAAAAACCCCACCCATCAACAGATAGTAGAGTAAATCTTCAATAACTTCAAGCAATTTTAAGAAACGCCTAGCTAGTAGCTACACAGATACATCATCATCCACACTCCCAAAACTAAGCCAGGACAACTACCAAAACACGAAATACAAGACACAACTGAGAACCTTACATTTCCCTCTACACATAATAGTATAACACACCTAGCAAGGTTGAAAAATGCTTTACAACTACACAAAAACATCATTCACATTCTTCCAAAAGTAAGCTCTGACAACTACCGAAACTGAAGAGTCCACCTTTTACATATACACCAGCATTCAAGCAATATAACACATAAACAAGATTCGTCTATTAAGACATATTGACTGGTAACTGGCTTCGGTGTAGTGTAGAAAAACTTACTCACTATGCGTTATGAAATCCTAGCTCAATCCATTCCCTATTAAATCGATTTATGTGTGATAACATTGATAATCAACTCATGCCAGAAACTACAATTGGAAAGCAGAGAAAATCATAAACTGTAATCAAAAAACTAAAACTAGTTCCCTACTTCACATTGATCTTGTTTCTCAGAAAAGCAAACATGGTAAACTTGCTAAACTGTCAACTCAGAATTAAAATTCCTAAATATAGAGTGCCCTTACATCATCATGTATACATTCTTCCAGCTCTTGTTGTAGCCCTTCAAGTGACACATCATCACTGGAAAATAAGAATAAATTTTGTGTCATATACTACTAGCAAAACACACAACATTTACATACAATGTGTTACAAATTGCAGTCATCATTCATAGCCAGGAAGCTAACAAAAAAGGATCATGTCAACTATAGTACAACAAAGCTTTAGTCCCAAAAAGATTTCGGGTCGACTAACATGAATCGTCATAAGGAACCATATGCGGTTGTTTATCTTGTACACACAAGAACATGATGTGCATTATGCTTCCTATGTTCTTCCTTACAGAAACACATCATGCTCTCGGGTGTATGATGTAATTTGTGCATTCGGGTGTATACAGACACTATACAAGTTAACTTATTGGGTGATCAACAAGACAGAATCAAAATCTAACCACACCCCAGATCCAAAAACTAGATTGATAAATGATAATCACAAAAGATATCTAATTTCATGTTTCAATCACATTACCCATTTCCTAAAATCGATCAAGGTTACAAATTTTTATAGCATAATAGCACAATTTGATGAATTTATAAGAGAGAATGTTACCTGGCGCCTTCATCCTCCATGGATAAATCTCCCACAAAAGCCCCTAAATCAAGGACCTCCATTTGGGACATTACTTGAAAATCCAAGTGGGATTCAGTTGATATGCCCCAATTCGATTTCTGGGTAAAGTTTGAATTTGATCGGAACCCCTTTTCAGATTGAATTGGGTTAAAAGATGGGAATTGGAAGTGAATTGAAAGTTGGGAGTAGGACTGTAGGAAGGAGATGATTCGTGACGCTTTTTTTTTTTACACAGTAACAAGATTTATATACTCCATAACCTTATTAGAAAGCCACATAATGTGCAATTTACGCCTTAATGATATATGGGGCGTGTTTGACACTAGCTTTTAGTGGTTTGACTTAAACCACTATTTACAACCATTATAAAATATGCAAAAGAATTTACTGTAGCTGGTGAATAGTACTTTGTGGTGCTATTACAGCCTTACCCCTAAAATTAAAGAATTGCCAATTTTGCCCCTTTACTTGCCCCTTGCTCTCTCACCGACTTCCTCACCTTCTTCCTCACAGACTTCCTTCTCTTTCCTCCTCATCTCAAAAAAAAAAGCTCAGAATTCCTAATGGAAAACAAGGAGAGAGAAAATATGTCCTCCTCCAACAATGATGGCGATGAGCTCAAAATCACCGATCATCCTTGAAAAACCATGGCGATGGGATTCGCTTCTTCTCAGTGTTTCAATTTCATCAGTTTTGGCAACGCGGTTGCTAAGGTTCATTTATCTTTCTTGTTCTAATTGGTTCGATACTTTGATGTTCATCTCCTCGATTAGATTTTTACCTTTTATATGAAGGTTGTTTTATTTATTTCTAGGCTTTTCATGTAGTTTTTTTTTTTTTATTGAATTTGATTTCAAATGGTTTCCTAAAGCAAAGATGTTCGGAGGAATGTTCTAGAAGAAACCAAGCAAGGAAGAAGCTCTGCCGCAGCTTCAATCCCACGGATTGATGTTCGGAGCATGGGTTGTTGCTATTCGGGTCACTCCTTATGTTCTTCAGTATTTTTCCAGAAAGAGGAGATTACTTTGGATCTTTGATTCAACCCCACCAAAATTAAGGTATTAGTCTTATAAGTTTTCAAGATATTGACTTTATTTGATTATTAATTTCACTATTTTACGTTATATGGGTGTTTTAGATGTTAAAAATTTAATTTTTGCAAGGAGGAAGATGGACCCAGGTTTGGTGGATTCGAGTTTGAGGTGAAGATACTCGGGTATTATTGGATGTTTGTTCTTTTTTTTTTTTTTTATATTATTTTGAAACATGTTTTGATATTATATTATAGAGGACTAACAGTTTGATGTATCTGAAAGTTTAAAGTTTCGGTCATATTCAGGTTAGCAGTGCGAGGCATGAGATTCTTTTCGAAACAATCCAAACCCTCACCGATTTTACTTTCATATTGACTAGAGCTTATGTTTCAGGCGAAGAAGGATGTTTCATGGATGGTGAGTAAATACCTAGATTGTTTAATTAGCAATCAATTTTCAGGGTTTATGATGCCTTCTGAATATACTTCTTATTTACCAGTCTTTCATGTCATGGATGTGTATGTGCAGAAAATTCAAGGTGAAGGACTTATTGACCATTTATGCTAGGCAAGATTCTAAACATTCAGTTTTTGCTACAAATTTGCTTCTTAAGATTAATATAATGATAATCTGTTGTAAGATAATATGATTCATTTCTGGAAGTAATTTGGTGAAATCTGAAGTAAAAAAATATGTTTTATTACATTGTAATTTATCGAGTAAAATAATATAGGCATAGTGGATCGTTGAGTCGATTCAATTGCTAAAGATTTGCTTGGTGTATTTCTTAATGGGATTTTGTTATTTTTTACTTCTGTTTTTATGATAGTGTGATTTCTTGGGATCTGATATTGTGATTGCAATTTTTAGTTGGGTATTTGTTAAGCTTTGATTTTTGTTGTAATCTACTTTGAAGTTGATTTAGTAGTGCTACCATTTTTTATATGAGGTTTGAACTGTAAGGTGAAAGATTGATTTGTTAAGGGTTACTTAATTTCGAATTTTTTGATTGGAGATTGATTTTTAAAAATTTTAACAGTTATTAATATTGAATTTTATGAACTAGGTATTAATAAAAATGGGGGTTATAGGTGACATTCCGGTAGCAGCTATTGAGGATGTAGAGCGCTGCTAAGTACTTATGTGATGTCTTTGCTAAGGTATGAATTTCAATGGCCTGTTTGATCTGGTTTGACAACATGATCATGTTTTGATAAATTTGTGTGGTTGGAGTCCCTAATACAATTTATACCACAAATTAAGATACATCCTAAATACATAGTATTTAGATTTCCGTTCAGCACCTATTTTACACTTGCAATTTGGATCTTGTTCATTTGTATAGTTAATATGTTGCATAACATATTTAAAATTGAGCAAGCTTTGTGTGTGCTCGCTTGCAATGTTGTTTTTCAATTTATATTTGAAAAGAATAAGCATATATAATTACTTTATCTCCTTTGCACAATCATACAATTTCCCTATTCTGTTTGAAGGTCATGGAGACTTGAAAGCAGTCTCTCTGTTAGTTGCGATACCTTTATTTTCCCGACCCTGATTTCATAATAGTGTAGCATGTTATTGATACTGCACGTTTATGTATGTTATAGACTTCATAGTTTTATTTGTAGTCTTTTACTTATGTACTAAGTCCTAGCTCTGAAGTTATGAAAAAGAAAAGAGTATATGTTGAATATTAATGCGAATTTGGCGTACTATACAGTAAGCGTCTTCTTTTCTTTCTTTTGCAGCTTTATCATCAGTTTCAGGGCTTCAAGTTGCGGAAACGAAACTAAATGAGGGTTAGTTGCTGTACTGACCTTCTATTCTTTGTAAACGCTGAAATTCTTAGTTATGCAGCTCATGTTGGAGCATCCAAATATATTGTTAGTAACATTATTGTCTGATTTGTAACAGAATTGTTGATCTACAGGTACAATTCTATCTCCCCTTTCTCTTTCTTGTTCTAATTGGTTCAATTTTCACCTAACCTTTAATATGAACAGCTTACTTGTTATTTTTTTCCATATCTTTTTATTTTCTCCCAATATTTTCTCTTTTTAATATGCTTATATGCATATGGTGTTTGCTGCCAAAATTTATGCTGTCAAGTTAGATATTGCTGTTGTGAGTGACTATAGAGGGTAGATGTTGTTTCACGCTGTTGCCGCTGTTATTCTGGTGCTGCCCTGTTACTGCTATTCTGTTCGTCCAAAAATCATCGACCTGAAGTTGTTTTTAGCTCATAGTCCCTTCATCAATGTTTTAGATCTCGAAAAGTTATTCAATCTAGGCTCAAGAATTTCTCGATTTGGAGTTGTGTGCTAGGAATTATGCCTTCTGGAATTTACTACGGTCTGCTACCCTGGTTCTATCGCAGCGGGCTGTTATTGCTCATTTGATGCCTATGTGGTGTTGTTGTGTTGAGTTGGTTGGGGTGCTAAAATGAATGCTTGGGCTTCTCTTATTTATTTTGTCTTCCCTTCTTCTTTTATTTACACATTAGTTATAAAGTTAAAATGTGGGCAATTTTGGATAATGACTAATTGATAATTTGCCAAAGTGATGAGGGATTAATGTGTATGTTAAATTTTCAAATGTGTGAGTGACTAAAGTTAATTAGTTTAAATGTATTGAAGGGTTTAAATGTTTATAAAATAGATTTGATGAACGAACACTAATCTCCCCAAGTTTATTCATCACTCTTAATTAACTTCTTATTTCGTATTACATGAGCCTTTTGTTGTTTTTATTAAATGAGGTGAGAAAATATATATGTAAAGGTTTGTACATGTGGTATGTCTAGATAAGGGTTGTGTTCTACTTATATGAATGTAATAACTTATCAAGTGAGTTTGGGAAGTATTAAGGAGTCAACAAAGAAGTCATGTTTGATATGATAGTCTCCTTATAATTTATTATTATATACGTGAGAGTAATTTACACCATACAACTGATAACTTGAGAATCCTTTATCTTTTCTACTGTAATATTAGCAGCAATTGCAGGTTGGTGCAAAATAATGCAGTGCTTGAAGTTAGTCTTGTGCTTCTATAACAAAAAAGAAAATTCAACTGCGTGGCCCTCCTTGATTCCATATCAACTTAACTACCGAGAAAGCAGCCTGGACATCCTTGTTAGAGTAAAGAGGTTAGTCTTTCAAATATATTCACTCTTATCTCCTATTTTTGTATGGCAACTATGTGTGCCGTTTCCTGCTTAAATTTAATGATGGTGAGCAGGATCGTGATCCTTTGTATCTGAAATAATAATTAGTTTTTATTCAAAAGATGTGCAAAGTTAGATCATTGTTAGACCTTGCATTTCTATGAATCTCCATGAGTTTGTGAGGCGATGGATTCTAAAAGTATATCAAGCTATTATGTTTGAGATTATTACAATATACTACTCTTCTAGACTTCTTGTTCTTGAGCACTTCAGTTATTTTACATCTCTGCTTGCTTACTTTATTTTCTTGATTGTATTTATTAAAAGCCTGCCAATGGCCTAATACTCATTAAAGCTTAGAGAGTAGTCATTACTTTAGGAAAATACAACTCATCACGATCACCAAACAACGTAGTCATGACACAAAATTGAATATTGTTTATGTCATTTGTCATTTATGACTTTATCGATCCTATAACACATAATGTGTGCTACAAAACTGACAGAAGTTTCTGAAGTGCACATAAGGAAATAGATGACTTAATGTTCCGAAGATTCCTCTTACCTGTAATCTTGTGAAGAAGACGGGTTCCATGTTCTTAAAGTATTTGAAAAGGAGGCAGACTTTTCTGCCTAAAGTTTGTCATAAGATAAGAGAAACATTATGACCTTTCCCATAACAAAGTTAATCTAGGAGGCATAGATAAAAAATAAAAAATAAAAATAAAAAATAAAAAATAAAAAAAAAAGGACACCCTACTATGATTGCATGATTGCGTTCTCAGGTGGGCATTACCTAAATTCCAAATCTGGTCGAAGGTCTTGATGAGTTTAAGCGTACGTCTCTTCCTGTTTCTTTGATTATTTAGATTTCTCACTTATACTTCAGTTGCAACTATCTACATCAATGTTTCTGCTATTCATACTTGTTTTGTGTGTTTTTATACAGGTCTTCTTGTATAAAATCTTGATGATCTGTGAGCAATAATGTACCCCTCGAATCTGTCAGCTAGCCCTGATACAACAACTGAGTTGTAGTAACTCTAAAGTTACTGTAGTTCTCACTTGCTCGCTCTGCTTTGTTGAGTTCCAGGGGGAAAAGAAGAGAAGATCGAGAGGAAGACAATCTCAGAGAAGTTCTCAATCAATCTGCTCAAATGCTTTTGGAGCTCCGAACCTCATAATAAGTATCTGTGAGTGACTTCTTGCTTTTATGGATTTTTGCCGGGTTTTTTTTTTCTTTGTTGTGCTTGTATGAATTTAACTTTATTTTATAACTATCCTTATTAATCTTTAAAGAAAGATTTTGTTGACCTACAAATTTCTGAACATTTAGGCTTTGTTATTATAAATAGAGAAAAAAAAAATCAATTCTTTATTTTGTATATTGTAGCCAGCAAGCTTACACTCTCTTTTTCTGGCAGCTCTTACTAAATTGTTGCTTCTTCGTGTTTCTTCTGCACATCCTGTATGCCTTGTTCTTGAGTAGGCTTGGGATGAAGGCATCATTGGCATTCCAGAATTATGGTGCTGAATGAATAGTGGGTTCTATGAATTGTTTTTGGGTTTATTTCTTAATATATACTGCTTTGGTAAAACCTCTCATCTTCTTATGATGCTTTGCCTTATACAGTACATTTATATTTAGATTAGAGAAATTGGCAACACATTATTCTTTTCGTCAAACATGATAGACAATGAACTTGGTTATTGCTTATATATATTAAGCATTTTTGGTTAATGGCTGCTCGTAAAGGCTCTCATGGGAAGACCCACAATTTTCTATGGAATGCTTATTGTGAGATTTCTTATATTTGATTTCTGATCGGACGTGTATGCAGCTTAGTGTTTTTTTTTCTTTTTTTTTTCGCATTATGTATTTATATTGTGCCTTGTGGATATAAGTCTAGACCATGCTTTTCCCCATAGATCTATCGCAGATTAAGTGTATAAGCTGTTAAAGGCAGCTAGAATAATAGAATTAAGTATCTTGAATTTAAAGTATCAGCTTTTGCATATGCCTTCATCATCATTTAGATATCTTAAATATTTGTCCGCAAGTTAATACATTTGTTCTTTTTTGTTTGCTTATCTATGTAACTGATATATCTGCAGGTTAATTATTTGGTGGTTACAAATATCTCTTAATATGGGTGACATTCAGAATGCTCCTCTTTCAGAAGAGGAAACTACTTGTAGGTTTCTTTTGTATGAACTTTAGGTATATATATGAACTTCACGTAAAATACAAGCTAATTGTTTATCGTGTTATCATATGTGATTAGCTCTATTTTTTTATTCTACTGTTTTATGCAGATAATTTTGGGATGAAGTGAGCAAGCCTGAAATATTAGGGCCAAGATATTACTTGTAGCAGTGGAGCACGTGCTTAAAGGCGCCAAAAAGACAAGGATACAACCAGATGAAGCATGTGTGAGATGGTGATAGTGTTATAGGTTGAGGTTATGGGATTTAATTTCATTTGTAGTACAAGTAGTATTTAATTTATATTTTTAAATGGTAGAAATGGGTAGAATTAGATACGTAAATGATGAAGTAATGCAAGAGCATATAAGTGAATATATGAGCATAATGTGTACTTGTTTTCAACTTCAATATGTGTATTGTGATTTTAGTAGAGAAATTATAGTTTTGTTCTTGAGGCTAGGTATCAAGTTGGTGCTTTTTTTTTTTTTAATTTATTTATTTTGAGAAAAAGAGGTTAATATCAAGTTGATTAATAATACATTTAATACAAAAGAAAAAAATAAAAAATAAATAAACACAAATTTATAAGGTATAATAAGATAGTTTGCGTAGAAATTCAAGTTGATTGTAGTAGTTAGTAGAAATTATATCTTTGTATACCTATTTGATTTAAAATCAACTAAGTTTTAAGATTTACAAGGTATTGAGATGCTTTATGTAGAAATTCAAATTGATTAGTTAATACTACATTTTAAACAAAAAATCAACATCTTTCTCTTTATTATTATGTGAGGAATAAATGCTCAAAAGATGCATTGTATTAAAGGACGGAGGGAGTAATATATTTTTTTAAGAATCTTTAAATTATAGCAAATTCTAGATAACTTCACTTGTAACAATTGTTTTTCATACATATTTTCCCATAGACACTTATAAATTCATGTATCCTTGCTATTACAAAACCCGAACACAACCATGAATATCACAACAACCGAACACAACCACGAATTTACTTATCTTGCCGTCGGGGGGGCACGCGCAACGCGCTTGCTCCAACGACTAGTATAGAAAAAATTAAGAGTGTTTGGAAGTGTAGTGGTGCAGGTAGAGTTTAGTGGTTGAAGTAGCTTTTGTGAAAAGTTAACATTATTAACTTTTGTGAAAAGTTAGGTAGCTGTTGAATTTTTTTTTATTTGTTTAGAATTTTACAACTAATAGCTAATTTACCAAACACTCATACTGAATTATTTATTTTCACAGCTAACAGCTACACATACATCTAACAATCACCATTACAACTAACAGCTACTTCATGGGCGTGTTCGGCAAAATATAGCTGTTAACGGTGTGAAGGTCTTAATATCTCGTTTCGTCGGTATTTATTTATGAAGTTGTCTTAGTTTCTCGACTCAAGAGGTTAAATTTGAAATTACATACAGAATTGTTACTTTTCTTTAGTTTGTTTCTCATGTTAAGAAAATGTTGAAAGTTTAAATTTTATTTACAATTGATATAATTAATAAGGGCATATAATGTCTTTGTAGTCATATATATGTTGTAAAAATCTTACTTAATGAGCGAGTAACAACAATTTGCTAGTTACTTAATGAGAGAGTATCCTGTGGTTTTATGTGGCTGTTCTAAATCAAAAGAGCATCGCTTGTTAATTTATTTATACAAGTGAAAATTCTTGACTTATACTGGTGATTTTGTGTACAATATTCTTGCTTTTGATCTTCAATTCTTTGTGGATACTAATACTTCGTATAAAATTTTAATGCTGATTTGGTAATATCAGTGAGTCAAGTTAAGCCACTCGTGAAAGATTTTAATAGTAGATGGAAATATGCAGTTGAGCTAAAGCACGAAGATCACAACATCCTTCAACAATTTCTTGTGCGGCATAGAGATATTGAAAACTTCACTCCAGCTGCTGCTTTACTACACCTGCTTTGCGAGTGTGTAAAGAAGGTGCAGGTATTAAATTCAATAGATTAGAAAATTCTCAAAGACTTTCTTGGTTTGCTATAATCTTTTTTTTTACTCTGACATAAGAGATAACAAGTTTTGAGAATTGTTGATATTCTGAGATTAAGTTTTTTTTTTTTAGGGAAATACTCTAAGTTGATTGTTATTAGATAAAGTCTGATTTTGTATCAAAGAGTCATCAGATTATAACAGATTGTGAGGGCTCAAATTTTGTAACAGAGAGCTATTAGATTATAACAGATAGCAACATAATAAGAGTTTAGATAGCAACCTACTAACAAAGCCTTAATACATGCATAATACTAGTCTAGTCCAGAATTGTTCACTATAGTAGAAAATACATATAATCAACCTGTAAAAATAAAAATAAAAAAATATAAAAAAAAAAAAAAATTTGTCTCGAACTACACCGAAGATAGGGTCGTTTGTGAACAACCACCTATTTTTTTTATTTGTTTAGAACTACCCGGAAATTACAAAACATTTGGGTAGCACTATCCATAAACGTTTTCCGTCCAATTAAGACGTGATTGGGCCCACTTTTTCAATTTTTCCACTTAATTAACTCCCCTAATTACCTTATCTCTCCTCCATAATTAACTTCCCCTCTATTCTCACTCAAAATATCCAAGAGAACATACTCAATCAATTGAACACAAATTCTCAATTATTCATGTATGTAATGTTTCATACTTTCCTTTTAATTTGTTGTATTTGTTTACAGGTTTTAATTGAACGCAATTAACATAATTAGGGTGTAAATTAGTGATTCAAATTAGGGTTTATGGGTTCAAAAAATTCGGGGTTTTTTATTTTTAGAGTTTAGGGGTTCAATTGAGTTCTAGGTGTTTCGGTTATTTTGACTTTGAGATTGAATTCAATTGCATTTTAATCGTTAATTGATCATTATGATTGGTAGGATGTCTAATTGGTCATTATAATTTGTAGAATGTCTAAATTGGAGGTTATGATTTCTAGGGTTTAGGGGAAGTGAATTAGGGAGGAGAGAGAATGTAATTAGGGGAGTTAATTAAGTGAAAAAGTGGGTCCATTAACTTTTTTTTGAACGGAAAACGTTAATAAGTAGTGCTACCCAAACTTTGCTTAACTTCTGGGTAGTTTTTAACAAATAACAAAAATCGGGTAGTTGTTTACAAATGACCCTGTCTTTAGGATAGTTCTAGACAAAGTTTCCAAAAATAAAAATTTGAATTTTAAATTAATTATGATAGTGTAAAAATAAATCACAAAAAAAAAAAAAAAAAAAAAAAAAAAAAAACAATGATCAAATTGAGAATTTACCATCCAAAAATAATTTCATATCAGCCAGAGTTACAAATAATGCAAAAATAAATCCAGGCCACATTTTGTTGACCTCTCGAAACAAGGTTTGGCTTCCATTTTTATTCAGTTGGAACTCTGACTGTGAAATAAAAGTAATGTAGTAAAATGAAACATGTTCACAAAAAAGTGTCCATGTATTTTAGAGGTTCATACCTTGCGCAGGTAATATGATTTTTATGTTATGCAATTATTGTACAAATATTTTTTTTGATGGAAATTATTATACAAATATTGCTTGTATGCTAAATTACTGCACAAAATAACGTTATTCATTCATTTGTAAACTTCTAAATAACTGATACTTTTTCCTTAAAGCGGCTAGAATTACTAGATAAAACTCCCATAACTTTTAAAGACACTCTCGCTTGAATCAAAAGACAAGCTTTTCCTACCGAAAAAAAAAAGTGGGTGTTCATCGTAATACCAATAGACAATCTTAAACAACAATTTCAAAAATAATTAATAAAACAATAAACATATAATTGAAATTAATAATAAAGCTAAAAATTTTATAAAGATATAAACCATAAATTATGAAAAGAAATAAATTATACTTGATTGTGTTTAATAATAACAATATAATCAACTTAATATTAAAAGTATTGAATTAGTTAGTATGAGAATATTTTATGCAAATTTTGAGTAATATATTAATTTATAAATAATTTGTTAATACATTAAAATGACTTTGTTCAGAAATAAATGACCCCTCATTCATTGAAGTTTTCTTATAACGGAATAATATTGATGAACAGGATAGACTATTCAATTATTGGTATTAATATTATTATTGAGTCATTTGCGTACCAAGTTAAATCTCAATAACTTTGTTTTCGCAAGAACAAGTAGGAAGTTAATTTATAAGGACATTCTTCCTAAGTCTGATACGAGCAACCATTTAACTACCTTCCTTTAGGTATGTATTCAAACTGCTTTGATTTCAACACGATTTCGGGTTTTGGTTCCGTGTTCTAGTTTTTCGTATTTTATTTCAGATATTTTTCTAGTTAGCAGGGGATTGAAAGATTTTTCATCACCATACTTTTCAACACATAACTCGAGGGAAATGTATAGGTAGTTTCAGAAATTATTACCGGTGATTTCAAGGGTTTCAAGATTCAATCAGCAGACAATAGTATACCGTGAAAGCAATCCGGTAAAGCAACTCCAATTATTAAATACATTGAGTTATTTGATTCAAAAATTGGTCAATGGAAAACACTTCTCACTCCTCCTTTCATAGCTGCATAGTCGGAACTATTACACGTAATTTTTTAAATTATAAATAACCTTAATAACACATTGAATTATTTAGTATGAGAATATTAATATGTGAATTTTGCGTGATTTAATTTACACATATTCCATAATTTGTTAATTTATAAATTATTTTACAAAATTTGATTTTTAAATTACCACCCAAAAATATAACTATTTTCTAACTAACCACATTACCACCCCTTAATTTAATTAAATACTCAGATTACCACCCAAATTGAAAATCCGGTGGAAACCTGTCATGTGGGCCCCACGGGATTTATTTTTTTTTATTTTTTTTTCGACTTTATTCTCTTTCTCATTCAATTTTCTCAACCTACCCTATTCTTCATTCAATTAGCTCCTTCGATTCTCTGCAAAATCCCCTTTTCTTCATAATTTTGAACACCTCATCAAATTAGAACCCTAATTTTCTTTTTAAAACTATGATTGTTCTGCAAAGCATTCATTCGAGGGTAATTAGTTGTACTAGAGAGGTTAAATTGAAGAAAAGTCGACATCTTGGGGCTGTTTGTTGGGGACAAGTTACATATGTCAGTAAGAAGTGAATAGCTTAGTGCAATGACATCAAAAGAGGTAAGCAATTTTGTTCCAATCAACCCTAACAGTGCCAACAATTTGTAACTACAATTTCAGCAAAGTTAATTCAAAATCCATCACAAAATTTAACGAAAACCCCAATTCAATACTACTAGATAACCTAATTACCTAAATAAATCAGTTAATTCGTTTGCAGAACCATAATTAATTAAGCCCCCAAATTCCCCCAATTAAAATGTCACAAGAACCCTAATTAATTAAGCCCCCAAATTCCCCCAATTCTGATGGCTTTGTACTCTACTTATGGCAGATGCATAATTTTTTTTTTTTGTGTATAATTGTTTTTAAAGATGGATGCTTGTTGATAATTTTTTACAAATATAAATAAATTTGGCAATTCCCTCTTCTGTTTAACTTTGTTTTTTTTTTTTCATTGTGAAAGATAGACTGTTCTTCCCCTCAAAAAAATAAAAATAAAATAAAAAAATAGATTGTTCTTGTAGCTCGAGGTAGGATGGTTGTTTCGGCTGATGAAGTTCCTGCTTTTTTTCTTGTATTACAGACTGTAATGGAGACCGGAGAGTATTCCCCTCTTTATGTTATCCTCTTTTCTCTGTCGGCTTCTAGTATCTCATTGAAATAGCTTGTAACTAGCTAACTTAATCCAATCTAGCTTTTGTGCACTGATGTAGTTCTGAAACTCTTACCTAATTCTAATATTACTAGTATGGTGTTTCGAAGGATTTGGTGTGTATATATATATATTACTAAATTAGTATATATATTTGCATTGTAAAAGTGAATTCATGTTTCTACAACATACTAAATTACTAATTACTTGAATTCTTATATTCAAGACATTGATTGAATTTTCTACTACAGTCTGTTGTGTTTTTTCTTTTTTATTATTATATCACATTATTTGTAAGTGCAATACTTGTTTTATCACAACTGATGTATGAAGTATGAATTGGTAAATGTTTCAAAGGACCTAATTAAGTTTCATTCTACGTGGATCTAGGAGACGGAGGGATGGTTAGTCCCTCCATCTCCCTCCGTGTGATTGGGGTTCGAATCTCACCCCCCCCCCCCCCTCTTGTTAGGACTTAGGAGGGGCTCCTCGTATACTTTACCTTTTTTAAAAAAAAAAAGTTTCATTTTACTCGAATTTGTAAGGATGTATTATATCTTGATAAATTTCTTTATTTCGTCAACTCAATTTTCAATAATTTTTGAGACACTTTTATGTTAAACTAGTTTTGGTAATAACAAGGGAGCTCCAATATATACATTGATTTCTGCGCTACTTTATTATTTTACTTTTATCATTTACCTGTAACTTAGGCCTTGTTTAGTTCACCTTATTTTTACTTATTTCAGAAAAAATAAGTTCAGATCAGATCAGAAAAAATAAGTTCAGATCAGGAAAAATAAGTTCAGATCAGGTCAGATCCGAAAAAATAAGTTCAGATCAGATCATATCAGAAAAAATAAGTTCAGATCAGATCAGAAAAAATAAGTTCAGATCAGATAAGTTCAAATTAAATACAAATTATTATTATTATTACATATTATTATTATTATTATTACATATTATTATTATTATTATTACTATTATTATTATTACTATTATTATTATTATTATTATTATTATTATTATTACTACATATTATTATTATTATTACTACATATTATTATTACATATTATTATTATTATTATTATTATTATTACTATTATTATTATTATTGTTCAAATAATAAACGATAATAATTAAATTTTCATTATAAGCTCCAAATCATAAACGTTTACAAATATAATTTCCACCATAAGAAGTTCCAAATTTCCTTCGCTATATTAAGTTGTACTTCGTTTATTAGGTCTTACGATTCTCGTTAAACAAATCATAATCTGCTCTTGGTTCGATTTCTATACCACTATCAACGGGTATATCCAACTCATGTAATCGAATAAAATTGTGAAGTGTGAATGTAGCAACCATAATCGTCAATTGATGTTTAGTGTCCATATTTGGCATCATTGTGAGTATTTTCCATTGAGATTTGAATTGTCCAAAACATCTCAAATCATTCCAATGATTTGTTACTAGTTTGATATTGAATTGCTTTCCACATTTTATGATCAAAGTACTCACTATTTTATCCCAATTAAGCTTTAAATATCCAAATTCTTTCATCTCCAAGCATATGTCCAACAATATCTCCGTATATTCTTCAGACCATGCTATCCAACCAGCCATTACACTATGATAAAGAGCACTTTGGAATCAATATTTCACGCATAAATTATAGACATTAATGTTGAATTGGCACCAGAATTATAATCAAAAGGATTCTTTTGAAATAAATGAACTGAAGATAAAATATTAATTGTGCTTTACATTTTCATCGATATTACTTGCATCAGGTCAAATGTAAAATTCATGAAATCAAATAAATGTATATTTTCCTACACTATCAAAAAAAAAAAAAAAAAAAACAATTGACAAATGATAAAATTAATGACATAGAGTGTTGAAGTATTTACCTATGATGGAGATAAAAGACAAACAACCTATTGAACAAATGAATAGAAAAATATTTTAGGAGATTGATTTAGAGTGTGAAAATTATGACACTAAGTATGAAATGATAATTTTCAATTCAATTTAGTCAACCATTTTACATTACCAAAAAATTTGTAAAATTCCCTATAAAGCTATGACAAATTTAATCTGCAATTTAGGTTTTTTAGGATCCCATTTTAATACTTTCTTATAAACAAATTCATTTATGATGTTGGATATTGTAAATAATAAAATTATCAAATATTACAAGTATATTACCTTATACTATCTGATAATATTAACACTTTTAGGTTTCTTTTAAAATATCTGTAAGGGATCTAAAATATTTTATAATAATAATAATAATTTTCCTAACAATAATAATAATAATAATAATAATAATAATAATAATAAAACATTAATATGTTTTAAAAAAACATTAATATTGATTAAAATAAAAGTAGAATATTGAAATAATTAAATAAGTTCAGATCAGATCAGAAAAGATAAGTTCAGATCAGAAAAGATAAGTTCAGATCAGATCAGAAAAAATAAGTTCAGTTCAGATCAGATCAGATCAGAAAAAATAAGTTCAGATCAAATTAGATCAGAAAATATAAGTCCAGATCAGATAAGATAAGATAAGATCAGACCAGATCAACTAAAATCAGGTCAACTAAATAGGGCCTTAATCAAATTTCAACTATCTCTTTTATCTTCCAGAGTGATAGTTTGCACCAACAGATTTGGCCGTTATTTCTTGGAGCAATTTCTGAAAAGTTTCCTTATATGGTCTAAATTCTCAACAGGACGAAGAATGAGAGCTCATTATTCCTTGCCAAATTTCTCCTGATGTCAGCTTGTCTTCTTCATAATTTACAATTCCCAGAAAATTTATCAAAACCAGACAAATTAGAGGGATTATTATTGGAAAAAGAAACGAACTTTCTCAATTCCTAAATACCCAAATAAACTCAATTCCTAAATACCCAAAAAAAAAAAAAAAAATGGGATCAGAAACCAACTCTCCAACACCATCTCCAAGTGGGAAGAGAAGCAGAGATCCTGAAGATGAAGTTTACATCGACAATCTTCATTCTCATAAGCGTTATCTCAGTGAGGTCTCTTCTATTTTATATCTATTTTAATTATTTTCAACAATTATAATTTGGGTATGAATGATTTTATATTTTACTTGTAATAGTATGAAAGTATGTTATATTGATCAAAAAGTCTGCCTGAATGTTTGTGTGTAGTTAAATGAAAAATTACCAATAATTTCGGAATTCATGACAAAATCCGTGTGGATGTGTTATTATACTAACCATCCTTAGGGGGTTGTTATCAATTTCCTAATTAATATAGTAAATAAAGAAAAGGTGAAGACTTTGGTATGATTATGTTGAAGATATGGGATTTTGATTTGTTTGCATAGTTTCTCTCTTTCTGATAGTGTAGAGCTCAGTAGTTGTTCTTGTTGATTTAAGGGTTTGGAAATTGTGGGAATATTTTCAGATGATGGCATCAAGCTTAAATTGTTTGACTGTGGGTGACCCAATTCCTGAAAATCTGTTGGATTCTCCGGCGAGGTCTGAAAGCATGTTCTATTCAAGGTGAGGTGTTTTTTTGGGGTTTGATTTCATGCATTTCAGCATTTGTGTTCAATAATCAAATGATAATTCTTGTTTCCCCATGTTACCTGCAACGTGCATTGAACCTTGTATTCCTGTGTTAGATATTCAATATTTTGACTTGAATGTGGGCACTTGATGCATTTGTTTACTTGAGTCTCACACCTTTACATAAATCCATGTTTTAAATTGAGTAGCCAAAGTTGTTAACCTTTTGCAATATTGAATTGTGTGTACTTTGGGTGGATATTATCGCTTGTTTAATGTGTTAATCTGTCCTGATGATATATGTCAGTATGCAAGAATGCAAGGTGCTGACAGAGATTGCTCTGTTCCTGAAATAGTATGTGTAACATAAACTGTGTTTTAGTCGAGGAGAACTAGCATATCTGTTCTCTGAAACTTTTGGATCGATGGTGTAGATGTTCATCGGCCTTATGGGTAGATGATCTACCACACATCAACATCCCTATTCCCTAGGAGAGGCTTTTTATATGAAGTTTTGATTTGGGTAAATTTAGATATTTTTTATTGGTACAAATGAGGGGCTGGCCCTGTAAAAACTATAAGAAAGTAAAATGGAAATTAAACATGGCTAAGCCACCACTTTAACATCCTCATTGGTCATCCTACCGAGTGCTAGATAGGACCCTTGCAATTTAGTTCCTTTACACGAATTGCAATTTCATACACATCTCTCATTATAAACCTTAATTACCAATTTGTGGAAGCAAAGTTTTTATTCAGGTCAAGTACCCTTGAGAGAGCCATGAGCTAGGCTTTACAGAGGAGAAAGCTTTAAAGATTAGCAATGAAGGCTGAAGCAAAAGCAGCCAAGGTATTCCTTAAAAGCCTTTGCCTTCAGCCAACAGCGGACTAACTTTCACTGCACTAGTTAATTTTAGAGCCACCCAATCAGCTGGCACCTGGCAGAACAACCCACCTTATGAAGACTTCCTACCGGACCATAACTCTCCTTCCATTAAAGTACTTTTCTCTCAAAAAACTTTTTTGGTTTCTTCTATACAGTATTACTTAAACAGCAAAGGGATTAATGGGTGTATTCCTTTGCTTATTGCACACATAATATTTTGTTTAGATATTGAGATTTTCATTCTTTCATGCTATAACAGTGCAAGAATAATATGGATTTAAAGTACATGAGTGCATAATGTTATCTTGTCTTGTTAAATACATAAGTTGGCAATATTTGGCTAACTAATGTCGCGCTACATACCTCCTGCATACTAAATTTGATTAGTGTGTGCTTTTGGCCTTTCAAGCCTTGCGGTGGAAGCATGAGAACCACTCTGCCTCTTTCTGTAACATGACCAGAATAAACTGCAGAAGATTTTGGTTCCAATTTTTGCTTATGTATAGAATTTTAATTCTAGAATCATTATGTCCTACAGTGAGGAATTTGAGGGTATCATACATTTGTTAAATTCACAAAAGGAGCTTTACAAATATTGCAATTTCCACAGTTTGTCTTTTTCTTTTCTACTGGGAAATCAACATGTTATTTGCTGAAATAGTCGTATGCCAAGAATGGAGAATTGGCTTTAAGCACTTCATGTAAATAGGTAGGATTTGTGGATGAGGCATGTAAAAAGATATCTGTAAATTCCAATTGCATATGACCAGTTTTGCTTCTCCATCTGGTCGCAAAAAAGTAGTATTGAAGGCTAGTACTGATAATGCACGATTCTACCTCATTGGCATCAAGGATGGATGGAAAATACTATTTTTCAAACTCAAAGTATGTTATGCAGTAAATACTTGGCTTTATATGTGCAGCTTACATATCCCCTGGGGAGAACTATTAGGTAAAACCTAACATTTGATTTCTGCTCTATTAGAGTCAGATTGTTGCCCTATCCAGCAAACTTAATCATCAACTCAGATTCCGATTGATTTTCCAACTATCATTTGCTTCTCTTTTTTTGCAAATTGTTTGGTCTAGGTGTTTTGGAGATAATGTCATTCTGATTTATAACACTTTGATTCTATGTATTATTATAATTTTCACCTAATATTGCTTTTCTAACCTGTCCAAACAAGAAAGAAGTAAGGAACAACCCTTGAAACCCTCATTTGTACGTATATATTAAACATTTTGAATGTTTGATCTAACATTTGTTTACACTCATTGCAGAGATGAATTGTCCTTACAGTATTCACCCATGTCTGAAGACTTAGACGATGCACGATATTATGAAACTCCCATGAGTGCCTGCTCATCTCAATCTGAAAGCCGTCCTACTAGTCCTGTCTCCCCGTATAGATATAAACCAGTTGGTGCATTTTGCTCTAGTCCTCCTACCACCTCACAGCCTTCAAATGGATGCAGTACCTTCTCAGGTTCTTCTCAACCTCGTCAGAGAGGTTCTGATACTGAAGGAAGATTCCCTTCTTCACCGAGTGATATATGCCACTCAGGGGACTTAAGGAAAGCTGCTCTTTTACGATCTGTGCAGATGAGAGCCCAGCCTTCATGCTCACCAACATTTGATCTAGGATTTACTGGAGCTCAAGAGGGAATGCAGAATGTTGAATCTGAAACTCGATCTTGCTCATTTTTGAAACCTTTGGATGATGAACGTGAGTACCATGATGAAGGATGTCCTGTCATAACTTCTTCTGGTCCTGAATTCGATGAAAGAAAGGATTCAATGGCAGTGACTATGGTTGAGAGAATCATATCTCTGGGCTAGCTGTCATATGAAATTGGTTTATTGATATCAATGTTTGGTGTCTGACACTTGTACGGGCCCACATATGAAGTTTGTATTTCTTTTTCTTTTATCGGTGAAGACATATGAAGATTGTTGGTGCAAACTGCGAAGTTATCTGTTGTGGGATTAATGATGAGAAAAGCTATTAGTTGACCGCATATTTGAGACTCTTAATGCCAGAACAAATGGTTACCCCACTCCTATCCATTATAACAACAGCCTAGTATCAATTTCGTTGAGGTTAGATCTGGAGACGTCCACGTGTACGCAGCTAAATTCCTAGATATGTTGTATACTTGTAATTAGATAACTGATGGAGGCCTAATTGGATTAATATTCAAAGGGAGCTGTACGCTGCTCTTTGTTCAAGATGTCAGACTGGCAAGTTGAAATTTTGATGTTTGCTGCTGATATTAATCATCAATTTGACTGTTGGAAAAATCTGTAAGTTCAATTTCATTTTTTACTTTTCTCCTTCCATGGCTACGACCCTGTTCTCAATTCTATTTTTCATCTATGTCTTGCAAAAGATGGCTTGAAAACTTCAGTGCTTGAATATATGTTGATTTATTTTTTCTGCCATCATGCCAGTCTTTGTGATTTTTGATCTTATGGTAGTAGCTGAACTTAAGACTAATTGGTAACTAGCTTTAGATATACCCAAGGCTGTAACCTGCTCATCATTATGAGCTCCTGAATGAGAAAAACACAGCTGAACACAATCTGGTTTAGGAAATTTAGTGCACCAGCATGATAATGATTTATTCGATGCTTGAGTAGGTGCTGGTTTAGGGCTTGAAAAAAATCTATGGATGTGAATAATGGCAGAAAGTTCCAGTTTAAAGGTTGTGAGTTGATGGTTTAGGATATATTACTTTCAACTTCACAGAGATATGTTGAGGTTGTATGCAAACATGGTCTTTGAGCAAGCTTTTGTTCTGAAGTTCATTTGATTCAGGTAATATATATAAAAGACCTGCAGTAAGCCAATAGGGTTTCCCTTTTTTAATTGAAGGTGTTTTTTGGCTTTAATTAAAAACTGCCCGATGTTTGTTCAGTCTGCTGGTAAGAAAATACTTTAGAACTTAATGGACCTGCTCTAGAATTGCAATGTAAGTTTATAAGAAGTATCCTTTCCACCTGTTTTTCATTATGATGAAATGGCCACTACCACCTTAAGCTACTATGCCCTAATTAGACCAAAATTCTTTTGCGTGACATTTGTTCCCTCTCCTCACTAAGTTGTTAAATTTTGGTAAGATTTTCTCTATACCTTTTCTCTACAGTCGGAACCCTCACTCACTCACCCCCTTTTTCTCTCTATTTCTCCTGCTCAGTTTCTGTGCCCTTAAGGAATGTTGTATTTGCAAGAGTCCAAGACCATGCAAAGATTTCACTTTTTATTATATTTTTTTGGGCTATTTGCGGATTTCTATTCTGCAAAGACAACTTTTAGTTTTTGGCATCAATTTACATAGAGTGCATGTTGCACTGGAACTAGACACACAAGACCTTCTGTGCTTTCTCCTTTTAGCCAAAAGGAGGAATACTCTGCTCATCTCTGAAGAAGTTACTTGGATCAATTCTTCTCTTCGCCTTGGCCAACCTCTCGAAATTATTCTTGAAGTATTTGGTACCCCAAACTCTAGCTTCCAGATAGCTTGTAGTTCCATTATTCCCATTAATGCCCAAATCAAGGTCCCTATAATTAAAATAGGCAGTTCTTGGAGACTTAGAAACATATGGACTCATAAATGCATGAAGCATTCTTACCCAGTGAATATGCCTTCTAGCTTCCTCAGCCTCATTCACCTTCCACTTCACTATATACTGTATGTTATATAGGTTTCCTCCTCTATGAGGGAAAGCTAATTGGGTTTCCGGTATGTGATTCATCATCCCACCAAGTGGTTCCATCACCATGTAAGCCTCATCTACCTGTAATTGTCTCTCCCATGCTTGTTGAAGGGCAGTTTCTGGTATGATTTGGTTTACAAAGTCAGATTTCGCCTTGAAGTAGCTCTTATAAAGTTGATGATCTCTGTCTAGGAGAACTTCCCTTGATGTGCCGCTTGGGTGCCCAGCAAAGTATAGAATTGATTCAATCCAACTCACTTCTTTGCAGTCTTTTGCCCCCACTTCCATTTCTGGGAAGATTAGCTCCATCACTGAGATTAGGCTGTTGTTGCAAGTGAAAGAATTTCAGATAATGTCAGATTTCACTATGGAAATAGCAAGAAACATGCATTTATTTGTATACTAGTCTTTTTTATTTGCCTTTTTTTTTTTTTAATAACAATTATCAAAGAATTATTTTGTACTAAATAAACTTTAGAATTTTGTTCTGCACAGAAGCTATCTTACTCAAAGTTCTGTTTCTCTTCAATTACTTGAGTTAAATATTCAACATTTTTTAGGTACATAAACTTGATACTTTATTAGGAGTTCAGATCAAAAGCATTATATTTGGCCACGAGTACGTGTCAACGTTAGTAGTCGAGTCAAGTGCCATAGTTTGGATGAAACTATCTCTCTACTAGTTTAGGTTAAAGACTGTGTACTGGAGTTTGTTTAAATGGTGGGAATTTGTGAGAAGATTTACTGGCCTTTGTTTGACCACAAAGGTCAACCATGAAACTGATGTATTGAATAGACACTAGGTTGGCTGTTGTGTGCAAATAAGCGGGTGTGTGAAAAAAGCAGACTTGTATATGCATGTTATTACTGATACCTCTGAACATTCCCAAGAAACATAGAGTTGAAAGAAGCTTGAACAGTTTTCTTTACACCATAACTTCCACCACCCACATTCTGAACTATGATCCTAATGAACAGATCATCTGGCAACTTGTCTGCAATCTGCTGCCAACGGTCAACGAGCTTATTCGCACCTTGCTCAAGAGTTTTATGAACTGTAAAAACTGTTACAGTAAGTGGAACTGGAACCATTTTGATTTTCCATGCAGTAATCACCCCAAAACTTGCTCCTCCACCACCTCTAACAGCCCAAAACAGTTCCTCTCCCATCAACTTCCGGTCTAAAACTCGGCCATTCACGTCAACCAAGCGAGCATCCATCACATGATCAGCCACCAGACCGTACTTCCTTGTCAGAACCCCTAACCCACCCCCACTGATATGGCCTCCGACTCCGACTGTAGGGCACACACCTGCAGGGAAACCATAGGTACTACTTCTCTGTGCAATGTTGTAGTAGAGCTCCCCTAGCGTAGCCCCAGATTGAACCCATAACGTCTGATCCTCCATGTTGATCCTGATCTCGCGAAGGTGGACAAGATCAATGAGGACAAAATGAGCTCTGCTCAGGTAGGATAGGCCCTCGTAGTCATGGCCTCCACTCCGAACTCTCACCTGAAGGCCATGCTCTCTGCTGCAGAGGACAGTAACTCCAATCTCAGGTTCCTGAGATGGGGTAACTATGTACAGGGGTTTAAAGGCCAAGGTGGAGTTCAGCCACCTTGGGTTTTTCTGTGATTTTAATAATAGGGAGGAATATAAAGTTGATTCTTTTGTATAAACATTAGCAGTAGAAAACTTAGATGCCATGCATTGAAGAAAATCTTTGGAGTTTATTGGTTTAGTAAATATTAAGATCATAAGCAGGAAAACTGTTGATCTCAATGATGATGCAGAAGCCTTAAGGCTATTCATCTGCAGTTTTTAGGTCCTGAGATTTACAGATTGTTAGTGTCTGAAACTAGGTGAATACTATTTGAGAGCTGTAAAGTTGGATTATAGATATCTGAAGACTACTAACCAGCTGATCTATTTATTCGGATTTGAGCAGTATTGGTTATGAATTTTATGTGAAAATTATGCGTCGTTCTGTATAATTAATTATCTCAACTATACTAGTTAATAATCTAACATCTGTAGACATTTTATTAAGGTTTTGTATATGCTTGATTGAGTGCACACAAGTTCATTAAACGGCGTATGCGATGAAAGTTATGATGTGATCAAAGTTGTATTTTATAATGTAATGCTGAAGCTGGGTAGTTTGAGCAAGCTACATTTTTTTTCTGAACATGCGGTAAGGCTGAATATCCGCCGTGACCTTCTCTTCCCAAACTTCGATTTGTCGCTCACCCCTCGGGGAGGGGGTGTAACGAGTGAGTGATCTACCTGCAGCTTATGCCATGCACACTTGTTCCATGTGTTGAAATTGCTTCATGCACCTGCGCATTTCTGTCATAGGGAAGATCTTGTGCATTAATGTTATTTTTTCTGGTGATTAGTTATGGTTAGGCACAAAGTACTACAAGTTCTTAGGAAGAATCCAAAGGATACATAAAGATATATAGACATGTAAGTAATTCTAATGTTATCATCATTATGTTAGGTTTGAAGCACAAATGGGAGTAATGTTGGGTTTGCTGATGAAGAGTATGTTGAATTTGCACATATGTTATAATGTGTTGTATTTTGTGTTTGTAACTAGAAAATTACCACTCTATTTTGGGAAATTTGCCAATTTAGATACAACTCGCAATCCACAAAAGTACTCACACTTGATCTATTCTGTTTTTGACAAAAATAACTACGAATAATAAGTTTCTAAAATAAATTGAATAGAATTAGTTCTCCAAAGACTTGTTACCCACGTCATTGAGCCACACCACTCTACACCTATGGGTTCCGTGTTTGTCCCAACTAAACTATTGGCTTTTATACCACTTGTTGAACCCAGATAATCCACTTTGTTAGACCACATGCACACCACAACTCCACATTAATTACTATGATATTGATTGTTTTAGGCCTAACCTGCACAGATTTGTTTTAGACACCTTCTCAAAAGGCCTCATACTAATATAGTAGGTAGGCACTCAAAAACAAGTCATCGCTTCCTTATTTTTCATCCGTGAGACCTTGATTTCATACCCCATCAAAGTTAATCACACTATTGTTAATTTCATCTCAATATAGTTAGTGCATTGTTTGTAGTTTGCAACTTAACATTTATACATTCACCATCTTAATTCATTCGGGCTAAAAACAGAGCTTTATAGTCTATTTGTCATTCTTGTATAGATCATGATTTCCTAATTACCTTCTATCTGAAGCTTACATGTATTGTTGATCGAGGTAATTACATAGGTTATTTTTATATGTTATTTTGGATCGAAATAGAAATAGCCACTACAAGTATCATTCTTATGCATGTTGTAATTAAATTAGTGCAGAAACTTTACACATTATTGGCTGATTGTGAGTGTATAGAAATAGAAATAGCCACTACAAGTCTTAATTGAAATGTGAGTACATGAATTGCCAAAAACAAGTAGTCTAGCTGAACGATGCGACAACAAAAGTTAAGATGGTACTTGTCGACACTAACTTTTCATACTTTTTGTAATTATATGCAGTTAATGATACATGCATACACGCAAAAGAACGGGGAGATTAGACATAAATATAAGGCCATTAGGCGTCTAGACAAATTACAATTTCTTTTTTCTTTTTCTATAATTTCATGCTTTTCAAATTTTTCTATGTGTTACGTGATTATAAAATTAGATATTTTAAAATTTATCCATGCATTTATGTGCATCGAGTGCTAGTTAAATGGATCGAGAGGCAAAAAAGACAGATCGAGATCAAACAAAGAATAAAGTAAACAACTTGTACAAGATGTTCCATGACCTTTCATTGTTATGTAATGAATGTACATCCCAATTGTTCTTAGGAG
This sequence comes from Chenopodium quinoa, assembly GCF_001683475.1. NCBI lineage: Eukaryota > Viridiplantae > Streptophyta > Magnoliopsida > Caryophyllales > Amaranthaceae > Chenopodium > Chenopodium quinoa. The sequence continues at coordinate 1,619,155 of NW_018743196.1, read as the reverse complement.
CTTTTGGGCATACAAATGGCATAAACCATTTTGTATCCAAGAATGTGTTGAGCATTTTCACGAGCCACATGCCAATCTGTTGATTATGGCCGCCCTTATTTTCCTCTAACTTAAATGCTCTCACCATCTTTACAACCTAGCTTTGGAAATTTGATCCTTAGATCAAGATTTTGTGGTCCTTTACTCCAAGTGGCTGATCTAATTTATGTTCATTTAACTATTATAATCCAAACTAGGTAGCACATAGGCACATAGCTATAGTTTCGATTCGATCTCAATCAAATATGCAAGCATTGCATGGACTTAGATCTAGGTAAGTGTAATGGCAATAATGTTGTCTAACTATATCGGTTGGGCTACATGGTTGAAGATGCATCTAGGGACTTAGTGGCCAACTCACCGACAGATCTGATTAGACATAACATGACGTGACACGATAAAATAACTTGAATGTGATATGAAGTGAACATACAAACATTGACTTTGCGTTATGTTATATTGTTTTTTGTATACTAGGAACGTCAATCAATGTAATAACAACTAAAACTGAATACTTCGAATTCATTCATCCAATTAAACTATTGACTTTGCATCGTGGTTTTAAAGGAATGAGAAGGGAGGATCAGATATGGTGAGAGTCATTCTCCTATCTCGGGATTTGTGGTGGAGGTATATATGGCCTATTCCAACTCTCCATTGGTAAGGACGCTAGCTAACTTGAGTCCTCTACAATGTGAATATATCCTAGTCAAATGATTAGACCTTGATTAGATACCACCAAATCACCAATGACAGATACATGAAGCAAGCTAAATCATTTGGTCCAACTGTGCATAGCATTTAGAAATATTAGATCGACCTTGGTTAACAAATTGACAAGACTTCTGTACTAATTATCGACTATAAATTGATTTTAATTTGATTAAACCATTTAAATTATAGTACTTCATAAATCTTTATGAACATTTCGGGGTATTCAATTAATCAACGTGTACCTCTTGAATATTTCTAAATGTACATCGTCTATTAATGATGCTGTCGTAGTATTGGCACCAAGCTAACATTATTGCACATGAAAAGATTTAATTTGATTCAAGTTAATGTTCATACACACATTACAGCTGCTTAGGAGTTAAGAGCCGAAATTGTCATGGCACACAATTGTTACGCGATGATAAATGGTATCAATGGTAACGACATTAACGATTTGATGATAATAAATGGTGTCGATGGTACATATGTACTCTTTTCTTGTGCTTTTTAAAAAAAGGGAGAAAGTGAAAGCAGAAAACAGACAAAATGTTCCCTTTCACTGCCAGTATCATTCAGATCATCAATAGTACATTAACTAGACCACCAAAAAACAAAGAGGAGCAATATTGAGACACAAATTAAATGGAAACCTTGACATCTAAAATACCAAAAAAGAGACAATAATAACTCAACCACTACTACCCAAAAAAATAAAGTAACAAATTTAATGAGACTACACTGAAAACATCGAACACCTAAATCTATCTAAACACTTGCATTATAATATCCTTCCCCTTATGAGCAGGGTTTCCTAATGTTTCGAGGATTTTTTAAGAGAGAAGCCAAGCAAACATAGCTTGTTCTTTCTCAGCATCTAAATCAGAAGAAAGATCAGAAAAAACAGGAGGCTCTTGCAAATGATCATCATTTTCACATAACCAAGAGATGAACTGCTCCTTCTCATCCCACAACTTGAAATCTTGGCCGATACAATCGACGGTCCCGATTTCCCAATCCCAATCAAATCCACCATGATGATCAAAGTTTGATGATGATGAAGCTGTTGATCTTGATCCTCCACCATTAGACCCTATGAATGTACTCACATTATAATTATTGTTATTACTATTGTGTTGATTATGATTTTGATCTTCTGCAATTGGGCTCATTCCCATAGGTCCATTACTCTCACTAGGGCCCACACTATTCTCTTCATTTGTGGTTCCTAAAAGCCCATCAAGGCCCATTATTTCTTCAATACCTAACAACTCTGTTTCCTCTTCATTAAACATTAAATTCTCATCATTTTCCACCTCCTCCCTATTATTATTATTATTATTATTATTATAAATTTTATTCTTGGGTATACTAAAGTTTTTATCTCCCACTAAATTGCTCATCTCCTTGGTGGGTCCCACTGTTGCTAGAACATTAGCAACACTGTTGTTGTTGTTGTTGTTGTTGATGATGAGGGCTTTATTGTTTCTATTCCTTTGCATTGCAGCCCTGCTTGTGCGGCCCCCACGGCGCTTAGGTGGTGCGCTCGCATTGCTCATGTTTATGATGATTTTGCCACCATTAGCATCACCATTGGGCCTTCTAAATGTATGGATTTTCCTGCTCAAATGAGAGTTCCAATAATTTTTAATCTCATTGTCTGTTCTTCCTGGTAGTTGCCCAGCAATCATGGACCACCTGCATATATATTGTGTTAGCCCATTTAAGAACAATGAAAACAATCATTCACATGATTATTAATCTAAAGGTCCTATTTGTGTACCAATGTAATAATAGCAAGGGTCCGATCATATAGTTATTATCAAAAGAATGAGACGGACATGTTTGTAGTCGTATCTAGAGACTAACTAGTACAAAGTATATTATATAGGATTTTTTTTCTGTCAAAAAATCGGAGTTAGATCCGATTTAACTCTTTATGTTGGAGTAATTTTAACTTATTTTCACTGAACTAAACTTCTGAAAGCGGTAGTGGTAATCACGTGTGGACCTTGTGTACTCAGATCGATAGCCACGTCGTGCATGCCGTGGTGTAGGGTTTTTCTCTCATCATGTTGTTAGGGATGGCCACAGTACAAGTCATTCTCAACTAAAGAGCAAATATGTCCGGAAAACAAATCATTAAAGTATAATAGGCCCAAAGATTACCAACTTGCGCAGAAAAAGAGATGACAAATTATTAGGTAGTTTGATTTCTACCAACGATCTTGAAGTCCTTTCACTACTTGTCAACTCGTATAAAATTATGACTTATGAGTAAGTACGTACAACATTAACGTAATAAGACATAATTTCATTGTATATTTCCAATTTAATATCAATTTCAAAAATTAAACGTACTCTGTAATTATAGGTTATAACTTATGATTAACAAAAACGCTAAATTATACTATGTATAGATTATTTAGACATGTAAAATGGTTGTTATATTAAAGCTCAAGCCCCTTATTCTCTTTATATGATCATTTCTCATTGATTTGCTAGAACTCCATAGAGTCCCACGGTCCCATAATTTTAATTAAGTGGAAACACTCTTTTTGAGTGAAATGAGCCTCTTGGCCCATACTACTTTTCTCATAAACCATATGAACTCTTCATTTTATTATAAGTAATCAACAAATTTCATTATAATCTCCTTTTAGAAAGCTTTAAAGGATAATTCTAAGAAAATGATTTTTATTAAAGGGAGTAATCTGTTAATTATATGCATGGACGTGATCTTTTTTAAGATACGTTAAAAGATACTTGAAAAGTGCGGGTTTGAAAAGACATCATAAAAAATTTTAAAGGTCGCTTTTTCTTAAGATACGCTCAGAAAGTCTGATGTAACTCGCACGTTTTGTATTTATAATAAAGTAAATTACGTCATAATCAGTACGTAAAACTAAAAATCATCGTGAATCATGATTATTAATTTAAAATAAAATCATGCATATATTATTCATGCAACAAATGATTATTAATTCTTTAAATTTAAATAGTTTTGCTGAATTTCATCCATGATATTCCGATTCACAAGTTTCTAGATTATCCATGCACTATATAGTCCGCGTGTTTGTGTGAGTTGACAGACACCCAACAAGGTTCATTTTGTAAGAACAACCTTATAATTAATTTATGATGATATAGACTATGCAATATGCATGCATACCTAAATTATTTATTTATTTATTTATTACACGTAAATATACCTCATGGCCTTAAATTACACAATGAAATATCATAAAACTACACTTTATTACGGATAATATTATTAGAATTAGAATATTATTTAATTGGTAAAATTGACTATACATACATCGCATATTTTCAGTGTTAATATTAATAATTTTACACTACGTGCGAAGAAACAAGCCACACCTCACCGGCCCACTTTCACAGTCCAAAAAGGCCGGGAGGCTTTAAATATACATCAACTAACAATATTAATTGTAAAGAGACTAAAGATATCATCATAAGACATTAATAAATAGAAAGTGAATATTTTTATGGTGACACCCTTTAAATTGCAAAATATATGAGAGCCACTACTTACTGTTAAAAGTAGTAATATACTCGGTAAATTAAATTGACCGGTTAAATTGTAAATACACAGAGCACGGTGAATTGATTTTAATAAAGTTGCAGACTTCTGACCCCTAAAAAAGTCGAGGTTATATTTCATTTAATTTAGGATGATCTTGTTAAAGTTGTGAACATTATTTGACCCTGTAACCAAGTAATATTACGATTATTATTTTTTAATTTCTTAGAAAAGAAAGTGTTGCAACGAAAATAGAACTGACCTATTACCCATAGTAGAATGGAGTTTGATAATGATCTCTTCTTCATCGGGTGTGATATTTCCTCTCTTTAAATCGGATCTCAAATAATTTATCCATCTTAATCTACAACTCTTTCCACACCTCAATAACCCTACATGCAATTTAAAACAGTACAAAATTAGTTTTGGGATTTCCAAAAAAAGCCAAACCTTTAAAAAAAATAATTAAAGCAATGATGCCAAATGTAAAATTCATTTATGTGATTTCGATCCTCAATATTATCATCAACTCATCAAGTAGGCTACTGAAACTTGTAGGATATGGCATATGCTCACAGAAGTACAGAATTATTTAATTAAAAATTTGTCTTTTAACAAAATTAAACAAAACGGAGTATTTTTTTAACAATTTATGGGTTCCACAAATTTAATTGTTTTTGGATATGAAGATTGACAACCAAACTGAAGGTGATACATTTCATTTCATCAATCTAATGAAGTTTTTTAGGACCAATTCCAGCAATATTTATTTACATGCAATTAAATATCATCACAATAATTGTTTAACACTTACAAAGTTTTTCAAAATATATAAAAGAATTCCCTTAAGTCATTTTCAATAGGTAAATTAATGTCTGTTTTTGTCCTATACAATTTATAATTATTTGCTTTTATCACATCAAAATTGACTACCTTTAACCATATATCAATTTATAACCAATGACACAACCTAATTAGTAGAAATTTAATAAAGAAATTGGAAACCTAATTATTTTTACTAAAATAATAATTACTTAGTTCTAATAATTTAACAAGGAAAAAAAATATAATAGTACTTTATGTACTTCTAAAACATATGAGGCCACATATTATATTATTATTATTATCCTATATTAATAATAATCTTATCTTCATAATACATACGAAAAAAATAAATTAAAATGAAGTAAAACCTGCATTTTTAGGCAATGATCTCCAAGACCCTTCTCCATTTTCTTGAATATATTTCAACAACTTATTATCTTCCTCATCCGTCCACCTCCCACGCTTCAACCCGACTTTTTCACAACACGGCGCTCTTCCCATCTCCGTGTATGTACGTTTGTCTCAAGCTAAGCAAGCTATCGAGGTCAGTCGATAATAAGAAGGATGGAGATCGATGACAAACCAAATAATATATAATATATATTGTGACACAATAAGAAAGTATTTAATAATAAATAACCAAGCAAAAGAAGAAAGAAAGAAAAGAAGATCAAAGATTTAGGTGTTTTTAGAAAGGAAAGTTTGTTATAGAGTGAAGAGTACTTGTAATAATATTTGGTGTGTTTTTTTTTTTTTTTTAGAGTAGAGTGTGATATTGCATGGGAGTAGTAGAAAGTGTACAATATAGTATAAGTTTATAGTTATATAATGTAATATACCGCAAATTTTAATATAAAGTGTGATAGTATACGTAGTATATATAATGGTTCATGAAATATAAGAGAGTGTAAAAGTTTATGAAAAGTGGAAGTAAAAGTGGGTCCATAATAATGGGTTAACGGCTATGGATGGGGCCACGTCGACAAGGAAGTGAAATAAGGAGTCGTGGCGTTTTGTGGGTCGAGACTCAAGAGCCTCGTGACGGGGCTTTCCCTCCCCCACGTTGAAGTCTAGTCTCTTACTTTCTCTCTCAACATCTCTAGCTTTCTCTCTCTAGAAATTCTACTTTCAATTTTTTTTTTTTTTTTAGAATTTTTTTTTTTACTATATAAAGTCTACACTTCTACTTGTAGGACAATCATTGTTTGGACAAATTAGTACTTTGATGGCTAGAGATTTGGGTTGTTATTAATGTTACAAAAAAAGTCACTCCTTGGAAACTAAAACTAGAGTTGGGTTTGTCTTTCGAGTTTTTACCCTAAATTTTGGGTTCGAATCTTGCATAAGTGTTATTGGAATGGAGATTATGCTATCAATTTCATTTTCTTTTTTAACTCCGAATAGTCTATGGTCTTATTTGGTAGTAAGCTTATTGGGGGTATATTAGCTTATTTGACTAACTTTAGCTGATTGACTAGTCAAACAAGCTAATATAAGTGTTTGGTAGAAAGTTTATTCAAAGAGCTTATTCCACTAAATAAGCTCTTTTTGAAAAAGCTCATTTTAGGAGTTTTTTCAATTAGCTTATTCATTAATTATTGTGAAATGACACTTATAACCTCATTTAATTTAAAATCCTATCTAAACTACCTACCCCACAATTAGCTTATTGGTCATTTTACATATTCAATCACCTTTAAGTTATCAGCTATTTACCAAACACTTTTATATAACCAGTTAATACAATAAGTTAGTCAAATCAATTAATAAAATCAGCTAGTCAAAATCAGCTAACTCAATCAGCTTTCAGCTTTCTACCAAACAGGGCCTATAAATATTGTGTTTTAAAAATTGTAAAATTTTCCTTATTAATAAAAAAATTGGAAGATAAATAAAGTTGTCAATTATTGGATAATCGATTAAAAGACATTAGCTAAATGATCAGAGTAGTTGGGAGAGAGATATATTAATATAATATAAACTAATGAAACTCTTAATTGTAAGTATTATTTAGGACAAATATATAAAAATTCTGATAAGAAAATCAAAAACTTTTGTATACATCCGGTTTACACTAATATTAGTGTACATGAAGTAGTATAAGGGTAACTTTTAGCTAATTTTAGGGTAATTTTTTGTCTTTTTTTGGGTAACTTTAAACATAATACAATTTTTATATAAATCAACAACAAGAAAAGTTTTATAAAGGTAATTTAATTACATTCAATCACTAATAATTGATTTGTAGTCATTTAAAATGTGATTCTTTACTAATAAAGCGTAGATAATTTTTATTTAAATTGGGTTACTTTAACGCATATTGGGGTAACTTTTATTCATTTCAGGGGTAACTTTTAATCACTTTAGGTTATCTTTATAATGGATGTACAATAATTATTGTACACCCGATTTTTTTAAAAGTTTAAGAAAATACAAGTAATCAATACTATATACTAAAAGACACACCAGCGATGACACGTGTCATCTCCTGGTGTGTCCTTAGTTATTTTTTTTAAAAAAAAAATATTAATTAAGGAAACAAATTATTTACAAAAATCATATATTTTTTTTGTACATATTCCATACTGACATGTTATAATTATTATATTTTAAATAAAAGATTTATTCACAAATCTTTCTAAAAAATATTGGGCAATATATACCAAAAATAAATATTTTTAAATAATTAGTGACCTATTTTACAATAATATATATATATATATATATATATATATATATATATATATATATATATATATATTGGTCAGTTTTTTTGCCTACTTTGTTTTGGTTGTGTATTGGAAGTTACAATTAAAATTGCAAATATCAAATTAACATATCACATACGTTTATTGTTTCTTGACTAATTTATAATTATAATATTTCTCAATCAATAATATATAACTATATATAAAGATCACCGTGCATGACACAGGATCTAACCTAGTATAGCTTAATATGATTGTCGATCAATAAACTACACAAGAAACTTATAGTGCGTTTTTAATAAGTTTTATCATTACATAAGTTGTGTTCTTTTCACTATTTTTTTTTTTTTTACCGGAGTACATTTACACTAGTATAAACATGACTAATCTAAACTTATTTGATCTACTTATATATTAATAAATTAATAAATGTTTTTTTTTTAATAGCAAAATATTTCATTAATTAAAAGTCATACGACATCTACAATAGAGATTTGGCGTTAACAAATACATAAGATATTGAATCAAATAGAATTTTCCTTAGTAAAAACTACGATCGTCGAGTAGATCTTGCACTGCGGAGCATCTCCCGCTCATATCGCTGAAAATTACAGCCTTGTTGGAGAGACAATCTAACGATCCTTTGTAGCCGTGAGGATGTTTTCCTTCTGATTCATCTGTCCGTATTCGAAAACTTGATAACTTTTTCACCAACGAAATAATTTCACGACAATCCATTAGATCTGCTACCATGGATTCAAAACCAAGAAATTTCTCCCTCGAAAAGAGGAGATAAATCTTGTCTTTCGAAGGAGGTCGAAAAACCCTTGTCTTTCGAAGGAAATCCGAAACCCTTTCTTTCGAGGGAGAAAAGTTCCTCCCAAAAGGAGGAAGCATTATTATAAACCTAAAAAAACAATAAAGAAACAAGGATTGGGGCTTTCCACCGATTAAAATCGGTGGAAGCCCCTTCAAAATTCAACAATGGAGGCTAGGGTTTTGGAGAGAGAGAGGAGGAAAAAAGGAGGAGAGAGTTAATTTAATATGTCATTTTTTAATTAATAAATGTTTATTATTCTTAACTTACCCAACCTTAATTGCCATATTTTTCTAAAAACTTATCTAAACACCACTTATGTCCTTAATTTAATTTGTGAACTCATTTTAATAAGATAGAACAAATCCTTATAGTACTAGATACTGTCCTATAGACAATGTTATCAATAATCTTTGGGTAAAAGATGATGTTTTCGACTTTGTACGTACAATATTGGTACTCAATTCTTAATAATGTCATTAAATATCAACAATTTTTGATTGGTGAAGAGTCTGAATATATATTTACAATTAATGACATGTTAATAATTACAATAATTGAATCTTAATTAAAGAAATATATAAGCCATATATAATTAGACACATAAAAATTCTATCGTAGTTGTCGACTACGGACGACTACGGTAAGAGATTAAATCTCATCCGTTTATTTTTTAATTGACTAATCGTAGCTGTCTAATTCGATACCTCAACAAAACAGTCATCAAGTTTAGTCATCACGTCATTAACACAATCATCAAGTCTAGTCATCAAGTCATTACACAGTTATCAGGTCTAGTAATAAAGTCATTACACAGTCATCAAGTCTAGTCATTAAATAGTCATCAAATCATTAATTCTAGTTTGGTTAAATTAATTTGTTTAAAAGCTTTTTTTTTTTTTTTTTTGGTTTCTTCTATACAATTGAATAAAAATATCTTATATTCATCTTCAACCTATATTATCTAAAACCTTGATGTTCAACCTACAACATTCATTCTTCTGGTTCAAAAATTAATTAAATTCTTATATTTTGTTTAATTTCATAATTAAATTGATCATCATATAATCAAAATTTTGGCTTCATATAATCGTATTTCCTTTATTCATGGAATACAAAATCAATGGAAAACTTCGTTCATAATCTCTTATTGTAGTCTCTTCACCCCCACCCTTTTCAAATTAAATTAATTTATTTAACGATTCGAACAATAATTATTTCAGTATTAGTCAAAATTATATTGAGTTAAACTTTGATATAATTTCAAGATTCATTTGCAATTGTTTTTCATAATTATTTATTTTTGAATAGCCATCTGCCATTGTTAAATGTTAAAGTTGAATAAAGGTTTGAGTATAGGTTGAAGATGAATAATATTGTTTTTTTTTGTAAAAAAAAAAAAAAAAAAAAAAAATATGTAAAAAAAACAACTAAAGTTAAAAAAAAATTAAAAGCTGAACAACACGTTTGAGACTTCAAAGGCATGATTTTAGGTAAATTTAATTTCTTTCTTTTATTCTCTTGTGAAATATATATCCTTTTTTATCTCAAGTTTGAAAAAATTAGCCAAAAAAAATTGCTTTGGATTAAAAAAAATATATATATACCATGGTCAAACAAATGAATAAATAAGATTTACTTTGGTCTAGATTATAAAGTAATATAGTAGCCACAATTTTTGTATGGCCATTGAATATCCTTTCAACAATGTATTATTTTAATAATTTTTTCGGCAAAGATAATTAAGGATAAATTTAGGAAAAACAATTACCATGATTCAAGGAAACTGTTTTTTTCCCCTAAAAAAGGAAACTATATTTTTTGAAACCATCACAACGTAAGTTTCAATTTTTATTTGCAAAAAAAAAAAAAAAAAAAAAAAATTGGGGTAAATAATTGTACAGTATTTTTTTTGACTAATTAGTTTTTTCAAACTTGAGATAAAAAAAGGATACATATATCCTGTTAAAAATATTCCAAAAAATCACCCTCTATATTTCAAAAAAAAAAAAAAGAAAGAAAGTAAATTTACCTAAAATCATGCCTCTGAAACGTCCTGTTCAGTTTTTAATTTTTTTTTTTTTTACATAATTTTTTTTAAAAAAAAAAATTATTCATCTTCAACCTATACTCATCTTCAACCTTTATTCAACTTTAATAATGGCGGATTGCTATCAAAAAAAATAATAATGATGAAAAAACAATTGCGGATGAATCTTGAACTTATATCAAACTCAAGCACAATATAATTTTGACTAATAGTAAAACAATTATTATTATCCGAATCGTTAAATAAATTACTTTAACTTGAAAAGAGTGGGGGTGAAGAGACTACAATAAGAGATTATGGACGAAGTTTTCCATTGATTTTGTACTCCATGTATAAAGGGAAAAACGATTATATGAAGCCAAAATTTTGATTATATGATGATCAATTTAATTATGAAATTAAATAAAATATAAGAATTTAATTAATTTTTGAACCACGAGAATGAATGTTGTAGGTTGAACATGAAGGTTTTAGATAATATAGGTTGAAGATGAATATAAGATATTTTTGTTCAATTGTATAAAAGAAGCCAAAAAAAAAGAAAAAAAAAAAAAGCTTTTGAACAAATTAATTTAACCAAACTAGAGTTAATGACTTGATGACTATTTAATGACTAGACTTGATGACTGTGTAATGACTTGATGACTAGACTTGATGAATGTGTAATGACTTGATGACTAGATTTGATGATTGTGTTAATGACTTGATAACTAGACTTGATGACTGTTTTGTTGAGGTATCGAATTGGACGGCTAGGATTAGTCAATTAAAAAATAAACGGATGAGATTTAATCTCTTACCGTAGTCATCCATAGTCGTCCGTAGTCGTCCATAGTCAATGACTACGGTAGAAGCTTCGATTAGACACATGTACTTTGTACGTAGCTAACTTAAGATGCATGCCATCATTAACAATATATCACTTAGGAAAAAGTTAGCCTTCATAAACTAGCTTAATTATTATTGGTTCATGAATGATTTTAATTACCATCTTCTTAATATGAAACAATTCTTAATTAAGTGCCATATATACAATATCCAATTGACCAATTCATTCCATCAAAATTAATACGTTGTACAATGAATCAATCATGTTGTCCTAGGACAACTATAACTCACATAATATTGTCGTGCAAACATCTCTTGACTCTTCCCAAGTATACTTCCATTATAACTAGATGTACTACATATATATTTTTACTATGATAGTACTTACTAATTAAGCTTGCGTGATGAAAAAAAATTATTCAATACATACTCTAACAATGTTACGCAATATGAAGAACTTACTAAGCTTTGAGTATATTTTTATCGTATGTATAGTGATATATATTATTTTTTTATTTATGAGTAGAGGTGTAAATGATAAGTGTGTGACACCCCTGTTAATATATACTTTGGGTTTAAGTTCAGTTCAATCTCATCTATGCATGTTTGATATGCAAGTAATAATTGGCCGATTTTACAATGCATATATTCTTACTAAGCTTTACTAATTAAGTGACATTTAAAATAAGATACAAATGGTCCAATATACGTACCAATATTAGGTCTACACTTGATTTCGTGGTACCAATATTAGGTCTATTTTTTTCCAAATAGAGGAAACAAAATTCAATGTAATTATTATAAATGGTCATTTACTCATTTGTGAGAGTGTAGAAGTATATATAACCTACTATAATTGTCCTACTAGTGTAACTATGATGAACTACACTCAACAACCTTTTATGGCAGCACCTCTTCGTCTTTGCTCTTTTAGGTCCACTCTCTTTATTTCTTCACAACTAAATATCTCCACACACTTCGATTTTTATTCTTGTATTGTTTATTGGGAATATTATATTTTAGGAAATTATATGGTAATATTTAGTTGCTATATTTTGTGCCTAGAATATAATCTTTTGAGATCTTTGTGATATTTCCTAATTTTATCACATTAGGAAAACCTTGTATTATATATTGGCTATGGTCGTATCAATGGGAGGCAAGTGATTGAGTTTATTCAATTTATCATATTCTCTCTATAATTTAGCATGGTATCAAGAGCAGGTTGAATTTTTTTTCCACAATGGTCGGAGACACGTCTCCATTATTGTCACTTCATTATCTCGAAATTACAACCAATACACCGTTGTCCCTTGAGTTGCAAGGTCAACCTAGGACTTTTTTAACTTCTACCCAACTCAAAGCTACCAATTTCGATGATAAATCAGATAAAATTTGCAACAAAAGCTGCCATGTGGTGGCCAATTGTGATTTTCATGCATTCCCTCCACAACAAAATGGGAGGGTTGAGAGAAAACACAAACACATTCTTGAAGTTGGGAGAGCTTTGAGGTTTCAAGCCAATTTGCCTATTTATTTTTGGGGGGAGTGTGTCCTTGCCGCTGCTCATCTAATTAATCGTACACCCACTCCCTTGTTACAAAATAAAACTCCATTTGAAATTTTGTTCAACAAACCACCTTTGTTTGATGCTCTCCGTACTTTTGGATGTCTTTGTTTTGCTCATAATCAGAAAACAAATGGGGACAAGTTTGCCAGTCGGAGTAGGAAATGTATCTTTCTGGGATATCCCTTTGGGAAGAAAGGATGGAGATTGTATGATCTTGATTCAAAAGTTTTTTTTGTATCACGAGACGTGAAGTTTGTTGAAGGGGTGTTTCCGTTTAGTTCCCCGGAAGATGTAAATATAACTTCTCCAATTTCTGATAATAATGATGACATACATGAGGATTTTTTGGGATATGACACTGAGTTTGAATTGGGTGTTAATGGAGGTATGTATGTCGAGCAACAGGCAGCTCAGACCTTCGAACAGTCTGCCCCCAACACAGTGCCCACTGCCACACCGCAGCCTTCACACGCCGGTGCACCTGCGGCTGAGCAGACTGCTCCAGCTTCCCCCGCAGCAATTCCTACGGGCGCAGGGTATACTCCACAGCCATTAAACCCAACTGCTTCCTCAAGCGCTGGAATTCCAGCGACAGCTGGGTCTCGTATTCAGCCCGACAGCAGCAACACAGAGGCCGAGCAGCAACTTGATACCTCCAAGCAGCCTCAACCGGAGGTGTTAGGTAAAGGTCATCGTGTGAAAATTCCATCAGTCAAGTTGCGTGATTATGTGACACATTCTGTTTTTGCTAATAGTCCGTCTTCTTCCTCTACGTCATCTAATATTCCTTCAGGTACGCCTTATCCTTTGGCCCACTATATAAATTGTGACATGTTTTCTGTAAATTATCGCAAATTTCTTGCAGCTGTTGTTTTGGGAAAGGATCCAAAATCTTTTAGAGAAGCCATGAAATCTGAAGGTTGGCGACGTTCTATGAAAGAAGAAATAAGGGCTTTGGAGGATAATGGGACTTGGACATTAGAGCATCTTCCTCCCGGTAAGAAAGCTCTAGGTTGTCAATGGGTGTACAAGACAAAATTTTTGTCTAATGGTGATGTTGAGCGTCTAAAGTCTCGATTGGTTGTTTTTGGTAATCATCAACGAGAAGGCATTGATTATGGTGAGACCTTTGCTCCGTTGCAAAAATGACTACTATTCGTGCTTTCCTTGCTATAGCGGTTTCAAAAAACTGGGAAATTCAGCAAATGGATGTTCATAATACTTTCCTACATGGTGATCTAGAAGAGGAAGTGTACATGAAATTACCCCCAGGTTTTGAGAGTTCGGATTCAAGTTTGGTGTGTCGTTTGAGAAAGTCTTTGTATGGGTTGAAACAAGCTCCGAGATGTTGGTTTGCAAAACTCACTACGGCTCTAAAAGGGTACGGTTTTATTCAGTCTTACTCTGATTATTCTCTTTTCACATACTCTAAAGGCAATGTTGAGATTAATGTCTTAGTTTATGTTGATGATATTATTATTTCTGGGAATGATTCCGCTGCATTATTAAATGTGTTCAAAGCTTATCTTGGTGATTGTTTCAAGATGAAGGATCTTGGTCCTTTAAAATATTTTTTGGGCATTGAAGTTGCTCGTAGTAAATCAGGTTTGTTTTTGTGTCAACGAAAATACACCTTGGATATTGTTTCTGAAGCAGGGCTATTAGGTGCGAAACCAAGTGGTTTTCCGATTGAGCAGAGCCACAAGCTAAGTCTTGCTAGTGGTGAGTTACTTGAGAATCCCGAGTCTTATCGTAGACTGGTAGGGCGATTGATTTATCTCTCGGTGACTAGACCGGATTTGGCATATTCGGTTCATATTCTTTCACAGTTTATGCACGAGCCACGGGTTGAGCATTGGGAAGCAGCTCTCAGGGTGGTTCGTTATTTAAAAGGTACCCCAGGACAGGGTATTTTGTTGAGTGCAGATAGTGACTTGACTTTGCAGGGCTGGTGTGATTCAGATTGGGCGGCGTGTCCTCTTACTCGTCGTTCGTTGACAGGTTGGCTTGTGTTCCTTGGTAAATCACCTATTTCTTGGAAGACCAAGAAACAACCCACAGTTGCCACATCCTCTTCTGAGGCTGAGTATCGTTGCATGTCTTCAACCACACATGAGTTGAAATGGTTGAAGGCCTTGCTTTTGAGTTTGGGTGTTGAACACCCTAAGGTGATCAAGTTGTTTTATGATAATCAATCTGCTTTATATATAGCTCGAAATCTAGTTTTTCATGAACGTACGAAGCACATTGAGATTGATTGTCACATTGTTCGTGATGCCATTACAGAGGGCTTAATTGATCCTTCTTATGTTTCCACTAAGGAACAACTTGCAGACATTTTCACAAAGGCGCTTGGGAAGTCTCAGTTTGATCATCTTCTTTCCAAGTTGGGTATTTACAATCCCCATGCTCCAACTTGAGGGGGGGTATTGGGAATATTATATTTTAGGAAATTATATGATAATATTTAGTTGCTATATTTTGTGCCTAGAATATAATCTTTTGAGATCTTTGTGATATTTCCTAATTTTATCACATTAGGAAACCTTGTATTATATATTGGCTATGGCCGTATCAATGGGAGGCAAGTGATTGAGTTTATTCAATTTATCATATTCTCTCTATAATTTAGCATTGTTTAATATCTTATATTATAAAATTATTTTATATGTTTGAAGGATCTCTCATTTATAGAAACCTGAGAATATTCTATGATAGACTATATCTAGTTTTTATTGACAAAACATATAGAATAAGATTTAAATTAAGACTTTTAAGAGTATGTTTTTAAATGGTATTCTAGCTATTTCGATTTGATGGGTTCTAGTTAGTACAGCTATTTGGATTTAATGACTCTATGTAAAATGTATCAAGTCCATCGGCCAACTAATCCAATTTCTTTAATCTTGCTAATGCACGAGATATATAATCTTATGTCATTATAATTCATAGTATGGTTATAATGAATTATCATATCATAATTGAAAACCACATACTTTTTATCGACAAAAGACCAGGATTTAGTGTATCCATTATTACAAAAATAAAATAAGGTGGAGTAGTGGTAGTGCTCTCCATCTCAATTTATGTGATATCAGGTGGAATTAGCATATCCATTTTCGATCCATTATAGTATATCATATCATGTCACGAAATAATTTTCCGTAGTTTCTATTAGAGTATGAGAAGCATATTTATACAACCTAACAAGAGATTAGGGCTCATGAGATAGGTCCGTTAACTATACAATATAAACAATATATATATGCCCTAACACTCTACGTACCCTTTCATCAAAATATTCATGATAACCATTTATATAAATCATACTCCCGTGTTTAATTAAAAAAAAAAAAAAGAAACGTCTTATGACTTTTACATAGTGTTAGAAAAGTTAATTGAATTTATTAAAATAATATATAGTAGGGTATAAGTTTGATCGAGGAGAGAAAAAAAAAGAGGGGGGGGTTTGTAGGAATCATTAGTCATTAGAATATTTTTAAAAAAATAAAAAAGAAAAATTACAAAAAAAGAAAACGTTTCATTTATCTAAGTACAACCGTAAAAGGAAAACGTTTAATTTGTTTAAACACGGAGGAAGTAGTGTATTGCAAAAGTTTCTACAATAATCTACACTATATATTAAAAGATGTTTCGAATCAAGTCGAATTAAAAGACGTTTCGAATCAAGTCGATATGCCACATGACACCCTCCATGGCGTTTCAAAACAAGTATACATGCCACGTGACACTCTTATTCCTTAATTCAAAACAAGTATACATGCCACCACGTGGCACTCTTATTCCTTAACTACTTTCTTCCATGTTATTAAACACTAATTAAAAAATTAGAAACATGATTTATATAAATTCGAACCCTTGACCTTAAGGTTAATTAAAAAGAGCTTAACCCATTGAACTGTGTTGTAGCTTTTGTTTTTAATTTTTTTTTTTTTTTTAAAAAAAATATCTTAATAAGTATCTTTAATAATACCATTCAAAATTAAACTTTAAAAACAAAGAGAGAAATGATATGCTTGGAGAGCCACCAAGGGCAGGGGTGAGAATCAATCCCACGATCTCCCGAAATTGGGAGGGAAACTTTAACCACTTGAGCTGGAACATTCCATTAATTGAATGCTCCCGTTCAATTCTCATTTATCTTAAAGAGATTTGGATGTGGTCTACTTAATTAATCCTAATGTATAAATAAAAAACTTTTAATTGGTTAATAAGATATATAACATAATTGATGAACCAATTAGACGGGCCTAAATGTCATATTAACATTTTTATAAGTTGATAAAACGATCATGACAGATTAACAACTTTATAGTTTTAGGGGGCAATAGCTAGCTAGGATAGTTTGATAAAGCTATGTATGTTTTCTTTTTTCTTTTTTCTTTTTTTTTTTTTTTGAAGACAATGTATGTTGTATTTTAATTAGTTGGAGAACCCAAATTTAATTTTTTGCTTCCAATTTAGCCCAAATTCATGTCTTCAACAATTCAAGTTTGATACTTGATCTGTCTAGTTAATGTCGCAATCAAGCATTATTAGACATCTAGAGGGGCTTGGTTCTTAAGACTATTTTTGCCCTTTAATTTAATGGCTCAATTAAGAGCTTGTTTTGTTCATCTTAATTATTTTCACTTATTTTAGGTGTAATAAATTTAATACAATTTGATAAGGGTTATCCAATTAAGTACAAATTACAAATCCCTACTTTATAAAAAGTAGAATCTTGCTCTTATAAATAGTGTTGTGACAATTATAACCCCAAAAATGTGTATTTATGCATTTGCCCCTATTTAATATTACAAGATTTTTTTAATATTGTATATCTTCTCTATGTTATTACGTACTTTTTCATCTTCACATTCAATCGGTTGAATTATTGGTTTTAAGTTTCAACCACAAAGTCATTGACAATCTTCAAAGGTATTTTTCAATTTTAATTTCAATTGTTTTATAAGGTTTTGATTGATTTTAGATTTTAAGGTATTATCCTTTTTAAATTTTAGGGTCTGGGTATTCATCTGTTTTTCCTAAATTTGATTGGATTTTGAAAGAAAAAAATATAGTAGATAATTGAAATGAATGGAGAACCAGAAACACTATAAGCGAGGGAAATATACCAACTTCCGAGCACTACCCCATGGAAGCCCCTCATGTATCTTTCTATTCTTTCAATTTGATCATTTCATGAATATTTGTCAGTGACTTTGTAGTTTGTCCAGTTAAGCGCTACCATAAATCCGATCAAAAGGTACTTTAATTTTTTCCCTATAAGATTTTTTAGGATTTTTATTTATGATCTTTAGATTGTATTTTGGTTTTGATTTTGGGGATTGTAGAATTTTACAAAGGTGGCTTTCAACATTGCTATTAGATTCGTGTTATGAGATACAAATGACATCTAAATTTCGATTATAATTTTGGGATTAAGAGCGTAAAATGAGAGTCCACAACTTTAAAAGATGCAATTTTTCAAGGTACATGTTTTTTAAAGGGAGTAGAATGCCTTTGTGCTTAGGCTCTGGATGTATATTCTATATTTGAAGGAAAGGAGGTGTGACTGTGTGAGTATTTCTCTTATCAATCCTAACCTACCTTAAAGGTTTATTGTTATTTGTTAGAAGAGAAGATACCACTTTTCTGGTGAGATTCTAATATGATGCATCCTAATAATGCTATATGCTCAGCATCTAATGAGTATCAGTTTAATGATTTACTGTATTTCTTTTTATTGTTGAGTTGAATTAAGCTGAGCTCAAGCTTGCCTGCATTGGATAACTCAGCTTTTCTTACATTGAGTTTAATTACAGAGTATTAAAAAATAAAAAATAAAGCCCCTGTACCAATATACAAATCGAGGGGGAAAAAAAAAGCTACTCCGTATTTTATTATTTTGGATTTTTACATTGGGTTCAAGCTATCAAACTTTATATTAGATGATCATATTAGACTTAACAGCAATACTAAGTATAAATGTACGTTGCATTGGACTTGAGCAAAATCCAAACTCAAAACTAAAATTTAACACCTGAGAGTCCTAACTACTCATAGGGTACCCAAGAACAAATTGATGCAAAATTTCATTATTCCTCTGTTTGTTTCTCTTTGTTTTTCAGCTTGTAATATGTATCAAAATTTTATTCTAGAGAATCATATAGACTCTATAAGAAAAGCATGTAAATGTTATTCTTTACTCTTTAAAATACATAAGAAAAGCTTAAGGATATAGGATTTCGAACTTAATAGTCGATTATTACTCTTTCTAAAGGTTCATTGTATTAATTCTTATCAGTTTCAAGGTATTTAAATATTGCATAAGACATTTTACATGCAAAATGCTTACTAATCATAACTATGTACAAGCTAAAATCTTTAGTACAAAGACAAGCCTTGATAACTTCTCCGCATTAGTTAGCCTAGTAAATTAAAATTTCATAAGGTCTAATAAGTTTGAATTAGTTCAAGATATTCTAAAAATAAAAAAAAATAAAAAAAATAAAAAATCAAGATAAGTGAAAATTAGGTAAATAGAACATACGTACCCTTTTCCCCAAAGAATAAAGTGTTACTCTTTTCCTAGAGCATATAGCTAGTGTAGTATTCGTCGTGGTATATATATATATATATACAAAGTTGCTCTAGCTTTTTTTTCTTGTTAAGCCATATATTGTGTATAGCTATTGGGCCAATGTATAATCCCTAATTTAATTTATAGTCTTAGGTTGTATAGATATATTGTGCATACCGGTAATAATATAATACACAGAAAACTATTCTCTCTATTCTTAACATGATACCGGAGCCAAAACGACTCTAAACCCTAAAACACTAAATTTCTCTCTAATCACCTCTATTCTTCTCTACCGAATTACTCTGTAAAATTAATAACAACTGGATTATGGTAAAATCGATCCTTCATCTCCTTTCTACCATGGTTCGGGTGACAATTATTTGGCGATTACTATGTCCTTGAAATCTATAAATTAGTAGTGCGTGACACAAGATTTATTCTTATTTTCCAGTGATGATGTGTCACTTGAAGGGCTACAACAAGAGCTGGAAGAATGTATACATGATGATGTAAGGGCACTTTGTGTTTGGGAATTTTAATTCCGAGTTGACAGTTTAGCAAGTTTACCATGTTTGCTTTTCTGAGAAACAAGATCGATGTTAAGTATGGAACCTAGTTTTGGTTTTTTGATTACTGTTTCTGATTTTCTCTGCTTTCCAATTGTAGTTTCTGGCATGACTTGATTATCAATGTTATCACGCATAAATCGATTTAATAGGCAATGGATTGAGCTAGGATTTCATAGCGCTTAGTGAGTAAGTTTTTCTACACTACACCGAAGCCAGTTAATGTACATACTACAGGACCATTTAGAAGGAGGCTTATATATAGAAAGAAGTGCAAAGAACCACCTTTCCCAATTTCAAAATAGTGAATCATGCATGATCAAATATCAAATTGTGTAAAAGTGAAAAACACTACTAGGGATTTTCCTGCATAACATAGTATGCCTTTACTTCTTATCCAAACAAGTTTCACTTTTTTTAATCTAAACATGTTTTCCTCGTTTATTTGTACTGTTTCAATGTAAATGAAACAATTTTCATAATCGTCCAAATGACATATTTTTGTGAGTCACAATCTCACAAATTTACAGAAAATTACTCACTAGCTTTTCCTCCTTATACTATTAATAATATTTAGAATCTAACATCAACTTTTATTAAAAAATAAAAATCTCATAAACTATCCCGTTACATCTACTGTACAGTTAAGATAAAAAAAAATGAGTACAACCATTTGTCATATAAAATTAGTGTTAATTTTGGTATATAGACTAGATTGAAATGTATAGATCGATGAGGTCAATAGTACACCACTAGAAAATACGTGACTGAAATTAGTAACAAATATTATTAATATTAATACGAATGTATCTCTCTCATCGGTCTATGTTATGGTGTAAATGTAAATGTACACAATGCAATAAAATAGATGTATCTATAGAGGTCAAAATATGGAATATAATACTTGGGTTTAAGGCCCTGTTCTTTTAAGCTTCTAAGCATATCAGAGTAGGGGTTAGCAGAGCAGAGCAGATTAAATTTTAGCAGAGCAGCTCTAAAGAACGGGGCCTAAATGTATTTATAAGGGGTGAAAGGTTTAAGGTATGACATGATGCCTTTTTTTTTAATTACTATTTTTTTTAGGAACTATGGCGTGATTCTTTTTTTGTTGTTGGAAACTATGGCATGATGCATTTGGATGATGTAATGATGTGAATTAGGGTTTAGGGACATCTATATCTATATCTAGGATCTTGCTAACGAGCGCTCCGGGGTGTTAGATAAAGATAAATTATATTAGTTGAAATGGTATTAAGTTAGGAATTCATGACAAAATCACGTGTCGTTCGGTGTAATTAATGTTAATTTTACTCTAATATTTGCACTTTAATTCTCTTATCTAACGCCCAGGGGGCGCTTATTAGCTTTTGCCCTATATCTATCTATACTTTTAGTATTTAAAAACACAAACCACATATTTTTTACATGACACATGTTATCACAAGTCACTCATTAACCCCATATGTCACATGTCACCTCCCTTAATTTTTTTGTTCAAGTCTTTATGCATTCTATAACTTGGAAATTCAAGAAAGAAAATGAAATGTTTCATTTCCACCATAATTACTACATATTACATAAAACATATGAATTATAATCAAAATTGTCTTTTCATCTCCTACACTTAAAGTATAACTTAAACTAATACGCCATTTCATATTCCACAATCTTCATATATATTTATATATATATATATATATATATATATATATATATATATATATATATATATAATTCATCTTCTTTCAAATTTCTACTCTAACCATTTTTTTATTTTATTTTTTAAAAAGTTTTAGCAATGAAACAATTACTTTGTATACTATATCAAAAGTTTATTCAAGTAACAACCCGTGCATCGAACGGGTTAAAAGGCTAGTTAAGATTAATATTGAAGATCGAGTTGTCAAATACTCCGTAATAAGTTATGATTAGGTGAGATTATTGAAGGTTTTGAGTAGTGTTAGAGTGAAATTGATGCAATGTGATGCTGCAATCAATAATTAATTAAGGTGTTTACAATGTGTTGAAAAGTCACCTTGCAAGTTGCAATTAACTACTCAATATGAATATATTCCTTTTTTTCATAGTTAATTAAATTAAGTTGATAATTATTCATGGCCAGATTCATCATTTCTTTATTTAATTTACTACTAGTTTTATGAAGCTGCCGCAATATATATCTGCTACTTGCTCTTTTATGTAATAAGTGTTCATGGCCGTGCGTTAGATAAACCGTTATTATCTTATACTGTATTATTATTGTTTCAATTGTTTCCTAATCTCATTATAAATTTTGAAGAGATATAACATTGATTATTATTATTAGAAATTTGCTTAATATATTATCAATTTGATTGCTCTTTTTTTACCTCATAGTTTTTTAGTATTTATATAATATAATTGACTTTTTGGTTAATGAGTTTTGTTATTACGTAGTTGTATTTTATTTATTATTTGACATACATTTTAGTTAAAAATTAGAGATTATGTTACTTTCAAAATAGTACGTCCATTAATATAACGTGTTAATACTTAACATACAATTTGGTTACTACTCAACATATAGTGATTACTCAAAGGTCATTAATGTAGTTCATGAATGTCAAAGAGAACAAGTTAGATAAATTAGAAAGACTTCTTAACTAGTGAGTGAGAAGATAATGCATGGCTAATATACCTTGAACTATAAATAATGACCTTGCTTATTATAATATAATTCAAGATATTATCCGATTTGATAACTAATTGATACGTAATATCGACAAGAAACATAAATGTTTTTAAGGATAATCCTAAATAATATGAATTGAAAAGAGTAGTATTTTTGTATTATTTAACCATAAAGTAGCCCTATGAGAAACGAAACGAAATGTCAAAACAAATGGTTCAAAGACGTGCCACAATGCCATTATACTACGATCATCGAAGTATTGAGAAGGATCACTTATAAAAATAGTAATACTTCAATTCTTAGTACGTAGCAAAAAATTAGATCAATGATCGTGGAAGTTATTGATCCAATAGTTTATATATGGTTTGTAGTTCATTATATGACACTAAGAGTACTACAAAACAGTCTAATGTTACATCATCATTAATGCTAATTGCTAACGTCTTGCCTTTTGTCGATTATAGCACCAACTTTGCTGTTACCTCGTTATCAGTCCACTTTGACTCTTACATCTACATGATTTTTCAATATAATGTAGTAATCAATCTTCAAGTAGTATCAAATTTTTTTTATACTTATTAGGATGACTGGGTGTTTTAGGGTTTGTTCACTTAATTTCAGTTCAGTTCTAATTCAATCAATTCAGTTCAAGTCTTCTAGGGTTTTTTCACTTAATTTCAGTTCAGTTCAGTTCAAATCCAATCAATTCAGTTCAGATTAGTTCAATTCAGTTCAGTTCAGTTCAACTACATTCAGTTCAGCTCTAATCTGTTCAGTTCAGCTCCACTCAGTTCAGTAAATGTCGCTAATCAAGTTTTATAAGATAGGGGTCGGATGATCAGTTTAAATAAGGGGTGTAAACGTAAAAGTGAAACTGAGCGAGGTTAATTAGGGTTTTTTTTTTTTTGACAAGGAGGTTAATAGGTTTAATAAGCACGTAGACGTAACAAATTCAGTTGAAATAAGTGTATGTACATAGAGCGCACCCATATTTCATATCTTTGCTAGTCATCTTATGGATCATATGAAATTTCATACGAATATGTAAAAAATAAATCGACATTAGATATCAATTGGCGTATTGGGTTAGTTGTATAGTAATTGATGAGTTAATTAAGGTCCTCGGATAAAACAACTTCTCTAATCCTCAAGATGCTACGGAGTAGTAATTTACAATAATAGTCCGGTAATACGTAAAATTAATACATATACCTTAAGTCACAAAAATTAAGCAGTAAACAAATAGAGAAAAAAAAAAAGATAAAAAAAACATATTAATCTGAGACAGAAAGAATACCCTTTATTATGAAGTATTTTTTCAAGGGACAATGAATGTACTAATCAATGGGTAGGGCATGGAATAAGCCCATTATCGCTGTCCATGGTGTTGAAATTGGGTATCTATAATTGTAATTACACCTTTCAAGTTGGAATTCATTAAGGGCCTTTTATAGTCTTCATATCTGTACCTTTGTCTAATATCTAGCGTTCTAGGCTTCTAGCCTTAACATTTGGGCACCAGCTATATTCAGTTGGCCCATATCTAATGATGAACTATGGATGGTTAACACTAATTATATACCCCTAGAATCTAGTGTAGCTATCTATTCCTACACCCCCTTCCTAAACAACACCTAAACAATCCCAATAACCCCATTTTCTGCAATTGTGTAGTAACTGTACAATAACCACACTTTTTACCCCCTCATTAATTTTTTTTAAAGAAAAAAAAAACATCATTTCATTTTCTCTCTCCTTACCCATTTTTCTCCATTTTCTCTCTCTACACCCATTTTGTATTTTCTCTCTCCAAACCCATTGATATACTTTTTCTAATAGAAAATTTCTACGAATTAGTGACAAATTATCAATAAAAATTGTTCAATCATTACAAAATTCAACAAAACAAGGTCGAAATTCGAAAAAAATAAGATATTTTGTTCATATTTGGTTCAAAAACAAGTATGAACCCTAGGTTTTACTAAATTTTTGTTGTTATTGTATTTCAAAACAAAAATCGAAACATCAACAATGGAAAATGCATCAACGTAAGTATTCGCTATATTTTTAGGAATTTTTGTTCAAAAACTAGTCAATTGATTTTTTTTTTGTACAGTGAAGAAAACAGTTCCAAAGAAGGAAAACATATGTTCTGGAAAAATTTAAGTATTAATAAAATTAATTCGTTGTGAATTTTTACTTTTGATAAATGTTCATTTTTATTTTGATAAATGCTCATCTATACATTTGTATACTATTATTCATATGTTTTTTCTGTTTTTTTTTTTTTTTTTTTTTTGAAAAAACTATCATTTACATATTAATAGATAATTAATATAAATGCTCATTTATTTAATAATTCATAGTCATTCGTGTAATAATGTTCATTTTTTTCATAGTCTGAAGTGGAAAATTATTTGACGAATGTTCATTTTTTATTTTGGTAAATGTTCAATCACACAATAGTATTTGGTCATTCACAATTTCATATATTAACATACGATTATTAGAAATTTGATAAATGTTCATATTCTTTTGTTATCTACTTCAAATGTTTCATGAACATTTCAATTTTGAATATTTCAATATATACATTTTCTCATATGAATATATGGTCAATCACATATTGATATATAGCTTCAAGAGTTCATTCGCGTATATATTTCATGTTCATCAATTGTTATCTTTCATGCATGATCATTTTCAAACTAATATATGCTCATTTATAAAGAAATAGTTGTTCATTTTCATATTGAATACGTAAATATGTTCATTTATGTGTTAATAGTTGTTCATTTTTATATCGATAAATGGTCATTTCCATACTAATATATATTCATTTATATACTAATAGATTTTCATTTCCATATCAATCATGTCAATTATTATATTCACTCGTTTTCATATTCATATAAATATTGGTTCAATTTAACACTTATTCTGATATTGCTCAAATCTAATACATTAATTTTTTTTCCTATTAGTTAAACAAAGAATCGTAGATATAGTGAGTTAGATCACACAATAGCAAGGAAAAAGGGAAGACATTACAGCAAAAATAAGGAGATCAATAAGGCATGGATTCGTCAAGCAACATGAACCAATAACATAGGCTTGGATTTTTCAAATTCGGATCGAAACGTTTATTGTGTTGGATAATATGTGTGGAGTTGTATTTTATATTATAATATTTATTTTCATATTAATAGATATCCATTTTCATTCTAATCATTTCATTTTAATAGATAGATTTACATTGCAATAATAATGATATAAGATGTTAATTTATTAGATGTTTGTTTAAGTTTTAATATATTTTATTATATATAGAAAAATGTACAATTAATTTTTAATATTTATTCATTGTCATACATAAAGTTATTCATTTTGTAAGACACATATGTTCACTTTTAAATAATTATATGTTCATATTTATAAACATCTATTTTCATTTAGATATATATTTATTACAAAGTACAATATTTATAAACATGGTTATTCACATATTAATTTATATATGTTCATTTTCAATTCAATACACGTGTATTATTATTATAAAGAAGACTAAAAGACAGTCAATTAAATTTACTTAGCAATACCAATAAAATAGTGTATATCCTATAAAACATGCATCAGATGCATGTAATTTTTTTTTATTATTATTTTTTTTAAGGAACAGATGCATGTAATTATAAAGCTACTAGTTGTTCAAACAAAAATTTATCATGTAAAAATTGTTCATTTTTATATTGATAAATGCACATCTTCATTATGATTCATTATCATTTTATTTTTAACAATTAAATGTATTTATTTTAAATAAAAATATACATATACTTAAATGTTCATTTTGATACTAAAACACCTATTATGTCATGAACATGTTAATTTTTTTTTTTTATAAAATATACTTCGTATTCTAGAATGTAATAGTAAACGTTTACGCATATATAAATGAACATTAAAATAGTACATATTCATGTTGATATATGTTCATTTGCATATTAATGAATAGTCTATAACATATCTTAATACTTGTATGTTATTAATTTTTAGATATAGAGTTATTTGTTCATAATAAATTTGTAATACTTGAAGGTTGTTTGTTTTTATTGATCACTAATAAATTTGTAAATGATACGTTAACCATAATAGGTGAATTTTAATACTCCATGATTAGATGTTCAATTATAAATAATTAAATGTTTATTTACAATCATTAAAAAGTATTGTTCATTTATAAACTAGTACATGTTCAATTACGGTGTATAAAAGTTTTCCAATAATTTTTCCTATTCAATTTTCGTAAATCACGAATACAAGACTGCTGCAAAAATCAATAATACTCAATTTTACCAAATTGAACCTACTAACAATCATTTAAAAAAACAAAAACAACAAATAATACAAAAGTAACAACCTACATTGCCAATAACAATAGCGATAACAAATGTAATTGAATAGGAAACATACAACTAACTAAATTCAAATCAATAAAATCGAAATAATTGCAATCAAATAAAAATTACACAAATACATAAATCAATTGAATAGAAGAAATTGCAATCAAACCATAAATTTAAACTAGATAAAAAAAATCAAAATAAAAATACAACTATAAAGAAAATGGAGAAAATAAATCTATAAAATTGACTCCATGGAATTGAGCTCGAAATCTCCATGGAAGAAGAGAGAGGGGAAAAAACAATGGAGAAAGAAGATGAAATCAGTGAAAACAAGGAGAGAGAAAATGAAATTGGTGAAATGAGGAGAGAGAAAATGAAGCAATTTGGTTATGTAAAAATATTTACATACTTGCTTGATTAGAAAGTAAAGAAAGAGGAAAAAAAACCAGCAAAAAATGTCACTAGATGATGAAATGACGTAATATAGAGGGGGGGGAGGTGTAGGGGAAGCTGCATACACTAGAGTTTAGGGAAAAATTTGTAGGTTAACACACAACCAAAAATATTAAATAATACTTTATGTGAATAACTTCAAATATTAAATAATTTTGTACTTTAATAATAATAATTATTATAATAATTATAATATCTCAAAAACAGAAAAAGTTATACAACCTATAAAAAATTAGTGGGAAGCCGAGATACAATATGGGTCCCCACTCCTCTAGCTATAGAAAAGTCTATCCTAATAAAAATATGAGCTGAAGCACGAGCCCCAATGTTCTGAGTCGTCGAGAACTTCTGAACCCGTTTCAGCAATACAACAGCCTTTGTGTTTAATTCTCCGAGTGAAGATAAGAGAAGGGAAGGAATCCATATCCAATTGGTCAACAACTAAATTCATATTTGACTCGCTTGCGATGAGCCGCATCAGTTACAACCCGTCCAGGAACAAAGTCAGATAGCCCATATTGTATTAAAGGAGAAGACCATGTCAAATCAACACATACATCATGACCACGATCCCAAGAATAAAGTAACAAATATGCAGGTTTGAGAGCCCCGTCATTCCCTCCGGACAACCCAATGTCAACCTCTTTTCTCGCTGAAATACCTGATCGATAACAAACATCAACAAGGGTATCCCAAACAACATTGTGCCGATGTTTAATACCCATCATACCAACACACAATATAGCGTGATCACAGAAAATATCCCCTTGTGAAAACCCTTGAACAAGCAAAGCACGACGTTGAGACATAGAACAATGAAACACCCAATCGGTATCATAACACACATCTGTAAGTCTTTGTGTTCATCGTCTGACCCAACCCTGAAATAGGAACCGCGCGAAGCCAAGCGGATGTGTGATCTCCCTCCTGCGATTTCCACAATGCTGATAACCTTTAAGAAGTATATATCTACCAATTTTTTCATGAGTTTAGGGGCAGCGACCTCACTAGGATAACTCAAAATGTCATACTCAACCGTTCCATTAAACAGACTCAACGGATCCGCAAAGGCTCGACCAAGGCAACAACGCTAGCATGCCGCAGTAGCTTTGTCTATAAACAAGCATTTAAATTGAGTTAAGCTTCTAAAATCGATTTTTTTTTAAATGCGTCACAATTGCTTATCTTTGTGATGAATTTTTGAAGTTT
This sequence comes from Chenopodium quinoa, assembly GCF_001683475.1. Taxonomy (NCBI): domain Eukaryota; kingdom Viridiplantae; phylum Streptophyta; class Magnoliopsida; order Caryophyllales; family Amaranthaceae; genus Chenopodium; species Chenopodium quinoa. Next base: position 1,590,169 of record NW_018743196.1, on the reverse strand, counting down.
ATTTTTTTTATCAACATGTTTTCGAAATGGTGATACTACAACTAGGTTTTCATCATGGTGCTCTTATATCTTTGCTCAAGCCATTATCTAGTTATATCAAACGTAAAACAATATTATTCTGAAATATTTACACCTTTATAAATACTTTACTTATTATGCTTTGGAGAACAATAATTGATCAACCATTAAATTCTGGAAAAGCTCAATATATATGCAATACTAGTTAGGTGTAACTTGTAAGGGTCTATTTTGTTCAGCTTAATTTCAGTTTGAATTAACTTCGATTAGTTCAATTCAGTTCAGTTCAGTTCATTTCCTAATTTCCTTCCCTCATAAACAATTCATTTTAGCTCTATTCAGTTCAGTTCCTTATTTCTTTCTCTCATTAACAATTCATTTCAACTCTATTCAATTCAGTTTAGTTAAATTCAACTCCAATTAGTTCAGTTTAGCTCCAATCAGTTTAGTTTAGTTGTTTTTAGAAAATTGGAACATATCTTTAGTGTATACTAAGGGCATGTATGTTCTCAATGACTAAATTCAGCTGAACTGAACTTAACTTATTAGAATTGAACTTATTAGAACTGAACTCAACTTAACTTATTAAAGGTGAACTTAACTGAATTGAAATGAAATGAAATGAATATTTTATAAGAGAAGGAAATTAGGAGCTAAACTGAACTAAACTAAACTTATTAGAGCTGAACTGAACTAGCTGAAATGAAAATAATCGTATGAGAACATGCCCTAAGTATAAACTAGTTTGTGAAATGCTTCATAAGCTAACCAATATTCATTAATGGAGCTCTAAACCACTTAAGCATGACTTGTAACTATCGAATGTATGTATATCACTTAAATTGGTATTGTATTCTATTTTATTTTTTATTTTTTTGGGTGCAAACTTAAATTGGCATTGTATAGTATGTGTTTATTTAATTTTGACTTATGAAATAAGTTATCCACTAATTATTAATTTGGATATAAACCACTTGATATGGTTTGTATCTTTTGTAGGTGTATAGATTTATTTATGATTCATTTTATTTCTTATTGTTTGTTTTCTTTTTCTTTTTTGGAGTTAAAAACTTATGAACTCTGACCATAAACTCCCACTAGCAATAGTCAAAATAGTAATGTATCAAATTATCGCATTTTTTCTCAAAGGTTCATCAAATTAATCTCCTTAGCAGTTCAGTTCAGTTCAATTCAGTAAATAAGAACGTGCCCTTAATGTGCATGCAAGACAAATAAATATTATATAATACTCCGTAAGATTTAAATAGTAAACATAATGATACAAGTATAATTTATGTCTTTATACTGGAGTAATAATTTTTATCAATTTTACTTACATAAAAACATACTCCAAATAATTATGTCAATTAGATAAAGAGGATTCAACTGTTACAACTAAATATGTCAGAATTACCAAACAAAACTGAATGGACTAGGTGGAGAACTCACCTTGTGACTTTAACGTTTCAAACTCGAGCCCTCAAACAGTGACTTGCGGAGCTGGGATGGCTAAATCTCATTCCCACGTTCCAAAAATGTCAATTAATTTGTAAGTTCGTACTCCTTTTAACACGGCAACACCAAAAGTAAACGAACATCCACGTGGCATCATCCAATTGGACAGAAACAACAAAAACTGCACCCTGATTGGTCGAATTCAATGAAGAACACGTCGGTTAAAAATTTAGAATACCCAGTTGAATATTGACATTCTCTCTCTCTTTTTTTTTTTCACAAAAACAAGCACTCCCAAATTACACTCGCACTATCACTCACACAACAATAGAGCCAATCAAATCGAATTTCCCAGATTTTGTTGATTGTTCTTCCGATTATCAGAGAAGATTGAAGATTTTCAATCGAATTTTCAATCGTCATTTGTAAAAATCCAGAAATTTCCTAATCAAAACCCTAGAAAATCTGAAAATCGAAGCGGAGAGATCACAAATCTCTCCTCTGCAAATCAATGGCGACTCGGAGAACGACGCTGAGTTTGAATTTGTTGTTTCTCGCTTGCATTTTATCTTACACTGTCTTCGCCATTGCAGCGTATGCTCATTTTCTCTCTCCTCTAATTATTTTTTGAATGATATGAATGATCGAAGAGCTGATTAATCTGTTAATTTTTGTGAATTTTAGGAAGAGTTATTATGATGTATTACAAGTGCCAAAAGGAGCTTCAGAAGATCAGATCAAACGAGCTTACAGGAAGCTTGCGTTGAAGTATCATCCTGATAAGAATCAAGGCAATGAAGAGGCAAACAAGAAATTTGCAGAAATTAACAATGGTAATCACATTCGATTTTTGATCGGATTGTTTTGAACTATTTTGAACTTAAAATGTGATCAAATTTGATATCTAATCGTTATAATTACTTATTCAAGCGCCAAATTATGATCATTATTCAATTCAAGGTCAAATTAGATGATTTAAACAATCAAGGATTAAAATGTAGTTATTTATATTCAAATCTGTATTAGTTATGGAGTATTTGCATTATTTTATGATTGTTGGAGGACAAATAAGTAGGTGTTTTATTTATGGAATTGATTTCTAAGATATGATTGTTTTTGGCAGCTTATGAAGTTTTGACTGATAGTGAGAAGAGGAATATTTATGATAGATATGGTGAGGAGGGACTAAAACAACATGCTGCAAGTGGCGGCCGAGGTGGTGGTGGTGGAGGATTCCAGGACATATTCAGCCAGTAAGTTGACACACCTTTTCCCCTTGACACTCCCCTCCAGAAATTTATTTAATTATTTATATGTTAATGTTGTATTCTAATTTCATAGTGACTTGAAGTTGGTTTAATTGTCGATCCGTTATGGAAATAAAAAATTTATGTGTTGCTGAGAACAACTTTGATTTCGTGATTTGGACAATTGGATAGAGTAGTTTTTAAGCTGAGAATTACTTTATAGGTTGTTGGCTAACAAATCGGAGAGAAAGGGGTCTTGACTGTTGATGATAGATGAACTTTGGCTTGTGTTGTTTACAATTGAACTCTCCTTAGTATTGGAAAACTTGTGAGTGTGCAGTGCAACATATTGGGTACGGGAACTTTGTAATTGGAAATTGTGAAGGAATAGGAAGAAGGAGAGCCATATAGTTGATCTGGACCATTTTTTTAGTCTTGCAATTTAGAAAGAAGTGTATGGGTGATTGGGGAGTGAATTTTCATAATATTTGAACCGGTCAACTGTCATCTTATCAGGCTAGAATTTTGTTAGCACAAGTTAGATTTCTATAAGGAAGAGGAAACAAAGGAAAACTAGGATGAAGAAACTATTAGCTTTTAACAAAAAAGAAGCAATGTGATTTGTGAAGATTGGTTCCTTTTGACAAAATGAAACTAATGAAAATGGTTCATATCAATATATCATCAGACTGAAATTGTAAAGATTGGTTTTTACCAAAAACATCTTATTGCTAGCTTGAAATCTTGAACCAATGCAATGAGCAATTATAAATTGCATCTTATTAAAGGAAGTTTTAAGATTACCGTTCTTTATGATCACAGTAGGCTTTTTCCTTCTACTCCCCTCCCCCTTCTCCGATGACCAGTGAAGAAGTGTAATGATCCATAAAATACCAACTGTAGCAGTTTCTGACTTTCTGTAAAACATATGTGCATTTTGTCCCTTTTACTCTTGTTGGTGTTTCCTCTTCTCATTTTTGGATTTTATAATAGATATGAAATAGCCTTGTTAATCTTTTCTTTTCTGGAACTTAAATTAGTCAAGGTTTTCTCATTTGGTAGTAAGTCAACAATTGCAAAACCGGCTAGAGTTTGGCACTTTTTTGTTTCACTTACATAGGACCCTGCTATAATGAGAACTGTCTAGGGCTGTGGTTGTTGTCAGCAAAGCTCATATTTATATGGTGTGGGATTATTTATTCATTGATTTATTTTTTTATGTCTTCCATTACTATCTGCACTTAGTTATGTTAATACGTTTCCGTGCGATCTACTGTTAGCTAATTTTTCTAATTTTGGTACTTCTAGATTCTTTGGAGGAGGTATGGAAGAGGAAGAAGAGAAAGTATTGAAAGGGGATGACGTGATTGTAGAATTAGAAGCATCGTTGGAAGATCTGTACATGGGAGGCACAATGAAGGTAGGCTGGTATATTTATCTGAAACAGTAATGCTATATATAAACTTAGTTATATATAAACTTATAAAGTCTTGATTGCTGCATGAATTGAGAAAGAGCCAGTCACGTTACTGTATAGCAAAAATGAAGATAGAGAGACAACCCTTATTCCTACTAGGAAATGTCAAAAAACATGAGTCATGCTATAAATTGTTAATTTTCAATTAGCAGTTGTGGATTAAGTTTAGTGGAAGAGCATGAAGGTTTTGCTCTCTTTCATTTTCTTTTTCTTGCTCAAGGTTGTATTTCTGATGAACCCATAATGCATTGTTGCCTTCCATTGTGGTTTCATATGCCTTCTCTTGGATGAAGCTAATTAATTTGTAATGACAATACCCTTTTCTTCAGCTCTAGCCCTCCTTTTTTTATGGAGCTTACATTCTATTGGTTTCCATTTTTATACGAGTACAATACTTTAAAATCTATCCTAATTCTAGAGGCTTAGGCACACCTCTACCTGAAGCAAGTCTCGCATACAACGTATATGTTATTACTTAATAGTAATAAAGTCGTTCCTGTAAATTCTCTTTATTGTAGATTAGACACACAGTGACATGGTATACATTACTGATGTTGGGACCCTCTAAATTTCATGATACCCTGTCATACAGAGAATAAATTAGTTTTAAGATAAGTGAGTTGCCTCCTGTGCCTGAAGCTTGCAAGTCACTGTAGCAAAGCTGTAAAGATCATCCCAGCAGCCTTAGGCATGCTGTTACATATTTGCTCTTATGTTCTACGGAGTAATACATATCCAGAGCATGTCCTATCTCATTTTTTTCTAAAATAAATGACATTGCCATGCATTTGCAGTGGATGCCTGCAGGTGATTTGAGAAGTGATATTTCTGTAATCTAGACAAGAGAGTTTGATAGTATTATTCAAAATGGGATGATCATTAATTGATTTAATTATATAATTTATTCCAGGTGTGGAGGGAGAAAAATGTTATAAAGCCAGCATCAGGAAAAAGAGACTGCAACTGTCGTAATGAGGTCTATCATCGCCAAATAGGTCCAGGAATGTACCAGCAGATAACGGAGCAGGTATACCAGCTATTTATGTCCTTGAACTGCTTTTATGAGGCTTTTTCTTTAGTGGATGTTCATACTTATGATAATGATCCAGCGTATTTAAAGCTTAATATGTCTATAAACTCTCGGTTGTATTTTATTTATTTCGATTACTTCGTATTAATACATAGCCTCATCTCACTGTTTGCAGGTCTGTGAGAAGTGTCCAAATGTAAAGTATGAGCGTGAAGGTTACTCCTTGACAGTAGATATCGAGAAAGGGATGAAAGATGGACAAGTAAGGTTTTATTGATTTATTAATGTGAGCAAGTTTTTATGCATCATACTTGGGAGCACCATTCTTGTGGAAAGCATTTAATTAAAATAGTTCAATGATAAAAAGCAGTTTTGTTGAGTGGTTGGGATTGGGAACCATGCATATTGTGGAAGGCTCTTTTGATTGAAACTGCACTGTAATCCTCATCCTTCATCAAATGATGTTTTACAATGCTGGCTTGAATATCATCAGCACATCATGGACTATATTGCACAACTTTCTTTGGGTATTTGGCCATGGACTCATGTTGTTGAATCAAATTTCAATTTCTCACAGCCAAAGCCCCTTTTGAGCATTCTATATATCTACTTAGCTTGTCTTGTAATAGTCCACTAAAAAGACCTAATTAGTGACTACTAGAGAGGTTATTTTGGTAATCTTGTATCGAAGGAAAGAAAGAGGATGCGGCAGGGAAAAATTCAAGTGAAAATAATTTTGACTTGCTTTTGAACTCGATTCATTTTCAAACTCTTGTGAAGCACTTGTTCCCTCACCTGGGTTCCTTGAGTGGCTCCATTATAAGATATCAACTCATGTGAAATATATCGAGGGTAGGATTGAATAGCTGGATTAGCATACTTGCGAAAAACTCATAAAATAAGGACCACCTCCCTAATAATTATTGCTGTATATATAAGCTAGTCTATTATTGCCGGATTGTTTTTCTCTTTTCATTCTTGGTGTGTGAGGGACGAAACCATGAAGGACAAAGTGATACTTTTAAACAATACTTCCTCCGTTCTATTAATATTACAACAATGGACTTTTTGCACTATTCATCACTCTTGTTTGACCATATAATATGATTTTTACGTTAAGCAAAGTATAGTCATGCGGGATCTTGTTAGATTTGTCTCATAAAATACTTTCACAATATTAACTTTTTATAATTTTTACTTTTACAGAATTATAGATATTTATCATATAAAATGTGCTTTGGGATGCGTAATTTTCTCATTGTTGCAATATTAATAGAACGGAGGAAGTATAAGATAATGGATAGATCATGGGCATATATTAGTTATACTGTAACAAACAATTAGACCCATCTAGAGTTGACTCAACTTGGAATTGTAACATTATATTGTGGGATTAAGCCAGAGTTTTTCAAAATTTAACGTACTAGGGAATAACTTAACAGCTTAACCTAAATCTCATATTACCTAATATGAAATTGATTGGACCTACCTGTCTGAAAGGTTTATAATTGACACTTCCTCCTCATTCCAAACACCCCTTAACCCCTTTGGTCAATTGTTAATTTATTAGAAGGTTGAATTATCCTGCCTAACAAATTGTATCTTGTACATTTATGTTTTGTAGGAAATATCTTTCTATGAAGATGGTGAGCCCAAAATAGACGGAGAAGCTGGGGATTTGAAGGTAAAGTTTTTATGTTGTTGAAGATACTCTAGATAACAAGTTCTTTCTAATTGTCCCAATTAAAAGCACTATGTTTGCAGTGTGAATCATCTTTAAAGAAATTCTCCGTGAGAGTTTACCATAATACATAACCACATATTAATTGTTAAATCCTGTTCTGCAGTTCCGTATCCGTACAGCACCCCATGATGTTTTCAACAGGGATGGGAATGACTTGCGAACAACTGTTACGATAACTTTGGTAAGTACTACCTTTTTGTATGGAATGTAGATTATTGTCTAGCAAGGAGTTAGTCTGATATTTTGTTTCATTGTATATTAACAGTCGAGGATTTATAACTAATAATTCTAATCCTCTATGCCCTCTATCAACTTATCAGTAACTTAGTACTGGGAATTTTTTTACCTTTCCGTTCCATTCTGCCACCTCTCTCATTCTCTCTTCTTCCCCTCTCTTGATATTTCTCTGTGATTATCTGGTGGTTCTGGCCTAATATCGTGTTAGGGCCATTTGGACAGGCGTTATTTTTTTGAAACTAGTGGTGGTTTTTTTTTTACCCTGCCACGGTGCCACCCCACACTTTTTTGATTTCATGGCTTATTTACTTTGCATTTTCAGGTTCAAGCTCTTGTTGGATTTGAGAAGAGTATTAAACACCTTGATGAACATTTGGTAAACATCAGTTCAAAGGTGAGAGTTCGATAACTTGGTTTTTGCTTCAGTTATTCTTGATTTCTCGTACTGAACGAGTTCCAGATTGTAACTTTGTTTACCTAATCCTATACTTTCTTCATTAGTCAAAGTACTGTATTCCAGAAAGTTATGTCATACTCGCTACACTAATCAACAATCCCTGCTCGGTTCCCTTTTATTAATACTCCATACTTACCTGAGCTAGTCTAATGACATATTTGAGGAAGTTAGTACCAGTATTTCATATTTTCTGCACAAATCAAACTCACCCACAACATTGAAATAATATTAATACTTTAAGCTGTTGTGAATTGATTAGCGGAACCATTTGAATTTTTCCAAATATTATTATGATTGTCGAGGCACTAACTTGGCAAATTCTGAATGATGTTCAGGGTATTACAAAGCCCAAGGAAGTGAGGAAGTTTAAAGGAGAAGGAATGCCACTGTATTTGAGCAACAAGAAAGGTGATCTCTATGTCACCTTTGAAGTTTTGTTTCCAACTTCATTAACAGAAGAACAGAAGATCAAAATCAAAGAAATTCTTAGTTAGATTGTCGTAAAATTTTTGTTCTCTCAAGGATGTTCTAATGTGCCCACTGTAACATGAATACATGGTGAACCTCTTACCTTCCTTCTTGATCTTTCATTTTTATGAATTAGATTAGGTGCTGCAATTTGCAAATGTCCTGTATTTATAAGGGCTTCTGCTGAGGTTACAAAATTACCTTTGTTGGGTTTAGGATTGTTATAATATCAATATAGTGTTTTATATTTTTTGACTTTGATGGACATTTATAATATGTGGCATGTCTTCAAGACCTCAATTATCAAAAAGGTTGAATAAATATGATCACGTGATAATTAATTTCGAACAAAATGAGCCTTATACTCGTATATAGGTTTGTAGACTATCCTTGGGCTTTCTGCCTACTCCGGAGTGGCAGGATCCAACCCATGGCCCATTGCTCCTTTCTTCCACACAGCACACTATAGCCCTTATACCAAATTTGTGAATAAAATCCTATAATTAGCCAAATATGCTTCCTAAAGGATTCCAAGTTCCAACCCCTTGGTTGACGATAATAGCCTTAATTGTACCATAAACCCACAATCGACCATGGGGCATCGATTCAGGACATAGTTTGCCTTGATAAAAATAGTACGAAGTACCGAAGGTGGTTGAAAGTTTGTTACATAGTTAGTCATTCGTAGTCATTTTTACTCTAACCTTTTCTCTAAAGAAGCAACAACCTTAACTCATTAGGGTAATTCTGATGCAAGCACAATGGATCTTGCACGAAAGTTGTTTATCATCTTCAATTCCTATGATTCAAGGATATATTGAGAAAACTAGAAAAATTTTGTTACTCTTTTTTCCCCCCTTTTTTTGACAGAGTAATTGACTAATTTCTGCCTTCGTTTGATGAACTCTTTGTCAATTTTGTTTCTCTTAAGTATATTGATTATTACCTTAGAAGTAAGTGTTTGAGAAGATATATGTATGTATTTTAGGAGTTGTATCAAACATGATTGACATGAAACTTTTTTGCAAAATTATACACCATACATTCATACAAATCATACATATACTATAATTTATTATTACTATTGTCCTTTATCACCATTAAATAGCTAGAAGCATGTTGTATCAGCTTATGAATTTTAATGACTTGGCTTTATTTCTAGTTCTCCTCCCCTAGGCATCATGTTTGATGTGTGTACTATATCGTCTATATGACTATATTGATGATTTACTCATCACAACTTATAAAAAACAAGTAAAGAAAATTTGTACTTCGTATTTAAATAGTGCGATAGGCAATTTTATATTTCTATATAATGAATACAAACTTGCAATTTATTAGGGCCATTAGGGTTTTTTTTTTCAGCTTGCAATAATCCATTAGTTATTCATTTGCAAAAGCTGGGAATATAGCAAAGTCCTAAATAAGCAACAAGTTTTGAAGAGGTAGTTTGATGTTAGAATTGTAGGTTATCCAATTGCCTTTTTTCTAATCCAACCATATATATATAGTAAGTATGAGTTGTGGTCAAAGAAGTAGTAATATAATAAATACTATATTTACTACCTTAAATAGGAATAAGAAAGACCTGAAAACCTAAACAATAATGACGGAGTGATACAAATTAATGACTTCCGTTTGATATAAAACTGTGTTAATCACCCATCATAATTATCATTTGGTAGAATTGGTCATAATAATCCAAAACAACGTACTATCACATTTACAAGTGAGGGTGATTCAAAAGTATGTGTTTGATACCACTATAGGAATTCTTGCCGACTAATTATGCTTTTAAACATTAATAACTTATCTCCAACCAACTACCATCTAATTAACCAATACTTAAACGAAATTAATGGCTACTAATTCATGATTTGTCAATTGTTTTTCTTTGTACAAGAATGCTTTAGAATGGTCCCACCTACTCTCCAACTACTTGGGAGTTGAGACTCATGCCAACTTTTTTTTTTTTTTTGAATGGAGACTCATGCCAACTTTTGTGAACCGAAATAAGAAATGAACTTTTATTTTACTTTCATTATCAATTAAATATATGATTGTATTGTGATCAAATGTGAATGAGATCTTGACATTAATCTCGTTGGTTTTCTTAATTGTCACTTCTTATGCAAGGCATACCAAGGGGGGCTAGAATGGGCCTCGGCCACCCCCTTAATTTTGGTTATCTATTGAATGTTGACATAAAATTTTATTGATTTTATTTTGGCTGAGCTGATTTTGGGTATAAATTGAGCTCTTTAGGTCTCAAGTTTGATTATTCTCCTTAAGGCCCTATAATTAATTTGATTTTTATAGTCTTAGACTACTACTCGTAAAATTTATCAAAAAATATAATAATATGGCCAGCTAATAAGAGAAATTATTAATTGTAATAACGACACATTTTTTTTTTCTTTTTTTTTTTGGTGCAGAATAATGGCGCATTTCTAACTTAAAAGAAAGAATAATCTATTCAAAAAAAAAAAAAAGGCTCACGTAGTCAGGTAAATACCTAATGCTTAGAAAAAAATGATTTATTTAAGAAACATTGCAACAATGGGGACAAAAACAGAGAAATTTGTATTATTTGGTTACATAAAAAATGATAAAGTAAACTGACTGTTAATTGTATCATACAGTATTTGTTTTTATCTGTTGAAATTTGTTTTTACATTGAAGATATTCAGCCAATAATGAGGTGGCAGAGTTGCCTGAAATAACTTTAGAGGGAGGAAATGCAAATATTTATGCAATGATGAGTACAGCAGACTACTTCATCAATTCGTGTCCCAAGTACTTTGTACTTGACACCCTGCAACTTTTGTTATGGGTTGCCTTTGCCTAGGACGGCAATCTTCATTTATAACCTTATTTAATTAAACATTGCTCCATTTTAAGCTTGAATGTTCCAAAAGTTGAAAATCCAGAAAATTTAACTCAATTTAGGCCAATAGGGCTGTGTAATACAGTTTATAAATTAATTACTAAGCTTATTTCCACAAAGCTTAGATTTTTTTTGAATAATTTAATTAGTCCCTTACAATCAAGTTTTATTCAAGGGAGGGGGATTGAGGATAATGTTATCATTATTAAAGAAATATCTCATATGTTCCATAAGGCTAGGGTAGGGAAGAATATTATGGCTCTCAAACTTGATTTAACTAAGGCTTATGATAGCCTTGAATGGAATTTCATTGAAGAAACCCTCATTGGGTTTAATTTCCCTACTAATTTTGTTAAGTTGATTATGTTTTGCATCACTTCGCCACAAATTTCGGTTTTATGGAATGGGGAAATAACTACAGAGTTTAAGCCATCAAGGGGGATTAGACAAGGTGACCCCATGTCATCTTATATCTTTGTTTTGTGCTTAGAAAGATTATCTCTTATGATAGAAGACAAAGTTAATCGGAAACTCTGGAAGCCAATTAAGGTAACTAAATCCATCTCTTTGTCTCACATTTTTTATGCGGATGATGTTCCTTTTTGGCCAAGCTTCTAAGAATAATATTAAAATCATCATGCAAGTTTTACTGGAGTTTGGGGATATCTCGGGTTTAAGAGTCAATCAAAGTAAATCTACTGTTATATTCCCTAAGAAAATGAGTCATAATATAAGAAAAGATTTAATTACAGAGTTTGATTTCACTTCCACTACTTCCTTTGGTAAATATTTAGGAGTTGAAATTCATCCCAATAAATTAAAAAAATGTGATTATTTTGGGTTGCTTGATAAAACTTTTAATCGGATTAAAGGTTGGCAATCCAAGCTATTGAATATGGCAGGAAGATGTACTTTGGTTAAATCCGTGCTATCTTCCTTCCCTGTTTATTTAATGCAGACTAGCATCCTTCCTATGTCGATTTGTGAGGATATTGAGAGAAATTGTCGTAAATTTTTGTGGAATAAAGTTGATAAAACCAAATATTCATCTAGGTTAGGTTGGAGTCATATAACTAAGCCTATGGAAATTGGAGGGCTAGGGATAAGGAGATTAAAATTGTGGAACATAGCTTTTATGGCTAAGTTAGGATGGAATATTCTCACTAAGCCAAATAAGTTATGGGTAAGGATTTTTAATGAAAAATATTTAAAGAGGAAGGGTCTTTTTGAATGTCATGCTAGTCCTAATCATTCTCAAATTTGGAAGGACATTTTGAAGGGGAGAGAATTATTAGCCTCAGGTCTAAGGGTGGGTATAGGAAATGGAATTTCTACTTTGCTATGGCATCATCATTGGGTTGGAAGTTCTCCATTGAAAGATGTAATTAATTGTTCTATCCTACCTCATATGAATCACTGGATGGTTTCAAATATAATAAGGAATAGGGCTTGGTATTTAAAGGATATTGAGCACCTTCTTCCTCACCATGTGATCAATATGATCAAGGCTACTCCCTTGCCTAAATATAGTGATATGGAAGATTTTATTACTTGGGATTTAAGCAAGGATGGTATTTTCAATGTTAAATCAGCTTATCACTTCCTCTTGAAAGGAAAATGTATTGTTTCCTCTAACATAAATTCCTGGAAAAGTATTTGGAAGATTCATGTTCCTTTCAAATATAGAATGTTCTTATGGAATTGTGCTCATACTATTCTGCCAGTAGCTGAAACTCTAGCCAATTTTATGCCTTTGATTTCTCCCATATGCTCTAGATGCAATCTTTATTCGGAATCTCACATTCATATCTTTAGAGATTGCTTCTCCTCTTCGATCTTATGGAATGATATATTTGCAAAGGTTTATCTTCCAAAAAATTTTGATTTCAATATTTTTAAAATTCTTCGTGGAAGATATGGATAAATTATAATCTTGGTTTGGATAAAGAATGGAAATTGATTTTTGTTACAGCCTTGTGGCATCTTTGGCTACATAGAAATTCCACGATCTTTGATGGAAAACAAATAGGTCCAGTTTCTCTCTTCACTAAATTCTTCTTTGACTTTAAAATTTCAAACTCAATCTTACAGGAAACAAGGAACAGGAAAGGGAAGGACAAAGTTTCTTCAGGCTCTCAGTGGGAGCCTCCAAAGGAAGGCTACTTCAAAATTAATTCAGATGGTGCTTGGTTAAATTCTGCTGTTTCATCGGGAGGAGGGGTGATAAGGCGTTCTGATGGCTCTTGGTATGTTGGATTCTCCTGCAAGTATGATGTTGTTTCTCCATTATTGGCTGAATTATATGCCATAAATGATGGATTATCTATTGCGGAAGATTTGAGGTTAAAAAAGGTTATTGTGGAAACTGATGCAAAGGTTCTTCGTGATATGCTTCTGACTGCTGGTCCGAATCCTCATCATGAACTTGCTGCAGCTATTTGCGATGTTGCTGCTGTTTTATCTAACTTTGATGTGGCCGTGGTTACCCATATTCCAAGAGAGAAAAATGAGTTGGCTCACAGATTGGCTATTCATGGTAGAGAGATGGCGGTTGGTTACAAGACTCATTATCTTGTTCCAGATTGTGTTTCAGATCTTTATGAAGCCGAGAAGGCTCGTGTTGCAGCAGGTACTAATCAACAAAACTGATGTTAAGGTTGTCTTAGTAATGGATGTTAGCAGCTTTTGGTTACAAGGCATGGATGTTAATAGCTTTTGGGTTACCTTATGATGTATATATTTCTCTCATTAGGAGAGTTAGTTCGGTGCTATGGTTAGCCAATTATACTGACAACTTTTGTAAGTACATTAATTTTCAGTGTACAATGTTTTGGATATATTATGTAAATACTAAGGCTTTAGCCTTTTAATCTAATATATCTTCTAGTTGTGGTAAAAAAAAGAGTATTATACCAGTTTTAAATGATCTTACAAGAACTTATATTGTATGAGATGTTCGCATTTATAAAAATAACACTCAAGTTTTGTTCAATTTCATTATTTGTTTGCATGATGAATAAATTGTAATCAAGCCTAATAATGAGTTGAACACAGATGCGAGTATATATTAAGGGCATGTTCTCATACGTTGAAATTCGTTTAGTTCAGTTTAGTTCAGCTCAACTCAGTTCAGTTCAATTCTTAATTTCCTTCTCTTATCAAATATTTATTTCAGTTCAGATCAGTTCAGCTCAGCTCAGTTCAGTTCAGTTGAGTTCAGTCAATGAAAACAAGCCCTAATCTTCTATTTTAATAGTAAGAACGAGGATTGCTAAAAGTAAAACAAAAAAATATGGAGTATTTACAATTTACATGGATAAATTACTCAAGTTTAAGGTATGAATACAAGTCATAACATGCATAATACATATATCATATACTTTCCAAACTCTTCTCTATGTCATATACATATACGCCATGTATTATGTTTCCTCTTTTTCTTACTTTATTACTCCGTATTTTATATACTTGCTCAATTTTTATGTGCGGAGTTTTAGAAGAAATTAGATATTGTAATAAAACAGTGTAGAGGTAGTGGGGTTAGTGGAAGGTAAATTGAAAAAAAAAAAAAAGAATCTAAAGGTGATAAAATATAATTGAATTGGGTTTTTAAATAAGACAAATGAATAAATATTTAAAACAGCCGCAAAAGAAAAGTGGAACAAATATTTAAAAATAAAAAGAGTATATATATATATATATATATATATATATACCATAATTTGGTACTTGTATAAAAAAAAAAATCATTTTGATTAGAGGTGATCAACATTGGCCCGGCCCGAAGATAGGGTAGGTTTGGATAAGCATTAAAAATGCATTTTTAGTTAAAAAGCCTGAATTCGGCCCAAAAAAGCCCGTCTTGGTCCGACAAACCCGCTACTTCTTTTACGGGTTTGGGCACGAGAAATTGTGTTAAGGCCTTCCGGGCCTTAACACAATTTCTCGTGCCCAAACCGGGCCGGGCTAATGTCGATCACCTTTAATTTTAATGTAGATGAAACATCTTATTAGAGAGTACTCTGTATTTCACAATACACGAATCACACACACAAGCAAACAAAAATATCTCCATTCACAAATGACCTTTTCTTTCATTAGAACTCTGTCACTTTTTAAAACTTGTATTTTTTTAATTTACCAATTTTTAAAAATAAAAATTCAAAAAAAAAACATGGGTAACGTAGAAAAGGGCATTTAACAGATTTTCCCAACTAGATAGGTAAAGTATTTGTACATTTTATTTTGTTTGGTTACCCAAAATTTCTTAAACTTCTCCTTCTTTTTTCTTCTTCTTCCTTTTTCTCTCTCATAAAAAATCATACACACAAAGATTAAATCACACGTATTTGCACCAAATTCAGCCACCTGCCCTTTTCGCGTTTTCCCTGAATTTTCTCTCTCTTCCTTCTTCTTCTTCGTCTTATATTTTTCCACCTATAAATT
Source organism: Chenopodium quinoa (assembly GCF_001683475.1). Lineage (NCBI taxonomy): Eukaryota > Viridiplantae > Streptophyta > Magnoliopsida > Caryophyllales > Amaranthaceae > Chenopodium > Chenopodium quinoa. The sequence continues at coordinate 1,574,703 of NW_018743196.1, read as the reverse complement.
ATTCAACAAATCAAAAAAGTTTGATCTATTTTTTAATTTATTTATCAACAGAAACAAAATAAAAACTAAATAACTGAAAAACCCAGAAAAGTTGTGAAGAAAAGATTGAAACTTTAATGGATAGTCTTTGTGTGAGATCTGGGCTTCATGGGTTGGGCTCAACAATCACATTGAATAATGGGCTTGATGGGTTTCGGCCCAGCCCATCAATTTCTTCCGTCGGACGGTCACCGACGGCGGCGACGAATGCAATATCAGTCGATAAAACGGCGTCGTCTTCATCTTCGTCTTCAAAGTTTGCAGCTTTTAATTACCCTTTTAAATCTCTGTTTTTTGGAGGCGAGAGAAAACAGAGGTCTAAAGGTGTTGCCTTGGACGACGCCGTTTTAATGGAGGAAGAAGATGTTGTGGGAAGCAGTAGTAGAAGTAGTAGTAGTGGTGGTGTTGTGGGGCCCTCTGATTTAGAGGGGCAAAATGGTAATTGGGTATTGAAGATCCTCCATGTTAGGTCTCTGTGGTCTTCTCCAGAGAAGCAAGGGAAGGATGACGTGGAGGAGAGAGAAAATGAGGAAGAAGGGCAAAATGGGAATTTCACTTCTTGTTCGAATTCGGATGAAGGGTGTAAAGCATGTGATAGTGATGAAGATGATGATGATGAAAAGAATGTAGAATTTGATAGAAATTCATTTTCTAAGATGTTAAAAAAGGTTTCTTTGGGTGAAGCTAAATTATATGCTCAAATGTCTTATTTGGGGAGCTTGGCTTATTGTATTCCTAGCATCAAGGTATGATTTTCTATTTTATTTTGCATGTTAATCTTGAAATTTTGTTATTTTTATTATCTTTTGGTATTTTTGATGATTTTTTTTTTTCAATGGTAATGGTAGTACATTATTGTTTTCTGGTCGATTATGTTATTATTGAAAGGTGGATGTTATATTGTCATATTGTCAATTAGCATAATTGGTTACACAGTTTGGGATGGTATTTTAGACCTCGGATCAAATCCAGTCTATATTACTGCCTTGCGACTCCCTTTACACCACAGATAAAGATGATATATTTGAACAGAAAATAGATGATTTAGAAGATTGCCTGCCTCTTTTGTTTATGCATAGCATAGTCAGGTTAAACTATCTACTCCGCAGTAACTTTGTTTAGCTTTTTACTATTACAACTGTACAATTAATTTTAAAAAAGAGTTGTACACGAGAACAATTAGGTTCGTCGTGTCTCAAGACTGTAACCTAACTTACCGGAATTAAGTATGAAAATTTGTTTTGATGAAAGGGTCAATTTCTTGATTATTATCCATTTAACTTGTACTTTATATTTGTTGAGCTGTTTTTGCTGGTGGAAGCTCTTAGATTAAAAGTTGTTCTGATCTGGAATATTTGGTTGACTGCAAGTTGCAACTATTTGAAATTTGTTATGTCTGTTTGAAAGTTTAGGAAGAAGGAAACTGGAATGTTTGGTAGATTGCAACTTGCAAAGTTGCAACTGCTTTCAAGTTGTTAGGTCTATTGGGAAATTAGGATTAAGCTAAGGGCAAATTGGTAATTCGAATGGTGTCGACGCTTTATTAGATATTCCCTGATTCAATCATATATGTATACTTCAAATATCTTCTAGGATGTGAATCATATTATCAACAGATTCAATTATTGACTTTAATTGGAGCATTGGAATTAGTTTGAGGTCAGCTAATTTAGCTGATTTTGTCACTAAAACATTGTTTTGGTGTTGTGGTCCAAGTATTAATTTGGGTTTATTATTATAAATAGTAAAATGGTTGATTTTCCTTAAGTATGTTAATGGTTTCAAAGGAATATACATATCTTTTTCGAAGTAAATATCTGTTACAAAACTTATGATGGCCTGTATGCACGGAAAATGTTCTTTTTTCGGACACTTTATTATCAATATATATGCAATGGAAATTAAAATGCTATCGTTTTCCCAATGTAGCCGAGAAATCTTTTGAAGCGCTATAGTCTACGTTATGTAACTTCTTCAATCGAAAAGAGGGAATTGTTAGCTGAGGCTGAAAAGAAAGAACAGTTAGCCAATTCTGAAGCCAAGCAACAGTCTGGTGAAGCTGAAAGCAAGGACAACTGTCAAGAGGAGGCAGGGCAAAGTGATGATCAAAAGAAAGAAGAATCTCGAGTGAGAGAATTAGCTGCTTTTCAGGTTGCTGCCTCTGCTGCTTCATTTTTGCATTCTCGGACTAGAACTTTGCTTTCTTCTCAGTCCTCAAAGGACAAAACGGATGGCAACTCATTGAACAAAGATAGTGGAAACGATGAAAATCGAGACATTAACTCAGATATGGCTTCTCTAATGGCCACCACAGACTCAGTAACTGCTGTGGTTGCTGCAAAAGAGGAAGTTAAGCAGGCTGTCGCTGATGATTTGAATTCAATAAGCTCTGCACCGTGTGAGTGGTACATTTGTGATGATGATAAGAGTGCCACTAGATTTTTTGTCATTCAGGTAACTTAATTTGTTTTGAACTCAGTGCATTACAGCTCTAATTTCCTCTTCGTGGCAATGTGATACTTATATAATGACTGTTGAATATCGTATTTGTGTAGGGGTCTGAGACGCTAGCTTCTTGGCAGGCTAATCTACTCTTTGAACCCGTTCAATTTGAGGTAAATGCTTATTTCCGCAGTTGGGAGAGATTTCATCCCTTGTTCCTTGTTCCAATATTATATCTTGATTTATTTAGCATAACTTGTGCTTGATGAATTTTCTGTGCAAAATAATCCATTATTAAGCATCATGCCGTTGTCTTTCACAGGGTCTAGATGTGCTTGTGCATAGAGGCATATACGAAGCTGCAAAGGGCATGTATCAGCAAATGCTGCCTGAGGTTCAATCTTATATGAAAACACATGGCAGTCGCGCCAAATTCCGCTTCACAGGACATTCACTTGGTGGAAGCTTGTCACTGCTCATTAATCTCATGCTGCTGATGCGAGGTGAGGTTCCATATGCCTCACTTCTTCCTGTCATCACGTTTGGCTCTCCTGGTGTTATGTGTGGAGGGGATAAGCTGCTCCGAAAGCTTGGGTTGCCCAAGAATCATATTCAGGCTATTGTGATGCACCGTGACATTGTGCCCCGAGCTTTCTCTTGCAATTACCCTAGGGCTGCTGCACAACTACTCAAGGCCGTCAATGGTAGCTTCCGCAACCATCCTTGCCTGAATAACCAGGTAAATTCTTCATTACTGAGTAACTGAATGTGCTTTGTTGCAAAACCTTGCTAGGACTAGTAATGTTCTGAATATTGAAGAAATAGGTCTCTTGTGTTTATTATTCCCCCATCTTTTATAAATTAAAACTTTTACCATATTTTGGGACTGAGGGAGTATCAAACATTGATTGCTTGAATTTGGGACGAAAGAAATTGTGAAACTATATTTCATTTTTTTTGTCAATTTAGAATATTATGGTATTCTTGGGACTAAGGGAGTTCCAAGTATTGATGGCTTGAATTCGGTTACATCACTTGGAATAGTCGTAGGCAACTACTTGTAGCGTTTAGATCGATTCTAAGTTTTGTTGACATATGTGACCATTTTCATTTCAGAAGCTACTCTATGCACCTATGGGGGAGATGTTGGTTTTACAGCCGGATGAAAAGTTCTCTCCGCAGCATGACCTACTTCCTCCAGGAAGTGGTCTATACCTTCTAACTTACAAGGTTGGTGATGCCATCGAGGGAGAAAAGAAACTTCGGGCTGCAAAGAACGCGTTCTTAAACATACCCCACCCACTCGAGATCTTAAGTGACCGCGCAGCATATGGAAATGACGGTACTATCCAAAGAGATCATGACATGAACTCCTACCTAAAGTGTGTAAGGGGTGTGATCCGCCTAGAGCTCAGCCGCATCAGGAAGGCCAAGAGGGAGCGACGTCGTCAGGTGTGGTGGCCTCTTGTGACACCACACGTTGCCGACAGAAGCATCACCGTGGGGACCACATTGGGTCCGATCAATGTAGGTCAGGCCAAATTCAAGTTTGCCGGGATTGTCAAGTCCGGGAGAGAGTCGTTGAAACGGTTTAGCAGGCTTGTTGCATCACAGCATATGCATTTGCTTGTTGTGCTCTTGTTTCCTGCAAGAATGCTGTTAATCGGCGCGTATAGTGTGATTAATTACAGTTAATTTGGTAAAAACTGTTTGATAATTCATTTGGATGAAATGTACATAAGGTGGCTCCCAAAATTAGTTGGGAAATTCTTTATTCATTGAGATTTAGAAGCTCTGCATGATTTTTCATCCGTGAAGAGCATTAGGTTATTCTTGTCACATTAGATTAAATACAAAATGTCGAAAACCGACATATTATTGTAGTTTTATTTTTATTTCCCTCCTTAAGATGTAATTGTTGTAAAAATATGGAACTGTAGTCATAAACATGTGAAATTTTACTAAAATTATTATACAAAATGTCATAATCATATACTTGAAAGTTTTTAATGTTATGATTTTTTTTTTTTTTTTGGTGTAATATTTTGTTATCTTTTGATTTATGATATTAGTATTCTAAATATGATATTATTTATATTGTTTAATTAGTATAGAACTCCTATTTTGAAATTGTTGATATTTTGAAAATTATATTTATATTGAATGGCTAGTCTTAAATGAACTGTCCCTATAATAATATCACGATCATATATAATTCCTTTCAATAATTAGCAACTTTAGTTGATTTGGACGGTGTTTTTTTCAAGCACGTTAATCATGAAATTTCACTAAGATTTCCTTAGAAGGGTTTTATAGTAACAAAAACTACATGTCAAAATTTTCACCGATGAACCTTTTAATTACTTTCTACCTTAGCTAAATGTTTCTGTGTGCAATGATGAGTGAGATCGATTTCAAATTGTAACTTTTATTTTTATCTTCTTACATGGCTCTTTCATCCTCTATGGTGTACGTGTTGTAGAAATATTTGCAAAAGGAGTTACATAAATATTATATGGTATATCTGTTAAGTACCAAATACAACGGTAAATTATACATTTGTCTCAAATAGTGATACATCTGCTTGCAATTTTATCAATGGAATACATGCGTTATATTATTAGCTCAACTAAATATTAATTTCGGCATAATTATATTTATGGAAAAAAAAAAAGAAAAGGGTGAGATATTGTAAAGAGTTGGAAATGAAATGGCAAAAAAGGTCAACTTAGAGCCTATCCAAAAGCCTAAGCAAAACCATGATGAATAGTCAGCATAATTGGGTTGGGACCATAGGTGACCCCCTTGCTTAGTTGCTTCCAAAATCCATGTATCAAAATTGAAGGGATTACAATTTACATATATAGAAATAGGATAGGGATCAATTATAATCATAGTCAGCCTCATGTCAATTTTTTATTTTATTTTTATTTTTTTTGGTAATAATAAATACTTTTCATTATTTTTTCTACAAAAGAAATACAAACAAATACCGGTAATAAACCAAAAACAATTTGTCTAAACTTCCATGTGAAATAGAAAAAACCAAAACATAAGCAAAAAATTGAGATAGAAATTGGAGTATTTCCTAATTCTATATCAATCTTTATTTTCAAATAAGCTTATACGGAGTTTATGTATGTGCATACTCAAACTCATCTATATAATCCACGCGGAACAATTGTGCTTGTTTTGTAAGGCATTGACAAATATAGGAATGTCAATTTTTTTTTTTTTTTTTTTGAATAGATATAGGAATGTCAATTTAAAACTCTTAGAACAATTAAAACATCAAAAAATGCCTCTTGTCAAGGATTATGAGTTGTCTTGATAGACTAATGTCAATTAGGCCCCATTAAACACATAGTCAAAATTGTTTTCACCTTGATTACGGTTAAATTATGAAAGTGACTTTTATGAAAATTATAATCATGGACTAATCTTTAATTGGATATTTTTGTAAGCTACATTGATTTATAATTTGTCATATTTTGCTAAATTACAGCTTCTTTGGAACTATTTGCAATCAAGTTCTTAAAGAGTAGTTGAAGTTGAGTGAAACAAGCAATTGGTGCTTTTATGCTATTTGAAGTCCTTCCAATGGCTAATTTTCTCTCACACGTCCCTTTTATTTCATATTCATCCATCATTATAAATCAATAAATGGTTGTTGCCCTCTAGCACCACAAATAAAAGGCTCAATATCAACATTATTTCACGAAATTTGACAAGAACTAACTATGTTTCCATCATAGTAAATCACATACTCTGTATAATTTTATGAATAAAAGGTATATTATACGAAGTACATAAAATTTTATGGTTATAGCATCACATGAATATTCCATGAACCAAAATAATGAATCTTTAAATTTCAAAGAGGTTTCGGAAAAAAAACATGAAATATTATTTGACGAGGTTATCTATGATAACGGATTATTATGAGGTCGGATTAAGATTACGATTATTGAAAGAATTCCACGTCAGAGAAAATTGGACACCTACAATTCAGTGAATATGAGACCAACCAAAACTTAGGTTTTGCTGAGAGACAAAAAAATAGAAAGTGGTGAACACATTCTCTTGTTCAACATGTTTTTTGGTCTCTTTTGTTACATTTACGAGTATATTGTAACCTTATCCATACAACAAGGCATGCTCACTATTCTGGGTGTCCTATATTATCAACTTGGTTACCCATTATTTCAGGTGTATCTTGGAGAACAGTCTTATAAAGTTCTACATGGTTTGGTCAAACATATGACACATTATTTGTAGTATTCTAGGATTTACAAGATAAATGACTAGTTTTGCTCTTTTCTTGTGACTTTGTTTTACCCATTTCATAATTCTCTAGGTTTCTTTGATCCTATACCTATGAATTACTTTGTTATTTTGCGTCTTAGAGGTTAAAAATAAAAATTTGCTAATCGTAAGAACTTATACAAATAATTTCAAATTGTGCACGTGAATTTCTATGCTCCAATGTTAACAAAAATTGTAAGGCCTAGGATTAGTCACATGATTGCATCACATATTCCAATTATTATAGTAATTCCTAATTTTCAACTCGAATTTAGAAAGACCGACAAATTATTAGGTGCACTTAGAAACATAAATCTCAAATTATATGACAATAATTTATAAAATATACAGCAATAGGTAATCGTCTAATTGATAATCGATACGATGTACTTCATGTGACAAGTCTTAGAGACTTAGACTGTCTATGAATAATGCAAAGCCAACTCCAAGTTGGAGACACTAGATATAATTTGTTTTGTCCCATTGAAACATGCACATTCAGATTTTCTCATCCAAATTCAAAGCTTAGCTGGGTTTCAAACTAAGGAAGTATACGCGGAAAACACACTCTAGAGAGTAAGACAACAAAGCTACAACTTTGACGAGTTATATAACTTGAGTTGTATTTTGAGTCTCATATGTAGTGCCCAGCTAAACAACAAAGGAGTTAATGCAGGTACAAGATCCCTCTTATCCCTTTTGCATAATTTCCTCATGTAATTTGGGTCTATTTTACACGTCATATACGTAAATATAGACCACCTAAATAGTCAATTGGTATCAAGTAGTATTACCTAAATAGTCAATTGGTATCAAGTAGTATTTGATACGGTGGTAAGGATTAGATCTCGCAAGTCACAACCTTGAGGAAGGTTGCGAGATCAATTGTCAACTACTTCTCATGCTTTCTAAGAATCTCCGTTTCCCATATCAACCAAACAAATACTTAAAAATATGAACATAATGGGCCGCGCAAGCCCACATCTTTTGCCAATAGGCCTAGAGCTCAAATAGGTTGTGCTTAAGGCGGGTTAATGAAAGCCATGCCAGTATGCCACAAGCAAAGGCCATGATCATGTAAACAAATTACCAAAAGACTTGGATATTCTTAGAAATTACATCAAATGCTCGAATACTCAAATGGCAAACAATACCAAGTCCCAGGGATAACAAATAATGAAATCGACACCAGGTCTACACTGTAAATACAGTATGAGAGATAAGATAGATTAAATAAATGAACCTGCAGTATTTAGCATCCTTCTCAGTTATTACTAAAATCTACAAATGCAGTGTTAACTGACTTGGTTTTACAAGTAACTTGTAATTAAGCTCATTCATTCTGTTCCGGAGTGTGCTTCGATTTGTCAGTTTTTACTAACCATCCTCAACTCTTCTTTCTGTCATAAAGCTTTGGAAGTTTTCAAATCCATAACAGGGAGCCATGTGCATCAGTCACCTGAAACCAGCTTTTCTTCATCCATATCAAAAGCCTTCCTAGCTTGTTTGAGCTCCTCGTTCATAGCAAGTAGTTCTGTGGCACGATTCAATTTTGGGTAGTCCTGATTTTCAAAAAATAAAGATATAAAGTCAGGCTTATGCAACACATATTAGCATGTTTAACCAATGTGGTTTAACTGTTTAAGCCTTTAAAGACAAGTTGATTCTAAGATATTAGGGTATACAGGCAATGTTAGAACCAAACTTGAATGACAAATCGACACAACGTCAATGCAATAGGCAATGCTGGATGTCATGCAGATTTATTGAGATTCATGCCGGATGTCATTACATATAATCAGTGGGCCGGTTCACTTGGTGGACTGGGGGTAGGTGGGGAACCAGGAATGATCCATAAAGCAACTAGCAAGCAGACAGGGCCAGTTCATGGTCCAATCTTTACAGATTTGGCCCATGACCCACCCGCTTGGACTGGTTAAGCCCAGTAGCCAAGGGGCTCAGATTAAGTATCCTATGAACGAACATCAGACATACAGAAGAGCAGAACAACCGACTACAAGTATCTTCCTACAATTGAACAACAGGGACCTTAAAGACCATGAAGCTAATCAAGATAGCCAGCAACAATCACAGCATATCATGAAACCAACAAATCTATAATGACAGCCAGCATATCCTTCTATTTCATAAGTATAGTACAAGACATGCCATATTTCCAGCTGAATTTACAAATTATAAACAAACCACTAAAGCACTACATCGTCTCTAAAATCAAGCCAGATTGGATAAAAGATGATGGTTTAGTTAGTTTACTTGCCAATAGTAAACAAAATTTAAGGAAACAGCAATAACATTCATTAAGTTTGATCCTTCGAAATCATACTGAAATTTTAACATGTTACACGACTTAATCCATAAGCTGCAATATCCAAAACAGATAACCAGTAAAGTCTTTAAGAGTTTACCTTACGAATGATAAACAGAAAGTCTTCTATCATCAGCCTCCCCCTCTTTGAAGCCACATCTTGGGCCTTGTGAGCCTAAAGCGTACAGCTGGTGAGAACAAGAAGAGTAAACTGAGTTTTCAGTGCAGATTTAGGACTTACAAGATCTGTAACATACTCCACAACAATGTCCTCGACAAGGGCCACAGACTCCGGAAGTTGCTGAATATACAACACCCAATCTTAATAAGATACAAATAGCAAAAATACAATCTATCTACCTTGAATAAATGAATATAGATGTAAACAAGTTAGCTATGATAACATAACAATTGACACATTTTAAACCTCCAAAAATGACCATAATGACCTCCCTTCTCTAAGGCCTAAACCATTGAAATAAACATTAAAATAAAAAAAATAAAAAATCAGTGATTCATCATGCATACTTGTTAGCATTACCAAGGGCAGACAAGGAAAACCAAACCACCATAAAGCAGAGGGTCTGGAAAGTAAAGTTTCTGGAATTCACCAATTTGTCACTCGTTTGCCTTCTCCAATATGTATTTGAGATTTCATTCTTATGAGACATCTCCAGTTGACCACACAGATAAACCCCCACCCATCCAAGGTATCAATCAAGAAAAAAACGAATATATTAACATGAAAACTCTTATTTTGCAAAGCATTAGTTGACTTCTCTGTAAGCATATATAAACATCCATTTTGTTTGGGAAGCTATACAAGACAAGCACTTTACATCCCCTTTCTCTCTTAGATCGACAGTGAACTAGTGAAGTTATATCACTTACATGAGCAAAACAACTACCCTACACTTACCCAAATTGAAAGCCAATTTCATTGGAGCAGGGAAACAACAGAAAACCCTTTCCTGCCACAAGATATAGACTAACAGGAGCACATACTCAACAAAAAGTACTCCTTGCAGTTTTAAGACTTATCAAACAAAACCAAATTCTTCCTAAGAAACATAAAGTGCAATTCAACAAAAGTCATACTTCAACAACTCACCAATGAAATCACTTCTTGATACAAGAATTTAAATACACTTGCTTGGTTCTTATTCACAAAAGCAACACCCAACAATAATTAGACAACAGTCAATAAGCAAAATTATTAAAACATTAAAAGAAACAAAAATCAATTTACAAAAGGTCAAATCACGCTAACCCACTAAAGGCACCAACATAAACAAACTTTTGAACCAAGAAGTTGATAGAAAAACCTCAATCACTCAAAAGAAATAGAAAACTACAAGTAAAAATTGAAAGTGGGAAGAAAGAAGAAACTCACATTCTGATCATCTCCATAACCATACATCATGTGCTGCACTGCAACGAAAATATCCATTATTTATTGTCAAATCTTTTTACAAAAAAAAGAGGGGGCAAAAATGGTGTAGATACTCACATTCTTTCTGGAAAACACCTCGCTTACGCTTGAAAGAAGTATCAGATTTACTTGAAGATTCAACTTTTTGTTTGGAGGAACCTCCTGCACCTCCTCCACTCATGATTTCTTCGTAGTAGTTCTACACTCTCTTCTTGCTAAGATCAGGCTGCAAATGCCCAAAATTCTCTTTTTTCCCTTGTTAAGACAAACAGCAGATATACAGACTTGTTAAAACAAACATCTCACCCAAATTCTTGTACAAAATGCCGATTTAGCCCCTATGGATGTCATTACAAAAAAAAGGCTCTTTTGGTAATGTGCATGATTTACTAAAGTCCAAGTTTAAGAACAAAGATATGCATATAGTAGCTGAGTGAGTCCAAGTTCATAACAAAGATATGCAAAGCCGAGAATATGCATAAGCCTTGGATTCCTCAGATCGATGAGAAACCACAAGATAACATACATTGAAAGGGTAAAATTAGACCAAGCACCATTGAATCGATCCATCTAAAACCCAATCCATCAAACACTCAATTATATAGCATCCTGACATTACCTAAAAGGCTAAAACTGATCTTACCCAATCAAATCTTACTCAAAGTCGGAACACGCCTGATAATAAGCTGACTTGGCATTGGATACTAGATACGAGTTGACCAAAACCCAATTACTCAATTACAGCATGAAATTCATAAGCCTTGGTTCCCTCATATACTAATTGGAAACCTCATAAATATACTTTCAAAGGATAAATTAGACCTAGCACAATTTATTCAACCCATCTAAAACCCAATACATCAAACACTCAATTATATAGCATACTGAGATTACCTAGAAATGATCTTACCCAATCATATCAAACTCATTGTGCAACTATGCCTGGTAATAAAGCTGACTTATTTTGGGATACTCAACATGAGTTCACCCGAACCCCAATTACTCAAAAACAACAAGAAATTTATACTTAAATAACCCCAAATTAGAAGATAATCATTAATCTTAAATCACTAATAATTTTACATTACAATTTACAATTGGGTATCACAAAGATATGTTATAATCATGCCAAATAGATAATGCAGTATACTGTATACACTTAAACCCTAAGATCATTCACCACAACTTTAAATAACTCAAATTCCCCAAATAAACTGAATTAAATCACTTAGAATCAATCAAAAAATCATCAAAATTCAAAATTTCGAAAAGGGCTGTTCTAAATTCTAAAGCCAATGCAAGAAATAACAACCAGAAATAGTCAAGAAAAGGGGAGAAGAATTGGTGGTACCTAGGCGGCTATAGGTGAGGAAGGCGTCGTTTGGATGATCTTCCCGAGCGGAAGCTGACGGTGGTGATGCGAGGTGTGCGACGGTGGAAAATTTAGTGTGCCAAAGAGAGAGCGAAGAAGAAGAATTGCGACGCTTTTGGGTATTTATAATTTTCAGTTGCTCATTAACTAAAGACCACCATGGGATTTATACGTCTTAAAAAGGCCGAAACCTCCAAAATTTCTCAGAAAACTGGATAGCAGCCTTTAATTTTGGATTTTTTTTACCTTTTTTTCACTCGGAAATAAAAATTGCCGAAATGTTTACCAATGTCACTAATATCCTCCGGGAGTCCGATTGGCTGTGTGGAACCATCCAATTTGCCTTTAAACGACCAATTTACCGGTTCACAACTTGCACCGATTTCATTAATTCAAACTTACCATGAACATTTATGACAACAAATAATGATCATATATGGATCCAAACGGCATCATATGACCCCGAAATGTATCCCCTAAAATCTCAATGCTTTTCGACACCGGACCCAGAAACATTCAAAATTTCTCAAAAAGCGTGGATATTAGCCTTTAATTTTGAAAATTTTTGACCTTTTTTCCCCCGAATATAAAAATTGACGAAATATTTATCATGGTCCCAACTCCCAAATACCCCCCGAGTTTCCAATTGGGTGGGTGGAACCATCCAATTTACCTTTAAACGACCAATTTACCAATTTACAACTTACACAGATTTCATTAATTCAAGCCTACCACGAACATTTATGACAACAAATAATAATCATATATGGTTCCAAATGACATTATATGACCCCGAGGTCCCTAGAATTTCAAGACTTTTCGACGCCGTGATCCGAAGACTCAAAAAGTGTGGATATTAGCCTTTAATTTTTGAATTTTTTAAACTTTTTTTCACCTGAAAATAAAAATTGCCGAAATGTTTACCAAGGTCCCTAATATTCTCCGGGAGTCCAATTGGGTGGGTGGAACCATCCAATTTGTCTTTAAACGACCAATTTACCGGTTTACAACTTGCGCCGATTTCATTTACTCAAGACTACCACAAACATTTATGGCAACATATAATGATCATATATGGTTCAAAACGGCATTATATGATCCCGATATGTTATATGTATCCCCTAAAATCTTAAATCTTTTCAACACCGGGCCCCAAAACCTCTAAAATTTCTAAAAAAAAGCGTGAATAGCCTTCAATTTTGAAATTTTTTACTTTCTTCGCCCGGAAATAAAAATTGCTGAAATGTTTACCATGGTCTCTAATAGCCTCTGGGAGTCTAATTAGGTGGGTGGAACCATTTGCCTTTAAACGACCAATTTACCGGTTTACAACATGCATCGATTAAAATAACTCAAGTCTACTACAAACATTTATGACAACATATAATGATCATATATGGTTCCAAATGACAGTATATGACCCCAAAATGTATCCCTTAAATCTCAAAAGTTTCGACAACGAGCCTCGAAATATCCCAAATTTCTCAAAAAGTGTGGATTTTAATTTTGGATTTTTTTGATTTTTTTTTTCGCCCGAAAATAAAAATTGCCGAAATGTTTGCATGGTCCCTAATACCCTCCGGGAGTCCAATTGGGTGGGTAGAACCACCCAATTTGCCTTTAAACGGCCAATTTACCGGTTTACAACTTGCACCGATTTTCTTAACTCAAGCCTGCCACGAACATTTATGACAACAAATAATGATCATATATGATTCCAAACAGCATTATATGACCCCGAGATGTATCCCATATAATTTCAAGAATTTTCGACACCGGGCCCCGAAACCTCCAAAATTTCTAAAAAAGCGTGGATATTAGCCTTCAATTTTGAAATTTTTTGATTTTTTTTATACCAGGAAATAAAAATTGCCTAAATGTTTACCATGGTCCCTTATACCCACCGGAATTCCAATTGGGTGGGTGAAACCATCCAATTTGCCTTTGAACGACCAAATTACCGGTTTTCAACTTGCACCGATTTCATTAATTCAAGCCAATCACGAACATTTATGACAATTAATAATGATCATATATGGTTCCAAACGGCAATATATGACCCTGAGATGTATCCCATATAATTTCAAGACTTTTCGACACCGGGCCCCGAAACCTCAAAAATTTCTCAAAAAGCGTGGATATTAGCCTTCAATTTTGGTTTTTTTTTTTACTTTTTTTCGCCTGGAAATAAAAATTGCCGAAATGTTTACCATGGTCCCTAATATCCTCCAGGAGCCCAATTGGGTGTGTTGAACCATTCAATTTGCTTTTAAACGGCAAATTACCGGTTTACAACTTGCACCAATTTACCGGTTTACAACGACCAATTTAATTAACTTGCACCGAACCCGACATGAACCGAAATTGACTAAAACACGTTTTAACCTGTCAAAACCCGAATTTAACCCGACTTACTACGAACCTGACCTGAATTCAACCCGACTCGTTCCTAACCCGACCCGAATTTAACCCAGCCTGTTACAAACCCGATCCGAAATCAACCTGACTTGTTATTTACCTGACTCAAATTCAACCCGACTTGTTATTTACCTGACTCAAGTTCAACCCGACTTGTTATAGAACCGACTCGAATTTTACCATACCTATTACTTACCCAACCCAAAAATTCAACCCAGTCTGTTACCTACTCGACTCGAAATTAACAGGACTTGTTATTGACCCGACCTAAATTCAACCCAAATTGTTCTTGACCCGATTTCAAATCATTAAATGCAATTTAGACCACCTTATTATTGTTGATCAAAGCATTTTGTCTTGGGAGACCAGGTCAGCCCAGGCTAGCAAAAGAAAGGAGCATCATACTCAAATTTAATAGTTAAATATAGTATATATTTCTTGTATGGTCAAATGAGATAATTATCTTCCTAAATTATAGACTATAGTTCCCTAGTATATTTCCATATATATTATAGTCAAAGGAAATAATTAGCTAGATAAAAATGATAATTATCTATTTATAGTTAGTTGAACCCAAATATGACATGACTTGGAAATGACCCGACTTGATTGCAACCTGCAAATTATTGACTTGAACATAACCCGACCTGAATTCGAGAATGACCCGACTTGGAAATGACCCAACATTATTATAACTCGCAAATTATTGACTTGAACCGAACCCGAGAATGACCCGACCTGATTATAATCCGCAAAGTATTGACTTGAACCGAACCCGACTCAAACCCGAGAATGACCTGACCTGATTCTAACCCGCAAATTATTGACTTAAACCGAACCTGATTCGTACTCGAGAATTATTCTAACTCGTTTTAACCCGTGAAAACCTGACCTATTGTTCACCCGACTCGAATGTAAACCGACCTGTTATTAACCCGACCTAAACCCTACCCAAACCCGATAAGAAGTATGACCCGACTTAAGCATGACCCAACACAAAACCGACCCGCATAGGTTATAGATTTAATATGAATTGACCTGACCCGAGTTGACCCGATCCAAACCCAACCCGTTTACCCAAATTGACAGCTCTACTTAAGGGGTCTGTTCTGATTTACTGAACTGAGCTGATCGGAGCTGAATTTTGTTTATGAGATAAGGAAATTAGGAGCTGAACTGAATAGAAATTAAGTTGAAAAAAACAAGCCCTTACTAGGTCTATAGTAATATACTAATATCCATCCTCGGGGATTTTTGACACTAGGTTTAAACTTCTAAATTGAATTTGTTATAGCTATTTATCTTTAATTTTATACTTTCCAACCCAAAAAGATTAGTGATGGTGGTTCTTCCTATGGACCCCACGACACATTAGGAGGTCATTTGGGTGATTGAGAGACTTAAAAGTTAAACCATTTATTTTGCCTTTATACTTTCAAGATAGCCATTTATTTACACAACCTCTTTAATCAGGTTAAGACCACTATGGGTCCTTATGTGATAAACTAAATGATCATAGATGTTTCCAAACAACATATATAACACCCCATGATGCATTCCCACCTTCTTGAACTTTTTCAACACCGAATTTTGAGACCTTTGAATTTTGTCCAAAAGTGTGGATTATATCTTTCAATTACGACAACATTTTCTTTTTATTTATTTATTTATTTTAAACTTTTTTAGACTTTGTAAGAAAGTTAATCGGGATTTTCTCATGAACCCTACAACAATCCGAAAAGCCATTTAAGTTGTTAGAAGTGAAATTTCATTTTAAGCTCTAAAGTAGAATCCATTCATTAATTCAAAAGTTCAAAAGATTGTTACACTTCATTTGAAATATATTACCCTCTTAAACTCCAAATTTGGTGAATTGGGATATCAAACTTTCTCATTTCTGTGCATCAAATTCTCTATACTTCTCTTCATAATTATAGACAATCTCCCCAATCATTCTAACTCAAGAAACCAATTGAGACAGTGTCAATAATATCAATCATATACTACATTCATCCCAAATGTTACAATTCCATTTTGATCACACTTTACTAAAAATTTAAAATTCCTCAAATTACTCTTGAAGATACTTCTAAGCAACAGTAAAGTGATTTTTTTTTTTTAAAAAAAAAAAAAAAGAAAGCAAGGGTAGTTATTGATTTTCGATTCAATTTTTATAGAAAAGCTCCTATCGAGTGAAGCAATTACTTATGAATAGAGGGAGTATCAAAGCAACGATTAAGCAGCAACTACTCAGCATATATAAACTACCAGGTCTACCATAAATTCTTCAGTAATTTGTGAAAGCTGCATAATCCAACATCATGATTACATAGTTATAAATACTGGGGAAAAGATTGAATAGTTTGTTATCAATGTTGAACAAATACAAGCTTAACAACAGAGAAACTCTGTGTAAACTCTAATGTTCCTCAGTTCCCACTAAGTTTGGTAAAAGATGTATCAGGAAGATGGCATGATCCGATCACAGGTTGAGTTTTACGGCTAAATACCATGAGTGCATGGCAAGGCAGCCAAATGACAGGAGGTTAGCGAGAGATGACAGGCCATGGACCATTCCAAACTTCTTGTTCATTGCTGCAAGCTGGGGGTTTTTCTTCGCAACTTCTTTGTTCTTTGTCCACCCGACTTCTTCCCCAATGTTGTTCTCTCGCTCTATCTTGTGCCTTTGCTTCATCATCTGCAACCAGCAACAAAGTAAGAGACTTCTCAGAACAAAGACAAGAAGTCACATTACACACTAGCATAAAAAAACAGAGCTTCTGCAATCTAAAAAAACAGAAAGTTAGGCAACTGAAGCTAATTCAAGGAGCAGCATTGTAAGATTTGTAACAAGAACCAGCAATTGATCAGGCTGTTAAGTAGACATCATGTATGCATATAAGAGTTAAATTGAAGAAGAAGACAACATTGAGATGCAAGGACCTTTAAACATACTATATGGAATTATTGAACAAGGCACAAGAATAGAATAATAGATATCGACGAAATGTAGAAAGAGTATATATACTACAGTTGCACCCCTCTAACTTCTCTAACTTCAAGTCAGATTATGTAATGAGAGGGAGAGGTGGAATTAATTAGCTCAAGCTACTTTCAAAACAACATAGGCCTCATCTAAAATTTTGATTTATCTCAGATGTCTTGGATCATATGCTATGACTCTAACGCAGGATATATCAAGCACAACCAACTAGCCAATCAAAGCAAACCATTGGCATTGTTAAGATTTCATGGCCTTAGTACTACAAGATCATGTAAAGCCATATCATGCCAAACACAGATATTCGAGATAATGTTGATAAGCAACGATAAAACTGAATGTCCTATACGCTACAAGGTAAAATAAGTCAACTAGAGCAATTCACCCAAAGACCATGCCAAGTACAAAACCAAGACATGGTTAAGGTCTATCAAGCACTATATCCAATAGACATGAAGTTTGTTTGACACAAGTTATCGTGTAAAGTGTAATACACTTTTCATTCATCACTTGTCAGAATTATCACACGCCATGGGCTGGACTAATGTAAGATGCTGCAAAATACTTCACTAGCTTGCTATAAAATTCAACAAGATCATCATCATACAGAAATCAATCATCCTCTGGCAACAAAAAAGGCAATAGTTCTACTTTCCTCTCCTGCAACTTCAAACCTCACTGTAATTGCTAATGCTGATCCCAAACACAAACATGTCTTTAGCCACATTTAAATCTTATGAGTAACAGCAACTCTTGATTGAGTTCGTCTTCACACTAATAGCACCAAAGATGTTAAATATACTCTCCTAAATTGTAAGAAGTGGATTAAATGCCATCTTTACATCACATTAAATTATGAGACATTCTACTACCAAACATCGACAATTCTTCAATTAACACGGTAAGTGATAATGCTAGTATAGATGACAAATATGAGAACTATGAGGTTTATCTCCACAGTAAAAATATGTTGCACATCTCAGTAAGAACAGACTTGCCACGACCATTGAAATGAAGGCAGCCTCGCCGTGGTCAGAGAAACAAAACAAGAGCAAAACACTTCCACCAACTATTAGACTACTACCAAGTACTACATGAACAATCACAATACTAACAACACCAAAGGCCCTATTCCAAATTTGGTGGGACGGCTGCAAAAACCAAGATTTCATCTCCGATACCGAACAACATAAATTCACAAATTTAACACAACCCCATTTGATTCCAACCAACATGGTTTAGCTCTAGCTAACTAATTGGAATTCTGATCAGTAAAAAGCATGATTGTGAAAAAAAAGGTTGATAAAGAGATAACCTTGATGGTCATTGGAGTAAACACCAACAAATTGGAAAGATTAAAGAGAAACGCAAAACCTAGAAACCCTAGCTGATACTTCTCAGTAGAAGACGATGATTTCCAAGGATGCAAATACCCAAACGACGCCGTTGAAACCGCGCAACAAACACCCACCAATGTAAAATACGCTGGAAACATCTTACTCTGCAAATTCCCAAATTGATGCCTTGGCAAATTCCTAAAAAAACACCCAAAAAAACACAAAATTATGTAAAAACAATCAAAACCCACAAAAATTAAGAAGAAGGGCAGATAAGAGTGATTTGGTTTTGAACAAAAAACACAAAATTATGGAAAAACAACTAAAACCCAGAAAAATTAAGAAGGAAAAATAGTAATTTGGTGATTGAAAAAAAAAAATGCAAAATTTTGGAAGAAAAATCAAAACCCAGAAAAATTAAGAGGGGCAGAGAGAGTAATGTGGTACTTGAACATGATGATGCCGCCGATGAAGGTGGCCCACAAGGCGGCGCCCCATGCGGTGGAGAAGCAGAGAAGGTGAGACAATTTAAGAATGGAGGAAAGAGAAGAAGAATCTGTGTTGTCTGATTTGAAGGTTTCAGGGGAGAAGATGATTCCGATTGCTAAAAATGATAGTGCTACTACAAATCTGGATAACCACCCCATTTTTGTTTGATTTTGGGTTGTTGAAATGGAGAGTTTGTAAAAGTAGATGAAATTGATCTTTGGAAATTGTTATTCTTTCCTTGACTTTTGAATCTTTGATATTGGTTGTTCTTAGAGGTGATTACCTGTGATTGACTAACCATTTTTGGCGCATTTATTTATCAACGTTGTTTGTGGTTCGGGGTGGCTTCTTCACCTCACCTAACCACCTAAATATGGCTGTGTATCGTGGCTCATGCCAAGCTCATGAATTACGGTTGGATATCCTTTTGTATCGTATAGTGTTTTTTTTAAAGGTAAACGTGTCCCAAACAAGAATCAAGATCTAACCACACTAAATAATGTGCACGCTCCTGTTTGTGATGGATTGTGAAATGAGTTCAATACTCTTCATTGAGGCGAATATGGATAACAAATCTTTTATGATGCACTTCATTGTAGTGAATATGGATAAAAAATCTTCTCAAACATCGATCTATGAGTGTGGAGTGCTTGCAAAAGTCATTGCAACGAGCTTGACAACTAGGATATAAATAAAATTGTCTTGGGAGCTAGTATGAATCAAAGATCACGATAAACTGATGGCACTTACGGATTGCTCTAAGAGAACAAGATTAACTTATACCGATGAGAAATGAATTTCCAGAATTTGGTATATTCATCTTATCTCATACTAAGGGTTGTATTGCATGAAAATCGAAAAGTTTAAACACAGCCCAATATACACATTCTATTAATTAATCAAACTATTTTATCTAAAAACCGTGAAGAGTTTAAACACAACCCAATAAAAACAACAATAAAGGAAAAAAGCAACTCCACGCGCGTTGACTGTCCTGGTCATTATAAAAGTCCTGGAAACACATCCTATTAATATCAAGTGAGGGGATTATAAAAAGGCTTGTAAAACTTATGGAGGCCCAAATTGGTAAACCCAAACATCAACCCAATAAAACAACACTAGAGTTCCAGAACAATCCACGTGTTAACCCCTTAAAATTTCCTTTTTTTTTTAATTCTCCCGCCACTAACCCAAAAATTTCAAAAAAAACAAAAAAAAAACCCAAAGCTTCTCCAACACTACAACTATTTTCTTCTTCTCTCCATTTTCTCTCTCCTCTTCTTCACTCTCTCTCCAAAATTCCGCCATTTTCAAACACTCAGAAAAACTCTGTAAAAATGATGTACGGTTCATCTATCTTCTTCGGAATCCGCTTCTTCCTTGCTGGATTCACTCCTCAACAAATCCTCGAGGTTCATCAATTTTCTCTTTCTTACTATTTCAATTTTGCTTTAATTTTGTGTTTTTTGGAGATTAATTTGATTTTTGTTTTTCTGGAAACAGTATAAATCCAGGATTTTGAGTGAAGGAGGAGTAATTTATGATGATTATAGTCCTGATTGTACTCACGTCGTCGTCCACAACCTCGCCTTTGTATACTCTCTCTCCTTGATTTTTAATTTCATTTTTTTGCATTTTTTATTTGTGTATGTTTGTAATTGAGCATGGAATTTAGATTAATTATGATAAAATTAAGGAGAAATGAAGATGAAGCAAAGTGTAAATTTGCTTGATTGAAAAACTCTATTTTGATATCTGAGCAATTCAATTAAAGTATTCTCTCCGTTTCTAAATGTTGTTTGTGCTTAAGACATTTTTGTGAGATAATTCGGTTTTTTAACGACTGATTTTTACAATTGGACATGTACCGGTGTTTATCACCACTGTCTAAGCTTAGACAAGTAATTTTGTTGGGTTTAGTGACTTGGAAGTGTATGGTATGAGCTTATTGTTGGTACTAGGTAAAATGTAACAATTTCAGCTCTTCTGCTAGATGATTTCAAGTTTGTAGGTGTTACTGCATTCATTTCTTTAAAATGGAAAGGTTAAACTAGCTTATTAGAGGACACTTGGAGTGGTTCCAATTTTGTTCGCATTTGTTGGTATTTTGCATGGTGATTGTTAATGTTACTTGTAATTGCTAATTGTGTGTGTGTGTGTGTGTGTGTGAACTGTGGACTGTAATTGTTTCACTTGCTCATTCTATGTAAGATGATCTGTGTGTGTGATGTGTAACTGTTTCCCTTGCCTATTTTATGTAGGATGATCCTATCTGTGTTACTGCTAGAAGGGACAAGAAGACGCTTGTAACAATTATATGGCTTAAGGATAGTTTACGATATGGAGAACCGATTGGCATTGGTAATGTAAGTTTATTGACTCTTTCATATTCGCTCTCTCTTTCTGCTCCAAGTGACCCATTAGTTGCTCTCTACAGTATGAACAGGTTTGGCTCAGTGCTGTGACCATGTGAATGACTACTTAGTACTTATCACTTAGCTTGCTATAATGCTATGGTTTGATTATCTCCCGTGTCTTAATGGTTTTCTTTGTTTTTTGCTCTAGTTTTATGCATTTGATCTGTCTTTGACCTAGCTCTAACTTGCTCTTTAATTTACTCAATGTGCCTTTTTTGTCTTTTAAAGCCTCATTAAGTCGGCTTCATGTTTACTCACAGATCATGTATAGGCCACTGAAGGATCTGAATGGAATTCCTGGTGCTAACAAGCTTATCATCTGTTTGACTGGATACCAAGGGATGGATAGGGAAGACATGAAGGTATTTGTACATATCATTATGTGTCCCTTGCTCCGTTGCTTGAGCTGTTCATTTTATGGTTACTTGTTTGTTTATGTCATGGATGATCATAGATAACGGGGTAATTCATCCATTGTGAGTTGTGACTGTGTGGCTGTATGTAATATATTTCTTTGAAATTCTTCTTAGATGATGGTGCAATTAATGGGAGCACAAATTTCTAAACCATTGGTGGTCAGCACAGTTACTCATCTTATATGCTACAAGTTTGAAGGTTCGTAATTGCATTTCAGTATCTTTTCCCTCCCTCTCGTGTTCTAGTCCATGGATCAATTCTAATTTATAAAGCTTGTACCTTCTATTATGCATGTTGTTATTTTGTAACTGAAGTTGTTTGCGTCATGATGCTGATTCCTTCTTTTGAATTTAACTAGCAAGATGCTTGTTCATCAAATGTGATCTTCTGCTAAATGTATTAGCAGAATAAATTCTTCTGAAGGAATATAGATCCCAATCATCCTAACTAGGAAATGTAAATACACCAAAAAGGAGAAGCAAACAATAGAATTAAAATGTATTCGTGTTCATCATTTCTTGTCTTTTTTATGAGCTACTTTATACTCTTGTGTGTAAAAACCTGTGCATCTTGAGAAGTTTTGTGTTCAATGCTTATGTGTGGAATGTACTTTTAGTTTGCAATCCTCCCTGATTCGACCTGATATGAAACTTGACCACAGAAACCTGAATTCAACTTGAACCAAAGCCAAACAACATGATGTATCATATATTGTACTAATATTATATTGCACTGTTTTTGATTTACTTAGCACAACCTAAATTGACTTGAAACCAAATCTTTGACCCAAATTGCCACTAGAATTTTGGTGTTCCCTTTAATTTTTTTAATATATTACGGAGTATTTTGCTGGTAGGATAGCACATAATGGTACTTCTGATTTTGAGGGTGCACCTCCATGATTGTTCAATTATGAGCATTTGACAACTGATATTGTTCCACATTCAAAAAGACATTACATTATTTCGCTATTATGTATAATTGTAAGCATCAGCTGCTTTGTTTCTGCTCATACCTGAATATAGAAGGGAGTCAGTGTACAGTTTGAAAATATCATCTTCTTTTCAGCTCTTGATTAGAAAGTTATTTTATCCTTTTGCTAATATACTCATTTCCGGAGTCTGCTTTGCTGAACAAGCTCAATATGACAATTATCTTCTCTCTTCACAGGGGAGAAGTATGAGCTGGCTAAGAAAATGAACGTTACAAAAGTTGTCAACCATCGGTGGTTGGTAGATTGGTATGTCTAATTCTTGTACTTCAGAGTTGGTTTAGAATTGTCCATAGATGCTGTACCTTAGTTTGCAAAATCATATTGTTGTGGTAATAATTGTCAAATCTGTCTTATTTTGTAATATTTTCTTTGCTATGCAGCCTGGAGGCTTGGAAAATTCTTCCAGAGGAGCCTTATAGCAGTAGAAGGTAATCTATGCCTCAATTTTTGCTAAATGATGGTTTATATTGGATAACTTTAAGCTTTGAAGTGATGGTATTTACCTGTATGTTTTAGAAGTCAGTGCTCTGTTCTTTTATAAACTTTAATTGATTTTATTTGCTTGTTCGTTTCTCCTTTGGTTGCTTGTCTTATCATCCTCTTTAAATCATTAGATTAGTAACATTAGTTATCTCTCTCCTGCAGTGGCTATGAATTAGACATGGAAGCTGAGGCTAAAGATTCTGAAGACGAGGTTGAAGATATATCTGGAAGAAACAATGATGGGATTACTATAATGCAAAATGAAATGGGGAAAGCTCATAGTCATTTCGTGCTTGCAAGGAATTTGCCAGATCCTTCTACACAACAAGGATTCTCTCATAACGATGGAAAATTGCTGCAATCTGATAACTCTGATTTTCTCAAGTCTGCAAGTGTTAATAAGTTGGGTAAGCAGCCTGTACTGGACCGTAGAGCTCAGTCTTTGATGGAAGCTAAAGTTGATAATGTTGATGAACCAAGAGCTGCGTTTCCTCTGTCTAATCAGACTGGAAATGGCCGTCCCTCTACTTCTGAAAATCCGAAGAATGCTGGTGATTTTGATGCTGAGAATTGTAATAGTCTAAAATACTCAAGGAAGACTCCACAGAAAACTGCTCTTCCGTCGCATGTTGAAGAGGGCTTGGGGAACACAATTGGATCATTAAAAGCTCCATTGAGCTCAAGAAAAACTCCAAGGTCTGGGGCTTCTTTGCAAACTGCAGGAAAGTCTGGCAAGTCGGGTGGGAGATCGAAAGATAAATCAACTAAAAAGATAATTGAAGACATGCCTACGTTTAATCTGGACATAGACAAGGCAGAAGATGCTTCAGGTTTCCTTGGTGAACCAAGTTCCAAAAGACATGATGAATCTGATGCTAGCAAGCTTAATTCTTTGAAATCAAGAAAATCACCAGCAAAGTCTAGTCTATCCTTGCAATCACCGGGAAAGTTGAGCAATCAAGATGGAAAATTGGAAATTCCTCTTGCTGAAAAGGTGATTGCTGATGTGTGCACCTTCAATATAGGGCCAGACCAAGGAAAAGCTACTTCTGAATGTAGAGCAACAAGTGCAGAGAAGGCTAATTTATTTGATGAGAACGGTCCGGGTGCTTTACTTCCACAAAAGAGGACTTCAGATGGTGCTTCTCACTCTACTCCCAAATCTCAGAAGTTAACATCTTCAGCCAGTAAACGAGTTGATGCATCAGAACCTCATGAGAAAAGGAGTAGTGGGGCCCTTAATTCTGGCTGCCAAATAGGAGATGAATTTGCCACACCATCTGTAGGTAGGTCATCCCCTAATGTTTCATCTTCCAAGCTCAAAGCAAAGACCGTTGCTTCCTCTAGATCTTTGGCTTTCGAGATGCTGCAAGGCGGTGAACCTATGAACACAGATTCTCCAACTACCCCTTTTACCAATAGTGTTTCTACTTCACCAGTTGTTGGTAACAACAATGGGCAACCCCAGACTCTGCAGAAAGTCACTGATACGTCTCTTGGCACCAATGACTTGGAGGCTGAGAAGTCTGGTAATCTTAAGCTGAACTCTACTGATCAAAATGATATTCCAAAACCATCAAAGAAGAAAATGGTGGCTAGGAAGACTTTGGGTTCCAAATCTAAAGTATGTAGAAGAAGTGCTGATGTTCAGAGAAGTTGTGCCAGCAAAGACTCTTTTCGAGACGATGCAGCCATACACTCAGCTGGTCAGGAAAATAAAGAGCCGCCTACAGCTTCACCTGCTGCTGATAAAGTTTTTGTGCCCCCTGCAGTAGAAGAGTCAAATGGTTTGGGTTCAAAGCCTCACCTGGGTACTGAAAGCAATAATTTTGCTACACTTTTAGATGATGAAACCGAAGCTCCACCAGAATTGAATGTGGATAATGAACCTTTGGCAGCTGAACAGTCGCTTTTAGTGAAATCAAAATCCGGAGAGGCATCTGGCATGCTGCTTCATCAAACAGATGGGCAGGGAATGCCTGTGGCTGAAACTGTTGATATGAAGAAAAACTTGATTTCGCAGAAGGGATTGGCCGTTAAAGCTAGGAAAAAGTCTCTGCTTGCTGCGAAGGAAGCTGCTAAAGATGCAGATGAGGCTGAAGCCGGAAAAGTGAAGGAACAAGTTGGTGGTGTTGCTGCAAAAAAAAGACGTGGTACTCTGTTGTTGAATAAGTCAAAGAGGCCTGTTGAAGCGGGGAAAGAAATTGAACCCATTTCTTATGATCGTGTTGAAGTAGGAAGAGAACATGAACTTGATTGTAATGATCAATATGAAAATAAGGGTGGTAAACAGTCAGGGAAGTTAGCTGTGAAGAGTAGGCGTGGAACTTTACTATCAAACAGGTCAAAGGGCCCTGTTGAAGTGAATAATGAAAATGACCTTGTTGATTGTTACGATGGTCAAAATGGCAGTAAAAATTGCCCTGCAGATCTGGCTGCTCCTTCCAACATGACACTGGACAATATGGAAATCAAAAGGAAAAATGACACTGGTGTTTTTACTGACCAAGGCACAAGAAAGGTTTCAAAGCGCTCTGGGAAGTTAAAAATGTCAAATGCCCCTGCCGAAGCAGAAATGGAAAATGAGCCGGTCCTTGATGGTGGACAATACTCTGGGAAGCAGGTTGGTGCACCTGGTATCTTAGATAGTTCTGTGGAGGTTGACAAAGAAAACGAACCTATCCTCGCTACTAATTTAGATACTAGTAAGGGTGTAAAACGTGCTGGTAAATTAGCAGGGAAGAAGAAGGGTGGTACTCTATTGTTAAACAAGTATGAGGGGCAAGTCAATGAGGAGAATAAGAATAAGCCAGATCTTGATGATGAAGAAGTTACAAATAAAGGTGGAATATTCACTGAAAAGCTGACCAGTAAGTCCAATTCTACAATCAATGAGAGTGATGCAGTTAAGGGTGGGAAACGTGCTGGTAAATTAGTTGGGAAAAAGAGGCGTGGCACCTTAGTTATAAACAAATCTGAGGTGCAAGTCAATGAGGGGAATGAAAATAAATTAGTTCTTGATGATGAAGTTGATACAAGTAATGGAACTGAGAAGCTCACCAGTAAGCCCAATTTGACAGTCAATGAGAGTGATGCAGCTAGCAAGGATGGAAAACGTGCTGGTAAATTACCTGGGAAAAAGAGGCGTGGCACACTAGTATTAAACAAATCACAGGTGCAAGCCAATGAGGAGAGCAGAAATAAGTCAGTTCTTGATGGTGATGAAGATGCAAGTAATGGAAAGGAGGAGCTGACCAGTAAGTCCAATATGCTAGTCAATGAGAGTGATACAGCTTTTTCAAATCCTTTGAACATTGAGTTGAAAAAGGTTCAAAAACAAGCAGCATGTTTCATACTTTGTGGACATAGACTACAGAGAAAAGAGTTCCAACAACTCATCAAGCGTCTCAGAGGAAAAGTATGCCGAGATTCTCATCAATGGTCATATCAGGCTTCACATTTTGTTGTTCCAGAACCAATCCGTAGAACAGAAAAGTTCTTTGCTGCTGCAGCATCTGGGAGGTGAATTTCAAATATTCTGTTTTTTCCCCTATTTTTTGTACTACGTAATTTATCTTCAAGATTGTTAATAGCTATAAGCCTTTTTTAGCTTGCTAATTTCTGTCGTGATTTGTCTCAAATACAGTTGGATTTTGAAGACTGATTACTTGATTGCGAGCAGTCAAGCCGGAAAGTTCTTGCCTGAGGAACCTTATGAGTGGCACAAGACTGCCCTCAGTGAAGATGGTGCTATTAGTTTCGAGGCTCCAAGAAAGTGGCGCCTTCTAAGGGAGAAGACAGGTCATGGTGCTTTTTATGGCATGCGAATTGTAATATACGGAGAATGCATTGCTCCACCTCTGGTATCTTTCTTCATCCTTTCTTCTTCATTGTCTTTCTAGAATTCTTGATATAGTTCTCCCCTTCTCCCAAAGCTAAGCTATACCATTTTGGCATGTCACACGTTCCTCTAAACTTTGGACCCACAGATAGTTGTACTCTTAGGCAATGTTAACTAAGTTACTATTTTGGGAGTTTGGGACAGTGAGGAGAATTACTAAAGACTTTTTGTTCAGTTTCTTGATATTGCATTCTCATTATGCTGTTAATGTATCAACAGGATACCTTAAAGCGAGTAATAAAGGCTGGAGATGGGACTATCCTTGCTACTTCTCCACCTTACACCCGTATTCTTGAATCAGGAGTGGATTTTGCCATTGTTAGTCCTGGGATGCCACGCGTTGATTTATGGGTACAAGAGTTTCTCAAACACCAAATTCCTTGTGTTTTGGCTGATTACTTGGTGGAGTATGTTTGCAAGCCTGGATACACTCTAGATAGGCATGTTCAATATAACACCCACGAGTGGGCTGCTAAGTCATTTTCAAAGCTCTTGAGCCTGTCAGAAGAGGTTGTAGCCGATAATATTACACCACCAGATGATCAGGTTAGTGATGACCTCGGATGTCAAGTTTGTGGCTCAACTGATAGAGGGGAAGTCATGTTAGTTTGTGGTGATGAGAGCGGTTCCACTGGCTGTGGAATCGGAACTCACATTGATTGTTGTGATCCTCCTCTCGAGAGTATCCCTGAAGAAGACTGGTTTTGTCCCAAATGTACTGAATAACTTCGTAAATGTTATTTGAAGCTGCCATACGCAAATTATTCTGCGTGTCACAGCTAAAATCTCGGCCATTTCACCTTCATGTACATCTCTTTAGTATTGTAAATTTTTGTAGGAAGATGTTGTAGGAACCAAGAGTCATGTAATCAATGGCTCAAAGCACAATCTAAGTTAAAAGTTATGTGTAGTACAAATGTACAATTATCATTGTGCTTTTGTATTTTATCTAGACTAAATTTTTCATAAGAAGCTTGTGTTAATAATTATGTTTTACTTTATATTTTTTGCATGATGAATCTTGAGATAAGAGAAAGCGTTATATTTTGGTGTATATGTTTTTTTGGCTGCTTTATTAAAGAGTTTGATGTATAAATAATTTTACTAAGTAAAAATCTCTGATTTATGTTTTTTTGATTCCTTGAATTATAAACAGTTAAATGGGCCCATCTTTTAGCATATTAAAAGGCTGTGCATTTTGGTTATGTCTGGGCCAATCATTTAGATTACAAGCTTTTTACAGATCTGGGTTGCCAACCCAATCACGGCCTTTTTATGCCTTCAAGGTCCAAAAGTAACTTCGGCTTTTACGATGTTTGTATAAAGTTGTATTGGTTTCATCTTAAGAAGATATTTCTTGGAAAATTTAATTTTTCTAACATAATTTTTTTTTGATAGCTTTTGTAACAACTATGTAAGTGTATCTATAATTGGAGCTTTAAATGTATTTTCTTTGATTAGATTTTAATTTTGTTGATTATTGCTGATTTGCTCTTTTGGATTTTGTTGATTATTGCTGATTTGCTCTTTTGGTAGAAATCTAACTACACAAAAAACGAGTGAGGTTGTAATGTCTTTATAGAGCAAGCATTTGAAATATGTATGGTTTCAAATAGGTATCACATTTTGGTGTTTGAAGTAATCGAACTTAAATTACTCCGTAGTATATAGCAGAGTTATTATTTTCCATTAGTTAAAGTCTTAAAGATGAAGATTCTTTAGCATTGTTTAGTGTTTACTTACTTTCCTTTGTCCCAACTTCTCTTCATCAAATACATCGATCTTACTAGAATTTGAACTTGAAACTAGGAAATTTATTAAACTTACTTAATGGCTTATCGTTACACTTGAACTTCATGTCAATCTTCTCATGTCAAGACACATACTCAATCAATCAACTTCTATAAAATTCGACTTTCATATATAATACCTTGTATTTGAAACTAGAGTCAAGTGAAGTTCGTTCTATTGATTTTGAAATTTGGACTAGGAAAGAATGGACCTAAGGTCCCAAAACATAAACACCCATACTTTCACTATCTCATAAACCACTCCAAATAATATAAGAATCTAAGCACCTCAAATCAACAAAACAAAACAAAAGAGTAAGAATCATAAATCATAAAAAAAACAAGCCAACCCAAACTAAACCATAAAACGTCAAGAAAATGAATGTCAGTAAGTCTGAAAACTCCAACCTTTTTTCAACCAATCATACTTCTCATTAACCATCCCTATGTCCAGATTTTAGTTTTTCTGACTTTGAAAATGGGTGAAGAAAATTTCCAAAATTAATAAATTTCTTTTACAAAAATATATATATATTTTTTATAAATTTATTTTAATTAAAAAAAATAAAAAATGAAGAAGAGCACATGAATGATTCCATCACATGGTATTGACTGACATCATCATATTTCATATCTGGCCACCATCTTTCCTCTTTCCGATGTTCCCAACATTCAAACATCACGTGCTTACCGCCCTCCTCCCATTCTTTTTTCTTTTTCTTTTTTTTTTCACCATTTTTTTTTTTCTTCTGATATTTTTTTTTTCAGAAGTATAGTAGTACTACTACTTAGAGACAAAAATTCAGTTTCCAATTTTATCTTTATAATTCATACTACTATATATATCCAATAATATAAATGTAGTGATGTAGTAGCTTACAAAATCTTGATGTGTGTGACATAGGTTAGTGCAAAGAATCTATGATGATATTGTATTTTCACCCCTTCATCAATGAAATGAGGTACACAAATTGTACCTCTTGTTATGAAATTTAATATAAATGGTGATGATGATCTTGAAATGAGTTTGAGTTTAAATGATTAATTTAACAATGCTTTGTTAATGTAGCTAGCTAGTATACCAGTGTTATTGTATGATCATACGTGGATTATTATGATGCAACTAAATTTGAAGTTTGTCTAATTTTATTATATAGTGATTAAATTCTTTGATATCGCACATACAATAAGTTATATATATGGCATTATGGTGAGAACGTTATGTACAAGTACATGATTTTCTTGTTCCTTATTAACTCCTAGGATAGCTATACAACGTATATACTTGTTGTTGTTGTCTTATATCAACCCTTAGAGTAACTTTAAAAGGCCCGTCTTATTGTCTATTGGTATTATAATCTGTCATGCACTAGAATTATTTTTCCAAAGTAAGAGAATAAAACCCTACGTAGTTAAAATTTCGCATAGGTATCATCTGTCGTGAATTAGTAAGCAAGACCCTTAAAAGTAGAAAAATGTATTGGATAAGGGAATCCCTATCTCCTAAAGAGCTACCTTGTGGAATTGAAATACTTTATTATGTCGAACTTTTATTTGTCTTATAATAATGGAGACTTTGTATTTCATTTATACTACGTGTGCCAACTAACAGGTTACAAAAATTACAAGACAATGAGCAACGAATGTTGTTGATTGCTATCAAAACTTGGTAGTTTGGGATACAATGACTTCGAAAATCAATGATTTAATTAATGAAATACAATGCAAATTGGTACAATATAACCATGCAAATTGACATAAACAAAGAAATTAATATATTTTTCTTATAATAGTAGCTCTTAATTGTTGTCCACTAATTGTTCTTGCTTATCTTAAGGAATATTGAAGAATAATTAGACCGTTTATACTAGTTGAAGTAATCAAATATCTCATTGATAAAACCATAAAGATCATCTCATATCATTTTTTAAGATAAAATATTACTTTGAGTTTATTAAAATAAGTTAGACTAATTATATTCTTGAAATATTCCAACTTCCAACTCAATATACTGTACCATATCCTCATATTTAACTCCCTATTTGACTATTAATATTTATAAAATATTAGGGCATTACATTTATTCTCATTGCAAAGTTGAAACTCTAAACTTGACTATAAGTGTACATTTTATTTATTTTGTGTGGCTTAAAGTTTGAGAGAATGCTACAAAGCCCTCTGACTAATAATTTTTTAATATTATATATGTAAATAAAAATATTTTAGATGAGATTTAATGTATAAAATAATTATTTTAAAAATAATTACTTTTCTTGTTAAACCTCTGCAAGGGGCAAACCTTCCTTTACTTTCACCACAAGATAAAACAAGGAAATAATGACTTTAAAAACAAATTTAAATACTAGGGGGGGGGGGAATTCCTTTTTTTTTTCTTTTTTCTTTTTTATGATATGTGACAAAATATTGTTCAATGACCTATGAGAACACAATACTAGAAGACAGAGTATGGTCAGAACAACAATTGGGGATTTCTAAAAGATATATAACTTGCTATGGTTCATACTTTAATGCACTTCAAATACTTGTACAAGCTAGTATATTTTTTTTATCATACATTATAACATAGGTCCAAAAATAAAATAATACACCTACTATTAGCTATTGGAGAGACTATGTAAGATGAGAAACCTAAAGTATTATTTTTTTGTGAAGATTTTCCACTTTTTCTCCACCATTAGCCTTGAATTCCTAGCTAAACCATTTGCTAATTCAACAACATTCATGACCCATGTGGAGCCAATTTAAAAGGTAGATCTAGCCTCAACCTTGGGAACAATATATCCTTAATTAATTTAATTAGTGCATGAGATATGATATGATGTCACAATTTTACTAATTTTAACCATGTTTGAGCTCTTAAATGATCGTTATGGAGGGATGCTCCGCATTACAAGATCTACTCGACGATCGTAGTTTTTATGAAGGAAAATTCTATTTGATTCAATATCTTATATATTTGTTAACGTCGAATCTCTATTGTAGATGTCGTATGACTTTTAATTAATGAAATATTTTTGCTATTAAAAAAAAAAATGCTCGTTATGGGTGAATCTTAGATAACTAGATAAGGTTGATATCAATCTTAAAGTTATACTTGTATCTAATACTAGAAGAATTAGGACATATATATATATATATATATATATATATATATATATATATATATATATATATATATATATAACAAAATTATTCAAAATTTTGCATATACTATATAATTAACAATGTATAATTGAGATTTTTTTTTTCCTCTACCTTTTTTCTTTTATCTTTATTTTGTCAAATGCGGATTAAATCTCTAAAGAAAACATTTATTGCAAAACCAACACATGGTTCATATACTTTGAGAAAGAAAGAAAATAAAAGGAATATCTTGACTTGTGATGAGGGTTACCTTAGTTGTAAAAAGAGCAAGTGCAAATTAAAGTTTAAATCACTTGTAAGGAAAGAAAACTTCCTAAACTTGAGGGAAAAAAAGAGTAATCAAACTTTAATTAATATGGAAGTGAAACAATGGTTTTGTTTTTTTAAAAAATTGTTATTATATGTTGATACATTGGATTTGGGGTGTGTCGAAGGATGTGCATATCATTAAAATGTTGCCTTTAATATCTTCAAGTTAATCGGACCATTTTTTTTTATTTTTTTTGGAGGGTATCTAAAGTTTTATTTATTTGTTTGTTTGTTTATTTATATTTTCAGGAGGTCTAAAAAGATTGGCAGCCTTTCCTTTCAAGCACCCTTTTGCTAGCTAGCTAGTTTTCCTTCAATTAAAAGTAGACTGTTCATGCTCAACTAAACATACCTATGAATTGAAATGCTCCTATTTAGATAAAAATGGTATATGATTTCATTTTAGATTATCTAATTTCATTTTCATGTAGCTATTTCTACTTTTAACATATGTATATGAATTTAGGGATTTCTTTTACATTCATATATTGCACCGTACACACATTAAAATGAATCGAACTTATCATAATCAATGCAGATTATTTTTAGACACTATAAATTAGTGCTCGTATACAAACCATTTTTTGTAATATCACTGGTTTTCAGTTTGTTTATGATTTTGAGATTTGAAAATAATATTAATTATCAAGAATAATTCCTTAGTTGTTTAAGCATATATGTATACAACTTGATTGTAAATTTATATAGTTGAAAATTTAAATATAGTTGAAAATTTGTAAGCCTCATTAATAAAATCTAAAAAGTACATAATATACTCTAGATTTTGGATATTTTTCATGAGATGGGGCATTATTTATCAAGTCACTCAAAACTTGTGAGAATCTAGCTTGGACCACCCACAAAAACCATAATGATCAAAAACTACTAACTCCCCATCTCGATCATACTCATACTCTCTTGAATTTTGCAAAATAATATTACTAGCACTTACTATCTCCAGCTACTTCATGCATTGAGTTTCACTATAAATTCATAAAATTTAAAATCAAAATAAGTTAATACTTTGAATAAAATTTAAATTAAAAAAAAAAAAAAAAGGAATCCAATGAAAGGGTGAATAATAAGAGCAAAATGGTCCAAATGAGGTTGCACAGTTAACAAAGTGCACACTCAATATGATTACTACAACCTTAGCCTTATTGGGTTCCCATATTATCCTGTACATACAGCACCTGTGACTTCTATCCATTGCACATTATTTTGGATCATCTTTTTTTTCAATATCAATCTTCCAATCCTCTAAGAGTAATTTACGATTATGATGCATCTATATTCTTATTAAAAAAATAAAAAAAATTGGTGAAGAGTAGGATTATTTCATATACAAGTATCTTAATGATTGTTTTACGCTAATTTTTTATAAATTTGCTAATCTGTTATAGTATTTCGTATTTTTTAACGATGTGTGACATATATTCCCATTCACATAAAAAGTGATGAATTCCTTTTGATTTACAAGCTTATAGCTTAAAGTACTTATGTTGGAGTATTATACCAAGTAACTTACAATTGGACATTTTGCTCATAACTCTTTATATTTTTGTTTAATATACAGAGTACGTATGTTTTAATACACTATCTTGAATATTGAAATACTTCGTATTATAGTTTATGTACAATATTGCTCGAGGCTTGCTGTACATACTACATAGCAATAGTCTATACATGTAAGTCATCGCCTTGTTGGAAGATTATCATGCATGTTAGTCTCATCGGGTTGTCAAATTACCTATATATACATACATTATGACATAATCCATACGGAGTATCAGTTACTCCGTATAAAATTGTATTTATAAGTAATTTGGGATCAGAAATCGGAATATATATAATCAAATTAAATAAAAAGAAAAAGGAAGCAAATAATTAAATTAAAAGAAAGTATCACACTCAAGAATTGAGGGTGTGCAAATCCCACAGCTCAAATGAGCTGCAATTATAAAGTGATTAGACCCATCCTTTGTTGCTATCAGGCCAGCCAAACCTACTTCAATTCCACCACCTTTCTTTTTCAGGAAAGGTATCAAATATAGTGACCTTCTCTACCATTTTACCAATTATTTTACACAACTATACTATAAATATATATATTAAGCTCCTAAACCAAAAAAATTCAGAATATTAATTATTTATCAAAAATATTTCCAACCTTAGTTAACCGCCAATTTTCAAATTCTTACAAAAAATCTAGTAGCAATAAAAGTTCTTAGAAGAAGAATCCAAAGCTGCCCTATTACTATTAGTTTCCACCCAAAAATTAAAAATAAATAAATAAATAAATGGCTGAATTAAATGAAATCTAGTGGATTGACAGGACTTTTGGTCAGAAATTCATGAGCAAAGTTTTGGTAATTTTTTTGTTTATTTTTTTGGGTGTAGGTAAAATTGAGAACATTAATTAATAAAAATAGGTACAACAAGAAGAAATGTCATGAATGACAAAAAAAAAAGGGGGGGGGGGTTCATAAATCATGTCATCTTCTTTTCCCAACTAAAATCACCGTACCAAACCCCCTTTTTACCAAATTTCATTAAATTTCCCCATGTTTTTTGGGCACATGAATTGTTTTTATTATATGGTCAATGAAAACCGATTTTAGCACAATTCAGTTGCGCATTAATTGTGTCTTAAGTGTATGTAATTAAACCCATTAACTAATTCCACCTCATTTTGAATGTCACCCGTTGTAATTCAAAATAAATCAAATACGCGTACAAAAAAAAAAAAAAAGTTCATCAATTTCGTACTCGTAGTTGATAATGTAAAATAAAATTATAACCCTACACGAGTCAATGGCGAAAATGAGGCATAAATGTAAAATTGAAGTAAAAAATATTGAAAGCTCGAAATTATGAAATGTACTAGTAATATAGTTTGATTAATTGATAATAGTACTACTAAATTGCACATAAATTGAATTTTAAGCATAAAAAGTCTGTACATCTAAAAGATTCAAGTAGCAAAATTTTCTGGCACCCCATTTAATCCTTCTTTTTTCTTCATGTTTTTTTTTCACCTTCACATTCCCTTTTTTTTTTTTCCTCTGTACATGGAATTTTAACCCCAAAATTAATCACATTCCCCCTGCCATTATCTTAATTTAACAAGTACCCCCAAAATTTATTTTCCTTTCTTCCAATTTCACCCCCCTCGATTTCGAAAACTCGAAAATTACCCCCCAACAATATCAATTTTTTTCACCCTCTAAACTTTGGTAATTACACTAGCAAGTAGTAAACCTTCCTTAGCAACTCAATGCCTCATACTTGAGTGTAATAGGGCGGTTGAAACCAACTTGAGAGAGCAAACTCCCAACAGTTGCTAAGTCCCTACAAAACACTCCTTGGTAAGCAAATGACCCTACTTTGCCACCACAACTCGGGTCGTGCCTGTCATCGGGTTGATCCACATCAACCTCTGGCTCGTACTCGTACCCGGCCCCAAGGCCAATCTCAGGCCCATCATCTACCGGCATTTGTTTCCGTGCCTCGATAGCTTGCTGGGCCTGAGCTTGAGCTTGGGCTTGAGCCTGTTGTAGGGCCAATGCTGTTTTCTTCCTTTCGGCCTCCGTTGCCTCCTCCTCGACAATTGTAGACAGCACATTCGAGTACGCCTTTTGGACAAGTCGGAAAAGCAACACCGCGGACATCCTTGCCCGATCCTTGACCGAGTCGAAATCCCTTTCATCCGCTAGCTCGCACCGGTCTAAAAAACTCATCGATTTCTCCGGTTTATGCCTTAAAACCAAAAGTAAATGAGCCCGGTCCAATTCCGACCTCGAACAACCTCTCCTTAACCCAATTAACTTAAAATAGTCCACATTACCAGTCTCCCCCATTGCAATTCTTTGCTTTAATTGCTGAATTTTTGAGCCCAAAGCACAAAGCCGGCCCGGAATCTCTCTATATGGAACCGCCCTCGGCTTCCAAACCGGACCGGGTGGTTTACGGTCCCTTAAAATAGAATTATAGATCAATTTCACATGCTCAAGATCATGAACTGAGTCTGTAATACACCCAATGAACTCAAACAAACCCGCTCGAGCGTGAAGTGCCACGGTCGAGGTTGGGTCCAATGCAAGGGTACGATTCAGGTCAGCTATACTCTCAGCTGTCCGACCGGCAGCCTTATAGGCAGACGACCGGTGAAGGTAACATTCCGCAAGAAACGCTTGAGGGGCCGGGCGACGGCCCTCTAGAATCTTCGAGAAGTGTCTGATGGACTCGGTAAAGAGACCGGCGTCTAAAGCCGCAAGCGCGGCTGCACGACGCCGTAGGAGAAGCTTAATGTGGGCAATGAGGTGGGATATTGACTCAGTCTCTGTAAGAGGCTGATGTTGAGTTGAAGAGACTGAAATTGAGTCAGAGGTGGTGGAAATGGTGAATGCAAAGCTGTCATCGGACCAGCAAATGCTCTCGCGTCGGAACGCAGCCGAGGCGAGGCGCTTGCCGTGTTGGAGGAGGACTAAGGCGTCCTCCATTAGCCCAAGGTGGCAACATGCTTGACCAAGAACTGAGTACCTGAAAAATGATCACCAACAGAACAAAATTAAGTCAAATTGTTCCAACTTAGAATAAATTGACCAAAATTACACAAGAAAATCAATAAAAATTGACAAAAATTACATTGAAGAGTCAAAATTAACAAGACCAATTTGTATTGTTTTGACTTGCAATAAATTTTTTTGTCTTGAATTTACTTTTACTCATTATAAATTTTAATTGTTTGACTAAAATTCCAAAATAAATTTAACCCCAACAATTATTAGTACCGGTTTGACATAAAACAAACTTCTATTACCAATTTATTAGTGATAATAATTAATACCAATACAACTGTCCTAAGGTAGGAAACACATTCAATGAATAAGGGATCATAAGCAATAGTGAGTCAACTCGGACCAACTCGACAAATTTACCAAAATACCCCTGCTTATCAAAATCACTCTAAAAAAAGGAATAATCTTTCTTTTCATTTAGTGCCTCAAATTGCCCATTTCATTACATTTTAGGAAAATGAGTAAAATTTGCCCAATAATCAAGAAAACTGAGTCAACTCGGACTAACTCCATTAAACTCCAAACTAACCCATGTGAAAGAAAGAAAAAAGTGGGTTTGTTGGTTTAGGGGATCGAAGAGCATGAAAAACAGAGTGGCGGTGGAGGGCATAATGCTACTAATCCTAGCGTAATGCACAAGATCATGTTTCCTTTCGATTTATGAGAAAAATTAATTATTATTTTAACCCAAATTAACCAAAGTTTTGAACTTTGAACTAATTAATTAATGGGTTTTATTGCTTAAAACCCAAAATAATGAATTAAAGTTATGAACTTTGACTTAATTAGACGATTATAATGAACATTAGTAATAATTAATTAATGGGTTTATGAAAAAATTACCTCCATTGCCCTTCTGTATCACAGTTCTTGTAAAAACCAGAGAGAACCTTCTTCTTAAGATCAGAAACAGAGAAACATTTGAATGAAGTTGGGTAATCACAACCTGAAGATGATAAATTAGACTCTGACTTAGAGGATCCCAACAATTTGACTCGTTCTCTCGACAAAGTCTGAGAAGACGAGTTCGAGTTATCCGAGGATGAACCGGAAGAATCATCGGAGTAAACACTGATTTTGTAACTTGGAATGTAGTCTTGTAACATGTCTGCTACTTCCTTGTTTCGTCTTAGGTAAAGAAGACATCGGGCTTTAAGTTCGAGTGCTTGTTCAAATTTTGGAGATAGAGAAAGGGCTGATTCTAGTAGACTCAAAGCTGAGTTTATCTCGTTTTGATCCCGAGTTGAGATCATTGTTCGAGCTTCTCGTACATATTTGTCTACAACCTGAAATAATGTGAATCAATTAAATGTTAAAACCCCATTTAATTTTGACATAAAAGTTTTGATTTTTATTGACTAAAACAGATTGAAATCAAGGTGATTGGAGATCAAATGTGTGTGAATGCATTAAAAAAATTAAAAAGTTTCAATATTTTAGTAATACCCATTTGAATTAAAAGAAATTTAGAGTCACCCATTTGATTGAAATGAGTTTCAAGATAAATTAGAGATCAAATTAAAGATAAAGTTCTAATCTTTGACTTATTGATATGGGAAATTTTGGATTTTGATTTATATCCATTATGATTTAGGCAAAATTAGCATTACCCAAGAAGAAAAAAATGAAATGAAATTAAAGATTGAAGGAAAAAAAAAAATACCTTTTTGGTGCTAAGCCACCAATGCTTCTTTTCTGTAGAAGGAAGATGAGAAGGAGAAGATGAAGAAGTAGAAGACATGGTTGTAAATGGTTGATCCACCATTTTAATTTTTTTTTTTTAATTTTTTTTTTTCTAAAAAAATAAATAAAACTTTTTACTTTCTCTCTCTAACTCTGTGAATTGTTCTCACTCTGTTTCTCTCTCTAAAAAGAGCTCATTTCCCTCAAGGAGGAGAATGGGAGAAGAGGGGAGAGGGATTATATATGAGAGAGAAAAGATATGAGGGTGGGATTTGAAATGGATTAGATTTTCATTATAAAAAAAAAGTAAATTAAAAATTAAATGAAAAATGAAAATAATTTTCTCTCTCTAGAAAAAAACACACACTCCCTTAATAATTAGACATAAAAACTTGCCAGCTTTGACTCTCAGAAGAGAAAGCTTTGATCCTTCAATTTCATCGCTGGCACCCTCAGATTTTCTCTCTACTTTCTCTCACTAGACTTTCTGCTTTCTCTCTCTAGGCTAAGCTAAGTCATTTTTTATTTAATTTTGATTAATTTTAATGAAATTAAATAAATTAAAAAAGATGGTGATGGCTTATGTGTGGTGTAATTGTAAGCAAGCAGGAGTCTGACAGTTTGAAGTCATTTTTACTACCTTTATTTAAAAAAAATTAATAGTTCTACGTACTACTTTTATTTTGCCCATTTAATTACTTGTACTCGTATTATTCAATTTTTTTGATGCCATATTAGTTTGATTTGAATCTTTAATTTAAGATATATAGTAAATCAATTTTAGCTTTAGTTCTTGTTTAGTCGGAAAATATTTCCCTTGTAAATAGAAAGTCCTTGGCAATATCTAAAATATGTTGTGTTTTGTTAGAAATTTTGTAGGAAATGAATTTTTAAGGGAAATGTAAATTCCCACGTAATATTAAAAAAAAAAACTCACCAAAGGCTTGTTCTGATTTACTAAACTAAGTTGAATTGAAATGAATTGTTTACGAGATAAATAAATTAGAAATTTAACTAAATTGATTAGAGATGAAGTAAACTAAAATGAATTAAGCTGAAATTAAGCTAAAAAGAACAGGCCCCAAGTCCCCCCTAAGTGAGTTAATTCCTACAATGTCTTAAGAAGTTATTTTGTAGGAAAGGAAATACTAATTCTCATAATGTCAACCAAACACTTTTGCAAAATTTGTAAGCAATTAGCAAGGGAAATAACTTCCCATGGTATATGATTTCATGTGGGAATTTATTTCCCAAGTTAAATCAAACAAACACTTTTTTTTTTTTTAGAAAATCAAACAAGCACTAAATGTATACTGTACTCAACATTTTAAGTGAAATTTTATTAAATTCTTCCAATTAATATTCATATGCATATATATTTTTTTTTTTTTTTTATAGTTTTTCATAATCTCTTTTGCTCATCTTTGACAATCTAGCAAAAAATAAGGTCAAATTTTTATAATATACGCAAATGAGTAGAATTAGAGAAAAGTACAACAATACAATACTTCTTACTCCGTATTAATTGTTATAATATACGCAACATTAAAGATACTCGTATAATATTAAATGAGTATTTCGTATATCTCTTAAAATGGTACTGTCATTAATTTAAAATTTATATCAATATGACATGTCAAATTGTCAATGAATCTTACTTATTAATGTTTAGTCAATACTCAATAATTTTATTTATTTTAGTTAGGCGATTCTGCCTATCATTCTCCAATAATTAATTAAATAATGTTAATGTTAATGTTAATGGTAATGAATT
Organism: Chenopodium quinoa; assembly: GCF_001683475.1. Classification (NCBI taxonomy): domain Eukaryota; kingdom Viridiplantae; phylum Streptophyta; class Magnoliopsida; order Caryophyllales; family Amaranthaceae; genus Chenopodium; species Chenopodium quinoa. The sequence continues at coordinate 1,534,029 of NW_018743196.1, read as the reverse complement.
ATTTTTGTTGCTTAATATCTTACCGGGTATAGCCGGTCAACCAGTCACGGGTTTTTAGAAGAGAGGGAAGAAGAACTTCTATGAACAAAGCATTTAATTTCAATTTTTAAATATTTTTTTTATAATTATTTATCCTCTATTACATGCAATTTGCACATTAATTACTTACTCTTATCCACTGAATTCGAAGATTTTCTTGTGCTTAATTGGCTCGTTGCGTGATTGGTTGGTTTAATTATTAAACATTTTTGTAAATGCAATTAGTTGCCTTTTTTCCGGGGTAGAATCCGATTACTTACCATATAAGCCATATTTTCTTTAATTGGTGTATTGATTTTAGCTCGACAATAATAAGTGAAGAGCCAAGTAAAAGTTTTAAAAAGTTAAAGTTGAAAAAGTAGGTACTCAAGTTAATGGATTTTGATAAATATAGTTAGTTCTTACCTTTGGGGATAGGACAAACAATATTATTTCCGTCTTTATTTATTTGTGTTGCGTATGATTTTATATAAGTGAAAAAACGGAAATAATAAAAATACTTGTAAATCCTATCTCAATGGAGGAAAAAAAAAACAAAAAAAAAGTAGATGAAAAAAATATTTCTGTCAAGAAAAAAAATAATTTAATTGTTTTGAGTTATTACTCTCTAAAAAAAAATAAAGATAGGCTGTATTAATATTTTGCGTATCAATATTAATTTTGATAGTATATTTGATGTTTGTTTTCACTTGCACGCATTGTGTGCATTTTACTTTTATATGGAGTATCATTTAAGATTAAATATTAATATTCAATAGATCATCAGATTATGATAAATAATGTGATTTGGTCTTGATCATCACTTAAAAGCTTTTATTAAAACAAGTGTTGTTTGTTTTATTTTTGTTGTTTATATGTATAATTTAAAGATTAATTTATAACCCATATAATACATTCAACATAAAAAATTGTCAAAACTTTTGATGAATCAACCAACTATATTATTCATGACTATATTTGCTTCCTTTTTTTTCAATTGGGGAAGATCAATTGGCAATTATTATCATTACAACATAGATGCATAATATCTATTCTCCTTAGTGAATGTCTTTAAAAATGAAATGTACATTTTTAATTTTTACAATATTTCTATCTTAACTTTAATTTGATTATATATATTTCAATACTAACACTAGTATATAAAACACAATGTATGTAATTATTGTACTTGTATAAAATATTGTTTAGACTACTTCGAATGTATATTATGGAATTTAGTTTTTTTTTAATTAATTAATAGACAATTAATTTATAATACAAGTATTAAAAATCAAAGGTTTGTGTCACATGCTTATTATAGTACTACATACACTATGTATGTAACAACAATATTGAAAATCATACCATGCAGTCATGCACGACCAGATATGAAACTGTTAGAGACTTTTGTGTACCAGTCTTTCTCCCCAAAAGTCAATATAAAACCAAACTTCATAAACAGCCATTTTATTCGTGTAGTATTCAAGAAGTTTTCTTTTTTCTTTTTTTTAAAAAATAAAAATAAAAAAATAAAATCCTGTAATCGTAACGTGTCCTTTCCCCAATTACAAATTGTTTCTTTAGTTATTTTAGCAAACAATAGCTATATATATCATATATGTAGCATCTCTATTGCTTCTTCCATAGTTTAATTTGATTTTGATAGCTATATATGTGCTCTTTACACTTTGCACTGACCCATACAAGCTAAGGGTCTTTTCCACTATTATATTATATTGAAAGTTAAGCATTATTCTCTAGGTTATGTAACTAACTTTATATAAGTACAATTTAATAATGAGTAATAATATAGTCAAAAAACACATATCCCGCGAAAATGGAAGTCGGAGTTGAATACCAAACTATTATTTGAAAACAAATATATGTATAGTTATTGGATTAAAACTCTGAACATCTACCAAGAACATCAAACTATACAATTTGAAAAACAAACTTCAGATCATGCAACATACTTCAATTCATGTACATCATTAATTTTCACGTAAAACTCATAGCAATAAGAAGATTACTAGAAACAAACTCACAATTCGACTACACTTTATTTTCTATTCCTAGTAACTCTATAATAAATACTTCATGTTGTATATAAAGATGATAGACTTACTAACGTCTAATTCATTAAACACGTAATAACATATGAATAATACAAATTTGAAAATGTGATACTTCGGAGTAGTAAGTTGAAAGGAATAAGAAATGCCAAATCTCTTAAACCACAAGAATCTTGCAATGCAAATTTCTTTATTTTCCTTTTGGTAAGATAGCTAGCTTATAAGATGAGGATGAGATTGCTTTAGCTTTTTACAAATTGAGTTATTTTTCCCCACCCACAACACTATTCACAATCACAATTGATTAATATTGAATGCACATGAAATATGGATAGATACTATAGATTGCCAGATTGGTTAGCCTTAAAGTCTTTCTTTAACTTCCTTTTCATATTCCCTACCAATCACCTTTCACCACGTGTGCCCTCCTTTGATTATGTTAAATTACATATATACCCTTCATTGTTTAGGCATACATTTTTACAAGACTTGGGACTTGAAATTGGGGTACACTGCCAATTGGCATGATAGCTTTGATTTCATCTTTTGACACGTGGCATTACACTACTTGGGTCCCACTTTTGTAGGACTATGATCTTTATTTTTTTGCCTAAGGTCCAAGTCACACTATATTTGCTCCTAGTGAAGCTAACAAGAGAGACAAATGATAGTATGTCATTGTATCATAGCTTTACTTTGTTAAGGACATTTTCGTCCTCTTCTTCTTTGTTTCTTTATTTATTTCAGTGATACGATCTTACGAATGCCAGCTATATTTTCAGGGTGATATCTTGTATGAGTACTTCCCATTTTATGAACTATTTGTACGAACTATTTTAAATTCAGTTGCGGATTTTGGATAAAAAATTTGAAGGTAAAATGCTTAATCATCGATCATCTTAACTTATTATTCAAGTAAAAAACATTAGAAAAGATAATACGTAATTATCAAGTATGGAGTATTAATTTCTTAATTAGTGGGTTAATATATACGTTCAACATATACATATAAAATATGAATAGATTGAGAGGTTTAATTTAATTTTTTTTTTTATTATTTTTTTTATATCACAATAATTTTTATGTTAGATGAAAAATTGTGGACTTTGTGGTTATCAAACACAATACGTTTATCTAATTTTTTTTAAGGCACATTTATCTATTGCTTTTGAAAGCAATTGTTTTGTATTTTTGTTTATTTTAAAAAAAAAGTTTTCAAAGATTTTTTGTCAAATTTGTCTACAATTGTATTGGTTCATTTAGAATCTTGATAAAGTCAAATTCTTTACTAATATTATTGGACACAAACTATTGTAAACTTTACCTCGAGTTCTTTACTAATATTGTTGGACACAAACTATTGCAAATCAGTTATATCTTTATTTCAAAATAAATAAATGCATACGTGATTTGACAAGTTCTATTTAACAATCATAGTGTATATATGGCCCTGATATAAAATTTATGCAACGATGTAATAGGCCTATTTATACCTACAAGTTGCAAATATGCAATCGAGGACATGGTCTAACATAAATAATTTGCTTGTTTATAAATGGTATTTGATTAACATATTTTCATAAGCAAATAAATTGTCAAGGCAAGTTAATAGAGGATAAGCAATGTGGATTCTATTATGTCACCACGACACCACCTTTACAATTTATATTACATATTTACATTCCTGCCGAGAAGCATGCATACATTTATTTATATATAAAAAAATGTAATATAATTAGTACATCATAATTCTAGATTACATATAAAATAAGATTTGAAAAATTTTAGGGACTAAATCTCAAACGTTTGTTTGTTGTTAATCGCTCATTATTTATTTGCTCTATAAAAAAAACTTGTATTACCACCTAAGTATCAAGGTATTATTTTTTAATCTTTGGGTGCAGTAAAAAAAATACATTCCTTCTTATTATGCATGATTTTAATTTGTTAATCATTTACCAAAGAACGTACACAACATGTTTTATCAAATCTTATGTACTTCTTAGTACTTTGTACCTAATCCAATTTTATTAGTCCTTAGATATACCGATCCAATTCAAAGTTTGTAGACATGTAAATTCTATTTTTGACATAATTCGACCAATTATTAATCTCTAACAATTAATGAAATCCTTCTCGAACTAGAAAATTACTAGGCAAATCATGAATCGACATACAACTGTTAATTTGCATGCTCGAGCTAACGATAGGAACAAAATTAAATGTGTGCATTCATGCATGGTAATATGGCATGAGACAAAAGGTACAAGCTAGTTGGTTTGTTTCATTCAATCTTATTAGTTGCCTTTCATGTATATACATGGTGCACCACGCACAATTAGGCTATCCTTTTGTTATTCTCAAGGCCCCAGTTGTCATTGATCATTCATGCATCTTCATTATATTCTACATCTTTGGTATGAAACCTAACTAGCAAGCAAGAAATTTGATGTAAGGTAACTTAGTTTCGAGTGCCATTGATATAATCTATTGCAATGTACAAATCTCAACATAAACAAGTTAATTGGAGTATTATTTTTTAATTCGGCCAGCCAGGGTAACTACAAATATACAACTAACGGATTGGAGTATTTACCTTGAGGGTTAATTTTTCATACATTATAGGTGTTTGATAATAATGCGGATATTAAAACTTATAATTTGATACCGTGTATTTAATTATAAAAAATAAGCCAATATTACAATAACCAACACCATACTTTTACTACTAGCTAGTTGTCCAAAAATTTATGTCGGCTATATCATTACAGTACATATAAGAGGTTAATTAATACTCATATCTCAATTAAGTAGTATCAGATTGGTATACATAATTGCTACAATAACAACCTAAGCTGAAAACCCTAATATATATATATATATATATATATATATATATATATATATATATATATATATATATATATATAAAGAAGATCAAATTCATTACAACATCAATTCAAATTTTACCTAATATTATATTAGGTAAAATTAAGTAATAATATTTTATTTCGCTTCTACTCTTTCACATATAATGACACAATCTAAATAATGGTGATGCATAGCACAACTAACTGAATCTGTGCAGCAGCTAGCACATGTAACACTTGAAAATTCCAAGTTAATGACAAAATGAACACTTATTAACTTCACTTTAAGAGTACTTTCATAATTTCATGTGTTCCCTTACAAGATATGGCCAATTTCAAATCCATCTATCAATTTAGTCTTTACTTGCAAAAAAACAATAGGACAGTAGTACCATTTCGTATTTATTTAGAGGTTGAGGGACACACTTCACTGTTTTCCTTATATAATTGTTGTTGTTTTTATTCAACTTTTATTTATTGCACTCTAATTTTATTTTATAAATTTCTCATACCTTAGCTTGCATCTATTATTGAAATCATGCTAGATAATAATACTCCGTATTTTTTTTCTAGTACAAAAATTATTATTGGAAATAATGAAACTAGGATGCATGTTTTTCTGCAACATTGACAACAATTATCAATACGGGAGTAATAATATTATTATGCCTTTTCTTAAATTATTTTTGATAAATAATGACATGCTACTCTATTAATCCGTTGACCATTATTATAATTTTTTTTTAAATATATAAAAATTCTATTTTCTTATGTTTCCATATAGCTTAGATTGCCACAAACAAAGGTTGGTCTGGTTCTTTTTGACTTATTTTTCAAATTTTTTAATTTAATTCGATTTATTTTTCTTATGATTACTTCACTCATGTTAGTTTAACGTAATTCAATTTATTCAAGTCCAGTTTAGATGTATTTAGATAGATTTTAAATAGATAAAGGAATAGCTCAATTGGTTAGAGCTTTTCTCTCGATTTTAGGAGATTTTGGGATCGATTCTCATCTCCGTCCTTGTGGCTCTTTAAATACCAAAAAAAAAAAAAAAAAAAAAAAAACTTTTAGTGGGGACTTTGCACACCGGCCCTAGCTATTAATGGTTCATGGGATTGGAAATTCTAAATAATTAAAAAAAAATTGATAATATGTTTATAATACCCCTTCAATTTAATTTTTATGGGTAGAGAAATGAGTTTCATACTTTCTTATTTACTTCTCACACACTCATAAATATGAAAATCACATTTTCAATTAAATGCCACTCTGAATGCATGCAGGAATGTAAGAGATATTTCTTTCTTTTCTTTTTTTTTTTCTTTTTTTTTTCCTTTTTTTTTTTTTTTTTTTTTTTTTTTGGTCAATTAATGGGAGAAGAAAATTTGAAGAATACTAAAGTCCATGATTCAAAGCATGCCACTCTCAAGTCATAAGTACTGTTGGATCTACAATTTGCTCCCAATCACTAGACATGGAGGTAATGGAGCATACAATTCAAAGTGTTAGATTAAATTAGTCAAAATTCATAGATCTGTTTAACCAATATATTTGTGGTTTTACTCTATTTTTGTCAAAAGTTTTCAATAAACTTATTTGGTACCATCTTAAAAAATGCATATAATTTAATGTTTATACCACTATATCACTTATATAGTTATACGCAGTCCTAAAAATTGTAGTATATATCATACTCCAAAACCGTTAAAATCAGTCACATTTTAATATTAGGTATATAATAAAACTTATAAATTAATCAACTTATAGTATACCAAATGGTTTTTAACTTTTAAACCATTTTAAATTAAATTTTGGTATAATAAGTCACAATTTAATTTTGGATATATACCAACATTTACATGATCGAATTCAAATATATTGTTCAAATTGACAGTTTGTAGTTGGTGCACGAATTTAGAATATTCACTAAGTAGGAGTAGTATTTTCTGTTAAATTGATAAGAAGAGTAAAATTGAGTACTAAAAACAGATAAAGTAGGATGAACAAATAAATATATTCACAAACATATAACACGAGCATTAAAAGCCTTTATTGAAGGTGCACCAACCTTCTGCTCATTTGCAAGGGTGGCTATTAATAAATACTAACAACTTTACTAATCAAATGAAATAGTATCCTATGAATTGCCTTCGTGTTTTTCTTTTACTTCCTCTTTACCCTTATTGTGCTACTCCATAACTAGTAAAAAGGTTATGAAAGAAAACAAATGTAATTTTTGTGAAACGATAGACCTTGTTAAAATATTCTAAGGACATACTCCCCATGATTTCAAATGTTTTTCCAATTTTATTTCAAGTTTTTTTTTTAATAAGACAACAATCATCTTCGTGGAATATAAAAGAACTTTTAAAGATAAATCAAGGGATTACAACTTTGCTACAGAATAATTTATTATCATTTATCAACTTACTAATATTAGTTAGAAACATATATTAGTATGCACTAGGGGAATACTAAATCCGTCTAATTATTGATTAAACAAACTATTTGTTTATTATCCCACCTATATAATCATTTCTCTTAAATTTTATGTCAATGAATGACATTGCAAGTATTTGAAATGAAAGAAGTACTATTGTCTAAGGTTAAAATACATAATCAACAATAGTTTACTAACAAGAACATATACTTGTACGTGGTAATATAATCACTTAATCATGCATTTCAAATAATCACTAATTGCATAATTATTGATTAATTTACACTAAAATTTTGTTGAGAGAAATATAAAATAGAGAAAGTATGAGTGGTTCCCATTATTTAGGCATGTCTGTAAACAAGGGAGCAAAGAGTGACGCAATGCTTTTGTAGAATCTTTCTCTCTCCTGGATTAGGGTGTTCTGCTTGTTTTCCAAGCATTTTAATCTCTTTTTAATACCAAGTATTTATAGAATTCAGCATTTTTTTTACAGCTTATGGATTGAATTAAATAATTAATTACTACAACATGCTACCTAAATCAGCCAATAATATTTGATCATCATTAATCCAAAATTATTGATTAATTAAGTTTATGAAGATTATGAACTGGTACGTGTAGTAATGGTGTCCAGTCAAGAGGATGGCACGTGGGTCAGTTGCCACATGTGTCATGTGCAAATAACTTGTACGTGTCAATGCTCAAAAGGTGGGCGTTTATCAAAATATTATTCGTAGTCTACAATTAAAGCGTATAATACGAGGTAATACATTGTGATAATGGTAATGAATTATTTTGTATTCTGTATAAGGAGTAATGTGGACATGCAATTTTACATGAATGTTGCACGTAAATAAAATTTCGTTGATTTACCTAAAGGTATGTCCACTTTAGTTTAATTTCAGTTCAACTCGGTAAATGTAAACAAGCATCTTTTGTGAATTATGACTTAATTAGCATCAACAAAAGTATGAATATCTTGATTAGTTACTATTATATATGCCATTTTTAATATGCTTATCTAATAAATCAACTCATACTAACCATTAGTGCTGTCAAATTTCAAATCGAAATCGTTTAACTGTCCGAAACCGACCGACCCAAATGAGAACCGAACCAATTAAAAACCGATTTTTTGAAACCGAAAACCGACCCGAACCGTATTTTAGTAAACCCAAAACCGAATCGACCCGAATAATGTTAAACCGTATAAGAACCGAAGCCGTTAACAAACCGAACCAAATATAAACCGACTGAAAGAAAACCGAACCGAAAAAGAACCGAACCGTATCTAACCCGAAACCGGTTCCAACCCAAAACCGTTTAAACTGGAAAAAAAAAACCGCTTACACCGAACTGTTAGTAAACTGCTACCCGTTTAATTTTAATTGACATTACACATCAAATTAAAGTTGTCTAATATATACCATACAATTATTATCACTTTATCACTAAGTTGAACACAAATTTAGACCAAGTATACCCTAAAATTATAGACACCTTTTATATTATACCCTCATCAACAATGATCGATTATCTGTACACTTTATATCCCTGGAATATATACTTTCGCTTTAATTTGCAGAGTCTAAGTAAAAAACATCATCCTGTTTAGCCATACTATTGAACACATGTCATGTCCCAACTTATTTTATTGTTTTTAAATTCTGATATGACCATTATCAACATAAATTACGGAGTACAACTAAAATTTTATATGAACTTCTCCATATTTCGTAATTTTAGAAGTCTAGTCATTTATTGTGGTCAAAATAAATTTATCTTGATTGTTCTTTATTATTTGATTAATTTACAGTGTATTAGGATAAAAATCAACATGCAAGATTTTGTTATTAGCTAGTTTTATTTTAGTATAAGTTTAATTATAAAATCTAGCTTTTTATAATTATGCTTGTATATATACTAAAGGTGGCAAAAAGTCGTGTCGTGTTCGTGTTTGGTCTCGTGTCAATTTTGTGTTGTTCATAAAATCTATCAAAAACTATTTAAAATGTAAGATAATTGCATAATTTGACCACTGTATCTAAACAAGTCGTATTCATGTTGATTTTGTGTCGTGCTAATTTCGTGTTTTCTCTCAATAATTTCACGTTCGCGTCATGCTGATTTCGATTGTGTTGTCATGTCGTGTAAGAGATTGCCAGCTCTAATATATACTCTGTAGGTGAATTATATATGGTATAAAATTGGTTTAAGATTTGCATGCAATAAAAACGGTGCAAAAGCCAAATGAGTTGAAGACGAAGAAGTATCTAATTTTGAGAAGTCCTTTTTACCTTCACTTACATGATTGTCCCTACTTGTAAGTTCATCATGTACTATCATTATATCAATAAGGCAGGCCTTAGACAGGTGGATATAATAAGTATATGAATGAAATCAATCAGAAAAGAAAAATAAACAAATAATAATTGTTTTGTTTTGTTATATGTTATGTTATTTACTCATTTATGTTTGAACATTTATCTCTCACATAGTTCTGTTGTCATTCCCATATTATTGGCAATGATGCAATTGTATAATTATCGGTTGTATGTACGTTATCTTGTTAGTTTAGCTCGTTTTGCTACCAATAATGCAATGTTGTATTGCTGCAAGTCTGCTGTAGTGCTGTTGTAATAGACAACTATCTTTGAATTTTTTGGCATTTGAAATCATTTGGGTGGTTGAATAGAGATAGCCTCATGGGCATGTTCACTTATGCTATATTACTAGCTTCCTCCGCTCCTAAATGATTGTAATGTAAGTACGAATATTGGGTAAGCACATTTTATAAGACCGGGTATTGAAAAAAGTACGTTATAGTTAGTATTTAACTTGTGAATACAAGCATGAGTTACTAAAAGATTGAGTACATGTTGCTAACGTATGAAAAAGAAAATTGTGGGCTTGTAACATTTGTTTCAAGACTATAAATTAAAGTGTATTTTGGTGTTATTAAAAGCTGTTTATTATGTGCATAGAAAGGAATGAAATGTGAATGTTATCTTTCTTTAATTTGTAAATCTAAACTAGTGATGTCAGGTATTTTATTTCCAAAGCTAATCGATATGTTAGTTAATCGATATATTAGGATAAAACTGATCACGTATGTGCGACCAATTAAAATTGATGACCATGTACAATTATGACATTTTTTGGGCCCAGTTAAGAGGTTATACATTCGGAGGGCTTTGGAAAATAAGTTCGAATTCGAAACCTCGATTTTGGTCACAAGTTCTCCTAGCTTGTCCTTAAATTAGCCTAACCTAGTGACCTTGATTAGCTCCACAAACCCACAAGTATATTATAGCATGACCTAAATGAAGTTCTTAATGTGTTGAGCATCATGATACCTACTTTTGAAACTTTTTTTTTTTTTTTTTAACTAACTACTTAATTAAAAATTAGCAATAATTTTTCTATTGTAATTAAGGAATAAAAAAGCAAAATAGAATCTTCCACTAACAATGCTCCTCTAGTACTCTAGTACTATGCTATCAAACTTTAATTTATTGATACCTAATAACGGTACAATGACAAATAAAATGAATTAGTTAAGAACTACATAATCTTACTCAAAATCATACAACCACTTAAAAATGCTTCTTTGTACTTAAACGCTTAACTTTCCTAAAAATAAATGGAAGGTTTTAGTGATGAGTTGGATCACAAGGGGACCATATACTAACCATGTTTAATTAGTTAAAAATGAACTAACCATATTTTAATAATAATAATTATGATACTAACACCCGCCCACTAATCGGCACCAACTAAATTGCAAGGGTGGCCAATACAATTAAATTACTTTAATATAAAGTTAATAGATATAATTAAGATATCTTAATCATTCCTTTATCAAGGAGAATCAGCATCCTAGGAGAATACTATTGGTGATATTCTATGATTTGTCAAGTAATAATTTAGTGGTATTGAATTTTTTTATTTTTTTTTTAAAAAAATAAATGAGAATTGAAGGATAAGAATATAGAAATAGGCTCCCATTATCAAGGGATGTCCAAGTCCAAGGAGGCAGAAAGTGGCCAAATTCTGAAGATTCTCTTACTAATTAAAGTGCCTGGATAAGGTTCGATCGATCTATTGGTGCACTTAATACCATACCTAAGGTTTAAACCGCTTAATATTAGTATATATATACACTTGGTTTTTGGTACACGCAATAAGTTACCTATCAACAATATAAACTGATTATCATTTACGCATTTAATATTATGATAACAAGACATCAATCAAATGGTACGAGTACAAACTTTGTCTCACAAAATTAACCGAAGTGAAAATAGTTTATTTGTTGTTGTGCACTTGTGCTAATGATATACTTATGCAAAGCTAAATTTTCAATAAGGGTGCATTGCATGCATGGTCGTCACTCTTCTTTAGTTTCTCCACCTTTACATATGTCACTTTTAACTATGCATATTGTACATGATTTGTTTCCTTTTACATTTTACGTAACACATGTGTACGACCATTCATTCTTAAACGGCAAAGGACATTGATCTCATAACTTATAAGCCAAATAATAACATAATCCATAGTATATCCTAACTCAAAAATTAATATAAAATCAAGATGAAGATAAGAGAGTGATTTTTTGAAATTAGCACTTAAGGTTGCATTTTATTGTAGAATTCAGTAAGATGGGCAGATCACATGCCTCCCTGCATAAATGAATATAAATAAAACTATGTTATCATCTTTATATCATTATGAAAATAACGCATTTTTTTGTCAGCAGAATTCTCTGAAGATCAGATGCAAAAAAGCCGTTGTATTCCTTTGAATAATAAGAAAACATTGTAGTAATAATCTTAATTATATAATCATACGATCCAAGTCAATCAACTTCCAACAAAGATCTAATCTAGTACATAGAATTGTTTACTTCCATAATGCTGTACTATTGCAGACTTTGTAGAATTTTCTTGATGCTCTTATTTTATACTTTATCTTCTGAAAATTTAATTTACTAAATTAACATTAATTAGTGATAGTACAAAAGTTGGCTTTTTGATATTTCAAAGTTTTTAAGGGTTGTAAGAAAATTATGCTTTGTGTTTTTAATTAATTCTAGAAAGATCCTTGGGGCTAGATGACTCAAAATCAACCACAAACTAATTTAGATTAAAAATCACCCAATTTAAATTAGAGCACCACCATACATTGACTTACAAATAAATGATCTTATACCTATGTATGTACTGTTTTTCTAGTTAATGGTACGGTGGCTGGTTTATTAAGCATTTAATATTACTCCGTATACAGATGGGAATACGTACGTACGTACGTACGTATTACATAATGGTGGCATGAGACCTAAAATGAGAATGTAACAAACCTACAATATGACCTATAGCTTGTTGGGTGCGCGGCAAGCTACTAAAAAACAAGTTTATTAAGAAGTGCATGTTCGAATCCAACTTATATTAGTATGTAGTTACAAACGAATGCTTAATGAAATATTCAAATCAAGGGGTACAAATCAACCAATTTTTATGTCTCAACACCGTTCATACACATTTAAAGAACCTTTAATTTCATCTCGTTCATCCCTACTGAAAAGTGCTAGCTCTAAATCTCTCATATATGTTTATTGTTCTCTATTTGGTCAATGGCCGTCGGCCATTTAATAGTATAAATATACGGATTGGAGTACAATATTATGATGTCACGAGATCTTGCTAATTGAACATGTAACTAACCTACATCACATCTTAGCTTGATGGGTACATTGTTATTACTACTAATTATTATTAATAATAATGCTATAGATGCATTATTTAAATGCTACAACATCATATGATCATGTTTAAGAAATTAATTCAAATTTTCATTGACGAGTACACACTATTAAGCTTTAACGTACGTTTTTTTTTTTGGGCGGCTAGTAGTATTTCGTCTATATGCATGTCAGCATGTGGCCTGGACTACGATACTTAGCTAAGAGCCAAACCTATGATTTTATGCTCTATTTTTATGTGGTTGTTATATAACCAATGTAATTGTACTTTAATTAACCTCGTAATTACAACATTAATCTAATTTTTTATTACACTAAAAGGGGTTAAATTTGGACCATTTATGTACATTTTTATGCGGTTAAAATATAAAATATGAAAAGGAATATGGTACAATTGTATGTACAAAGGTATAATACAATATATTCCCTAATTTGATAGAACCATCCAAGAACACAAATTTGCGCCTAGCTTCCAATGCGGTTTGCACATCAGCAGCCCAATCATCATAGTTGTCAGATTTCAATCGAGTAGGGGTTATAAAATCCCCGGGCCGATCTTGAGAACCAAGGTAAAAGGGGGAATTGGGTTTAATTTCAGGGGGCGGGGGTGGCGGAGGAACATCATCTCCGGCCATATTTGAGAATTTTTAGAAAAAAAACGAAAGAAACTTAACCTGCTCTTGATACCATGTTAAATTGTATAAAACCTCAAAGCTTGAATTCCATTGATTACTCTCATCCAAATATATAATACAATATATTCCCTAATTTGATAGAATTAGGAAACTACCTAAAAAATATTCACAAGATATTCTAGCCATAAAAATAGGGAACAAAATATTATCAAAATATATCCCTCAATAGCAATGTACTGGTACATCCTCTGGTAATTTTTTTTTTTGTAGGGTTTTTATCAGAGTTTTCAGAATCTTATCGAGCCAATTACTACCTTATTTTGGACAGCTTTTACCAAATTAAAATAATTTTTATGGTTTTTTTTTAAAAAAAAAAAATTAATTAATTTTTTAAATGTAGTACTCGTTTCATAAAGTTATGTATATAAATCTGCTGTTTAACTTTTCAATTTATTGTAAATAATAATTAGAAAAAAAAAATGTTGTACCCTATATAATTCACATGGTTGTATTCCTTTCTTGGGCTAATGTAAATTAATTTATTCTACAAAGTTTAAAGAAAAAGAAAGAAAAGAAGGGAGAATAAAGGAATAAACCAACCAAAAAAAGAAGCTCTTTATATTTAAGCATCCAAATTTAAACATTGACAGCTTTAGCTAGCTTTAAAATTGATTTATTTTGTTGTTCCTAAAATTAATTTTGCTTGTTATAATGATGGTTGCTCTTGCCTTTAGCACATGCATAAAATTTTGGAGTGTAAAGTAAGCACACTTTATGCACATGTATTCTAGCCTTTTGATTTCCTACATGGTATGCCTTATGATTGGAGCTAAATATATACTCCCCTAGTAGATGATGTAAGCATATTTCATCGATATTTCATCGGTTTGAAAATAGTTGTCACGTTATCAAAACATATACTCTGTATATCATTACAAACATATAACATGGTATTACATACTCTAACAAATAATTCAACACTATTTATTATCTAATTCAATATTTAGTAGTCATGAAGCTAGCTAGCCTACTCTTACTATGTATATAGTTATTACATATATGCAAGTATTTAAAAATTTTCTAAAAATGGTATTGGTGTGTGTTTAGGAGTTTAAGATTAAACCATGATGAGTTAATAATAATGCTTCATATTTTCACTTTCCTAATAAATAGTTGAGCTATACATTTTCATACTTTTTTCTCCAAACTTAATATTTATATGGTGATTTAAAAAATGGTGATCAAAAAGGTCTTTCTCACGTATCAGCGTATCGTAGCCTAAATATTTTTTTTACAAGCTTAATTTAACTTAAAATTCTACTTCATATTTGGTTTAATTCAATCTATAATTTTTATATATAAAAAAATATAATAAATCAAATTATTAGGGTTACCTGTTGTGGTCCAAAATCCAGAATTTCGTTATCATAAATAATATCATCCTTTCACACAAAAAGAACTTCGACCCTTGTAAAACCATACAATTCTATTCCATTCTCTTTTGTATGTTAAGTACAAATATACAATAATGTACATCAACCTAATAACGCGACTACAATATTATTGCATATATTGTACAAATAAGCTTTATTACTGTTTGTTTGTAATAATAATTCTTTTGGTACCTCCTACCTAGCTAGTCCTCTCTAGCTATCCATAAAGTCATAACCTATTTTTAAACAATATAAGAGATATAGGTTCGACTCTCAACCCTAGCATAAATTTGCCGTTGCTCAAAACTTTGCCCTTGACACGTAGTATCAATATAAATTTATGTACGAAAATAAACCCTAATGCAATTAATTAAGCTAATCAATATGGTAATGCATTATGTCCAAAAACCAAAAATAATTGGATATGTATGTGTGTATGTCAATATGTTTGGTTAGTTTTGGCTGTTATATTATGGTCCAGGAAACACCATTTCATTACCTCAAGCTAGTATTTTCAATCCTTTCATTATTAAGTATATATTTTTGTGTAATATTATGATGATTATATGTACTATGTTTATCTTATATAAAAAAAGTAACAATTATAGAGACTTTAGACAATGCGTAGGCCAACCAGGCAATAGCACACTACATACGTTAGTTCACGAGGAGCAGAGATTTGGGGTATGTGATACACATACACGTCACACTCTCAAACATACACATCTAACGTGTTAGAAATTTAGAATACGAACAACCGTTATTGTAGCAATTATGACCAATAGTAAACTTTTCCCTAATTTTCATAGACAATTACTTCAACCATTCATTTGTATAACAGCCAAACTTTCCCCTTATACATATACGTACATTACAAATTTACAACAAATTATATTCTTGAAAGCAAAATATAATGTGCATGCATGTTCCTATATAATATATAGTACGAGTGCCTAATATATTCATCTTGTGGTACCTAGCTCATAGTACGTACTAAAAAGCTAGATAATTATAAAACGACTAACCAAGTGGATATAATATTGTTAAAAAAAAATTGTCTGGTAGTACTATTTATGTAATAGTACGTAGTATATATAAATAGTATATGCTTTATAAATAGGTTGAAATGTAGCGTTCGTTAATTCAACATCAACTTTTAAAGTATTTTTCTTTCTCTTATTATCTTGGTTGCTCTGATCTTCATGTATAAATGTGGGACAGTTTGAGTGGGAATCCTTTCTCACCAAGTAACCATCTGGTCCATTTTTGATCCGTGCTAACACATGCAATGTCCCATTCTTATTATAACTATGTAATAAATTAAATTGATTTATAAATGTATATGATCCATATTATTTTAAAACGCAAATGAGGGACCAAGTCTCGAAAAAAGGTTAATTTAAATAGAACATAAGTATAGAGGAATAATACGTTGTATAGTTATACCTACATCGTGATGTATAATATAATATGACCTAAAATATGAAAAAGCCGGAAGAGCTGAATCAATCTGATCTTTTTGTTTTGAATAACACCTATCTTGGTTGGGTACAACAGAATTACTAACTGCTCGATCTATAGCATTAATAGCAATGTTTAATTATCTTCTACTTACAACTCAAGTCTGCAAGTAGAATATGATCATTATTATATAATTTCACGAATTTGTTTAATTCGATATGATCATTGAATTTCAAAAGTTAATTATATAATTTAACACCAATACGAGCTAGTTGCAAGGACTACAACATAATAATGTAATTAACTAATTAAATGTAGCATTGTGGCCTCACATATATATTTTATTGGGACAAACTCACAGTTGGGAAAATTCATAAATGATAAAGGTGGTGCATTTTTTTTAACATTTTCTTCTTTGTAGTAGATTTTAAAAAATAAGTACATCTCTTTCAATATAAATGACATAAAATTAGGGGTGGGACTTTTCAAACCGAACCGTAAAACCGTCCGTTACCGAACCGAACCATCACGGACCGAACCGTTTATAACCCGCTAATTTTAAACCGAAAACCGAACTGAACCGTATAATGTCAAACCGAAACCGAACCGAACCAATTAATGTTAACCCGTTACGAACCGTAAACCAATAACAAACCAAACCGTTTATAAACCGAAACCGTTTGAACCGATTAATGTTAACCCGCTAACTAATTAAACCGAACCGTTTATAAACCGAAACTGTTTAAACCGTAGGAAAAAACCGTTTAAATCGAATCATTTACAACCCGCTAACCGTTTAAACCGAACTGTTATAACCCATTAAACCGTTTAAACCGAACTATTTTCAAACCGCAACCCGTTTAAACCGATCCGATTACAAACTATTTAAACCGAACCGTTTACAACCCGTTCCATTCAAATTGAACTATTTACAGCCTTTAACAATTTGTTAGAATTCCACGAAATATATTTGATGTTTAATGTAATTTAACAGTACAATTTTTTTTACATATAATTATTGATTTAAATTTGTAAATTTTTTTGCTATTATAAAATTAAAATTATATTCTTGTATAACTAAATTAGGAGTTATAAATTAAATAAAAAAATGAAAAAATTTGGCCACCCACCCAATCCAACCACCCTCCACCCACCCACCACCGTAACCCACCCTAACACCACCCCCGCCGTCACCCCAGACCCACCCTAACACTACCCCCACCCACCACCGTTACCGTAACCCACCCCCACCCCACCACCGTTACCGTAACCCACCCCCACCCCACCAACGTCAACCCAGACCCACCCTAACACCACCCCCGCACCCACCATAATTACCGTAACCCACCCCACCCCACCACCCACCGTAAATAAAAAAACCCAGACCCAAACCTTACCCAACCCCATCCACCACCGTCACCGTAAATAATAAAAACCCAGACCCATACCCCACCCCACCTACCACCATCACCAAAACGTACTCCACCCCACCCCCTTAACAAACCCCACCCCACCCCACCCACCACCGTCACTGTAAAAAAAAAAAAAAAAAAAAAAAAGACCCAACCCCAACCACACCTACCACCGTCATCGTAACACACCCCACCCCACCCCATACAAAAAAATCGAAAAAAAAACCCAAACCCACCATAACCCCACCCCACCCACCCCCACGAAACCCAACATCCTCGAAACCCCCCAACTCACTCTAATTGCTCACCCACCATAAAACTCCCTCCCTCGAAAAATCCTCCCTCCCCACCCACCCGAACCCAGTCTAACCGCCGCCGCACCCACCCTAACTCGGCCCCCTCCGTTGCCCACAACTTGAAAAAAAATTAAAAAGAAAAACAGAAAATAAAAAAAGGAAGAACGAAAACACCTTATATATTAATCCTGAATTTGGCCTCGAATTTGGTTTGAAAAGGCCAAATTCGATCATGAAACAACTAGATCTAGAGTTTCGTGGTCGAATTTGACCATAAAAACCGTCGTGCGTGGTGCCGGTGGACGGAGACAGAGAAACGAGATGGAAGAAAGGAGAACATAGACGGAAGAAGGGAGAAGAAGGAAGAATAAGAAAGGAAGAAGGAAGAGGAGATGAGAGAGAAAACGAGAGAGCAGTGAGCATATTATCAGCCATGGCTTCAAAAAATTGATAATATTACAGAAGAGGATTAAGAAAACGAGAGAGAAATCAAAAAGAGTACTAAAGAGACGATTGTAAGAGTGATCTGATTGGTGAAAAAGAAAACACACGGATCGTGAATTGGAATGTGTGCGATGATAGGTCGTTAGATGACATGCAAATCAATGGCTGATATTTAATATAAGACGGTGACACGGATCATGGGATAATGGATTTGGATAATATGTTTTTTTTTATTCATAGCTACGTACTAATAAAAACACTACTGTACTCTTAACTTTATGTAACTTATAAATTGTAAGAAACACAAATGTTTGGAAATTGGAATTGATTCAATATGACATATTTAATGTATATTAGTTATATGTATATCAGTATATGTAATAAATAATAATGTATGGTACGATTGGTATCATACTATCATTGGTATGTATAGATAATCGATAAATGTATCTGATTATTAAAACTTAAAACAGTTGATGATCGATCTAATTGAATACTTCTACTTCCCCACCCGTTTTCTTTAACTTGCAAGTTGCAACATATATATGTTGCAGCCTTGTAGGCACGTAATCTTAAAAGGTGATTAGAGAGGGTAAGACAACAAAGTAATTCAACAATATAACTTTAACACCAAAATTATGGAATAGTTACAAACAATTGTCAATTATTACTTTATTAGACTAATGGGAAATTGAATAATCGTGATTTTAATTAAACATCCAAATATAGTTCCGTAACATTAAATTATTAGTTTATTACAATATCAATTATCGATTTATCGTATTCAAAGTACCAATTCATCAAATCATGGTTATGACGCGATCTTTAAAACAAGAAGCTGATAGCCTGATAATATTTGATAATGAAACAATAATACATTAATACCTTATAAATTTGTAATAGACTAATATTTAATAAACAACAACAAGACTATAACCAAATTTGAAACATAACACATTAACATGATATAGAATGAATGAGAATTTCTGTAATTCTATATAATCTGATATCTGAATCGATTTATCGTATTCAAAGTAGCAACTCATCAAAACATGGTCATGACACGATATCTAAAACAATCCAACAAGAAGCTGATAACCTAAAAATATATATTTAATAATGAAACAATAATACATTATAAATTTGTAATAGACTAATATGATAATATCGAATAAACAACAACAAGAGTATAACCAAACTTGAAACATAACATATTAACATGATATAGAATAATTGAATAAATGAAGATTTGTGTAATTGTATATAATCCGATGTCTGAAAATAAAGTGACGAAGTCCCAACTTTATATAAAACGAAAATAGCTAACCGGTCAAAAATCTCTTAAAACCCAATTTCTACTCGATCCATTATTTTTTTCACCAACCTATGCCGACCCGCTAATGAAATGGAAATACTAGTCCCAACTTGATATAAAACAAAACGCGCTAACCGGTCAAAACCACTTTTTAGAACTCGATTTCAATCCGATCCAATTTAACCGATTACCAAACTAACCCGAACGATTTTAGCACCAAACCGAGTATAAACCGAACCGATATGAATCGAACTAGCATTAAACCGGGTAAACCCGCCCCTGAACCGACCCATTTTAAAATAATCCGTTCATGACCCGAACCGATATGAACCCGGACCGACGTTGACCCGGTAAAACCGCCCCTGAACCGATCCGTTTCAAACCGGTCAGATCATGACCCGATCCGTTTCAAACCGGTCAGATCATGACCCGAACCGTTTATAAACCGAACGGGCATTGACCCGGGTAAACCCGCCCCTGAACCGACTTGTTTCAAACCGACCCGATTATTAACCGAACCGTTTAAAAACCGAACCGGCATTGACCCGAGTAAATCCGCCCCTGAAGCAACCCGTTTCTAACCGATCTGATTATGACCCGAACTGTTTATAAATCGAACCGTTTATGACCCGAACCGAATTGAAATCGTACAAAAATAAACCGAAACCGAACCGACCTGTGACTAATCAAAACCGAACTGAACCGACCCGCCGTCTAAATGAAACCGTTTTAACCCGAACCGTTTCAAACCGAAACCGTATCAAACTGAGGTCAAACCGAACTGCCAGACCGAAGTCCCACCCCTACATAAAATGGCACACCTTCAAGAAGTTAGCTTCATTTGTTCTTTAAAGGGGCGGAGTAAAGGGAGCAACATTAGTACAGTACGAATACATAGCTAATGATCACAATTCAATATTTAAATTTAGGTCTCGAGAGAAGACGGACTTAATTAGTTGCTATCATGTATCCTTCTATCCAATAAATAAGTAAATAATTGAATCACTAGACTAAGGGCCTGTTTACATTTATTGAACTGAGTTGAATTGAACTGAATTGATTGGAGCTGAACTGAACAAAACTGAACTGATTGGAGCTGAACTGAACTGAATTGAGCTGGAATGAATATTTTATGAGAGAGGAAAATTAAGAGCTGAACTGAACTGAACTGAACTGAACTGAACTAAAATTAAGTAAATGTGAACAGGCCCTAAGAGCATTACAATATTACGATTTTTCTTTGAAATGGTACTACGATTCATTAATTTTATAATCATTGTAAAATTATTGACGTTATCCTTACTTACAATAGGTCTGCTTCAAACGAATAGAAGGTTTAGATTTTTTTAAATTCTAAACACGGTCATTATTCCTAATTAACAAAAAGATTATTTTCGAAGAAACTA
Organism: Chenopodium quinoa; assembly: GCF_001683475.1. NCBI lineage: Eukaryota > Viridiplantae > Streptophyta > Magnoliopsida > Caryophyllales > Amaranthaceae > Chenopodium > Chenopodium quinoa. Next base: position 1,512,457 of record NW_018743196.1, on the reverse strand, counting down.
AGTTAATTTATTTTTATCTATTTGTTGGCGTTTCATACAATTTGGCTTAATTATTTGTGACAGTTATAAAACAATGACATGTATCGATCGAGCTTAGCTAGGGCTAGGTGTAAATTCAAAGAATGATGCTAGTATTTCATGACTCAGGCCAGCTGCCACATCATGTACAATTCATTTTCGTTGACCTTTTAATATAAAAACAAAATATGTAGGGATTTTATTTATTGAAGTAACACTTTCAAAGTTTTAATTTAATTTTATTTTATTTTTATAAATACTAATTATTTAATTAATTTACTCTACAATATAAATTGTGAAAACGTTGACCTTATTATATATACGTCATCAATAACCGGCGATTTGATGTGACACCTAAGATTAAGAAATTAAGTCCTTTTCTAATAATATATACACACATTAACTTTACTAATTAAGTAAAATATCATAGAATTTTAGTCCAATAAAATTGGAACTCATCATAATGTCGCTTGCAAGGAACATGTAACTCCACCAACTTATAAAAAGCTAGCTCTTATACTTGGAAATAAATTAATTAACAACATAAATAATGTGTGCTTTTTACTAGAACTAGAACATTGTCAACATACGCACCATTCTTCATCTCTATTGATCAAATGCACTATTTAAAGTGGCCATATGCAAATGCAATGGAGTGAATTCAAAGGGAAGGCTTTGCACCTTAGAAGGGAATCCATATATTGGAAAAAACTTATTTTACTAATTTGATTATTCGGAATAATTAGTTGTCATATTGACAAAATCCTTTGCATGGTCCTTTTTTGATTTCATACAAAATAATCTATTATAATAGTTAATTAAAATAACTTATAAATGCGCTATTGTTGTAATGAAATTTTTTATTTTCTCGGCTAGGAGTAGAGGTGGATTGATTTTGGATGGTAAAGGTATAATGATTGTTCACTACTTGTATACAAAGTATGTTACTCCACCTTTGCTCATGTGATAATATGTTCTTAATAATTTACTAGGTAAGTTCACCGTTTTACCCTTTAAATCAAATTTGCTTAACCAAATATTAAAAAAAAAAACTTGGAATATATGTACTTGTAGACAAAGGGTATAAATGGTTGCAAGTAAGAGAGCTTTACCTAACAAGTTTAATCATCTACTGCAAAGTTTCATAATCAATAACGCAATACGAGCCATTATGAACATTGCCATATCGGAATAGTCCATTAGGTTGTAGAGACCCTAACAAAACAACCCAAAGTCCCAAACATTAAACATCAATAACTTTTACAATATGTAACTATTAATTTTGAACTTGTTCAATAATCCGATAACGACACTTGATGTATAATCTTTAAAACTATATACGTAGTATACAATTTTCATTTGTTCTCCCTATAAAAAGCTCATGTCATACCTAGGATAACTTAATTTATAAACTCCCTTAATTTATAATAAGATGGCCATAAATTTATGTGATTTAAAATTTTAATGAAAACATGTGAAACTAAATCTATATTATAGAATAATAATGCCATAAACATGAACACCACTAAAATTTGACTGTAGCTTGCATCTAAAACAAAGTTGATCAAAATGAAGATATAGTTGAATACAGTATATATACAACTTCCAATCAATTAATCCAATGAGCAAAATCATGAGTTCAATCATGAGACCATTAAATGTTTAACGTTCCTAATACTTCATCAGATACTATGTAACAGGATAAGGTTCTTAACTCTATGTTATTGCAGAGTACTATACTAATTAATTAATGATATGATATGCTAATCCAAACTTTGATTATTATTAACTCATGTAATTAGAATTTAATCTTCAATTTAATCATTTATGATGGTCCAAAAATATAATGCCTATTATCGTGTGAATTAATCATAAATCACAAAGTGCAGCTCACGTGTCAAGCGGATCAGTGGGGGCAATGGCCACATGTGCCATGTGCTAAGACATTCATGTATAGAATTATGCATGAAATATACACCAATTTTTATCATGATTAATTTCAATTTAAAGTAATGATATTATTATTATTGTTATTACTAAATATTCTAAACATTTACAAGTTTTTTATTCTATTTATTTACGTTACACATATTTGGAAAAATCACGACAACATTTGATGTTATTAACACTTAATAATTCTTCAATTTTTTTTATCAAAAAATAAAAATAAAAATAATAATTCTTCAATTTTTTTTTTAAAGTTTGTCATAGCTATATGTATCATTTTATTTTTATTCTAATTTTGACATATAATTTTTATTTTTAAATAGTCTTAATAAGAATATTTTAGAATTCGAATTTTTGATAGGAGGATGATTTCAAAATAAAAAAATCTCGAATTATTAGATAATATAAGAAATTAAAGAAGTCCTTGGAAATCAAGTAGCCGTTAAGAAAATCTATAAAATGGCCAAGAAATGGCCAGCTTAAATACGATTGTCATAAGTTGATTGCTCTGACTATGATTAAAAATTGAAGGGAAAAGAGAGAATAATAAATAAACTAAAAATAGAAAGTGATTAAAGATAGTATATTATGATGGAATGTGCAAGTTGTGGAGTTAAAAAAACATAAAGACATTCCAAGATTAGTACTAATCCCACTATGATTGGTCCAAATCTGATTGTAATCACATGAACTCTGCCATACTTTGTGTGAAAATTTTTCAACTTGATCCCCTCTTAAACGTGCAAGCTAGCTAATTCCATGACAATTTATTTTGTTTCATAAATTTATTGAGTATCTTTCATACATGAATAGATATTATGAAACTAACATGTATTAATGTATAATTCATATAGAATTGTTGGCAAATTAGCGAATGGACTTAAGTTGAGTCAAAGGTTAGGCACATGCTCAACTTCTATGTCTAAACTACATATCCGTCTTTAAATGTTAATCTTGTATTGACTTCTTATGTAAAATGCTCTTTGATCCATATATAAAGAACTTTTAAAAATTGAGCAAGTAAATGGTTATTTGATTTGATTTTTAAAAACGTATACTTGAAAATTTTTATAGGAGAAAATCGAAAATCAAAATACAAAATACGGAGTATGTATTTGTTTAGGCTAATGGTCAATGGAACATGCTTACCTTTAGCTCAATTGGGCTTTTAAAAGACCGCAAATTGTATAAAAAAAAATGAAGTCATGATCTTTATCGAGCCCACCATTAAATAGTCAGTCCTTTTACAGAATAAGCAAAGAAAAAACCAAGGTGTTTCTGACTGTGTCTTGGAACATAATATTTTGGCACCCTGATTTTGGTAGCTTTTTACAAATTAATAACTAAATTATGAAATATTATTTGTTGATTAGATGCTCTAAATATTGCTCTTTTGCACGTGGAATTCTTGATGGTTAAAAGTATTAATACTTTTGGCTAAATCATAAAAAGGAACATATATTGGAAATAAAACAATTGCTAATGGACAAATGAGAAAATGTACATTCTTAAATGTATAATATATATTCAAATGCTACCTCAACATAATGATACGCATGTATAAAGTGGTTTTGATTATAAACATTCATAATATCAACTTAATTTATTGGCAAACTTAAGAATTTTGTGTATTATGCTGTATTACAATAAGTAAAGAATCATAACACAATTACATGTTACATCTGAAAAAGTTTGTAACACTAAAAAACCTTGATCTTGCTGATATTGAAAATCCTAGTGAGATTACCTTCATGTATGATACTCTGTATTAAGCTTCTGTATTTAACATTCGAGGTGACAACGTACAAGGAGTTTGTTATTAAGGTTGTGCACTGAGAGAAAATAATGGTGTTCCCAAAGATGTCGAGATGGCTCAGCAGGTTCCTACTTTCTTATGTTATGATTCTTTCTTAAAAATTGCTGAGATGTTTAGCATGGTCCCAAATACCCTCCGGAAGTCCAATTAGGTGAGCAAAACCATCCAATTTCCCTTAAAACGGTCAATTGACCCATTCACAACTTGCACCGATTTCGTGAACTCAAACCTACCACGGACATTTACGACAATATTTAATGGTCATATATGGTTCTAAACGGCATTATATGACCCTGAGATGTATCCCCTAGGGTTTCATGACTTTTCGCTACGGGACCCGTAACCTCCGAAGTTCCTCAAAAAGCGTGGATAATAGCCTTCAATATGGAAATTTTAGAACTTTTTCGCCCGAAAAAAAAATAACGAGATGTTTACTATGGTCCCTAATACCCTCCGGGAGTCCAGTTAGGGGGGTGAAACCATCCAATTTGCCTTAAAACGGTCAATTTACCCGTTCACAACTTGCACCGATTTCGTGAACTAAAGCTTACCATAGACATTTATGACAACATATATTGGTCATATATGGTTCCAAACAGAATTATATGACCTTGAGATGTATCCCTTAGGGCCTCAAGACTTTTCGCCACTAGCCTTGTAGCCTCCGAAATTCCTCAAAAAGCATGGATAATAGCCTTCGATTTTGGAATTTTTTGACATTTTTTCGCCCGGAAAAAAGAATTTTCGAGATGTTTACTATGGTCCCTAATACCCTCTGGGAGTCCAATTAGGTGGGTGAAACCATCCAATTTTCCTTAAAACGGTCAATTTACCCGTTCACAACTTGCACCGATTTCGTGAACTCAAGCCTACCACAGACATTTATGACAACATATATTGGTCCTATATGGTTCCAAACGGAATTATATGACCTTGATATGTATCCCTTAGGGCCTCAAGACTTTTCGCCACTTGCCTTGTAACCTCCGAAATTACTCAAAAAGCGTGGATAATAGCCTTCAATTTTGGAATTTTTTCTCCCGGAAATAAGAATTTCTAAGATGTTTACCATGGTCCCTAATACCCTCCGGGAGTTCAATTAGGTGGGTGAAACCATCCAATTTGCCTTAAAACTAATTTACCTATTCACAACGTGCACCGATTTCGACCACGGACATTTATGACAACATATAATGGGCATATATGGTTCCAAACGGCATTATATGACCCTGAGATATCGTTTTTGCTGTTTTTGTTTTTATAATACCTTTTGATCCAGAAATTGGAATAAGATAAATAATATGTCGTTGGAAAGCTGTTGAATTCTACTTTCTAACCCAATTAGAATCAGATTAAAATCCTTTGTAGAATAAAAGATATGGCCGAAATAGTGAGACGGTGTTAGTTTTGGGTAGAGTTTGGTATTTGATACATATATTTTCCGTTATAGCTCGGAATTGATATTATAATATATTATTGGAAAGATAATTTTAAAGGCTATCCTACCATCTAATATTTGGATAAAAACTATGAGGCACTAAAATAATATCTGACTATCTTTGAATGTCTTTCAATTCGAATAGAATTAGGACTTTCAAAAAGAAAAGTTTTATTTAATTTCAAACTTTTTAATCTTATCTTTTCAAAAGTAATAATTAAGGTCTTTTAGAAAATTATAGAAGCTTTCAATTAATCCTAACTGGTTTAGGAATGGGATTAAAGCTTTTGGACCCTCCACATGATCATTGGGTGGTAGGTAAGGTGGGCTTAGGTTCGGTTTGGGCTCAGTTTAGTATTTTGGCCCCCACTTATTCGTTATAACTCGGATTTGGGCTTATAATATATCTTTGGAAAGCTCTTTTCAAACCCCATCCAACTATTCAATCGTTAGACCCAGATTATGGACCAAAATAAACAGGATTAAACGTCTTTATAAAAAGGACACGAAATGAATGATTTTAAAGGACACGAAATGAATTATTTTGGGTTGAAAGCCACGATAAGAGAAAAATAAGTTATGGTTTGGGGAAATGGGCTAGAAATTGGGTTGTTTATGAAATTTATTGGGATTGAATATGGATTTAAGCACTCCAAAGATTAAATACTCAACCCGACCAATAATGGCAATGAAAGTTTGTTCGTCATCGGGTTTGGTTTTGGGGAGACATTTTTAGGTGTCTACAACCGTGTTTTGTACCCCTATTAACTTATGCCACAACTAGTCAAATTCCCATAAGTTTAAAACACAATACAGTGTTTTGTCCCTCTATTGATTTAGGCGCGTTGCAATCATATCCATAGCAGTTTAAAACACGGTACTGCGTTTCGTCCCTCCATAGACTTATGCCACAACTAGTCAAATTCCTAGAATTTTAAAACACGGTACCGTGTTTCCTACCTTTATTGACTTACGCCGCAATTAGTCAAATTCCTAGAAGTTTAAAACACAATACCGTGTTTTGTCCCCCTATTGACTTATGACACAACTAGTGAAAATCCTAGAAGTTATAAAACATGATACAGTGTTTCGTCCCTCTATTGACTTATGCGTGTTGAAGTCAAATGCATAGCAGTTGTAAACACGGTACCGTGTTTCGTCCCTATATTGACTCATGCCACAACTACTCAAATTCCTAGAAGTTTAAAACCTGGTACCGTGTTTTCCTCTATTGACTGATGCCACAAATGGTCAAATTTCTAGAAGTTTAAAACACGGTATTGTGTTTCGTCCCTCTGTTGACTTATGCCACAAGTAGTCAAATTCCTAGAAGTTGAAAACACGGTACCGTGTTTCGTCCCTTATGCGTGTTGCATGAATTCATAGTAGTTTAAAACACAGTATCGTTTTTTGCCCCTCTATAGACTTATGACACAACTAGTCAAATTCCTAGAAGTTTAAAACACGGTACGTTGTTTCGTCCCTCTATTGACTTATGTGTGTTGAAGTCAAATACATAGTATTTGTAAACACGGTACGGTGTTTCATCCCTCTACTAACTTAGGGCCTCAAGGCTTTTTTCCATCGGGCTCCATAACCTCCGAAATTCCTCAAAAAGCGTTGATACCCTCTGGAAGTCCAATTAAGTGGGTGAAACCATCTAATTTGCCTTAAAACGATCAATTAGTCTGTTCAAAACTTGCATCGATTTCATGAATTCTAACCTACCATGGACATTTATAACAACATATAATGGTCATATATGGTTTCAAACGGCATTACATGACACTAAGATGTATCCCTTAAGGCCTCAAGACTTTTCGCCACCGGGCCCGAAACCTCCGAAATTCCTCAAAAACCGTAAATAACAGCCTTTTATATTGGAATTTTTAGACTTTTTTTTGCACTAAAAAAAATTGCCAAGATGTTTACAATGATCTCTAATACCCCCCGGGAGTCCAATTAAGTGGGTGACCATCAAATTTGCCTTAAAACGATCAATTTATCTATTCACAACTTGCACTGATTTTGTGAACTCAAGCCTACCACGGACATTTATGAAAACATATAATGGTCATATATGGTTACAAACGACATTATATGATACTGAGATTTATCCCCTAGGGCCTCAAGTCTTTTCGCCACCGAGCCCGATAACCTCTGAAATTCCTCTAAAAGCGTGGATAATAACCTTCAATTTTGGAATTTTTTGACCTTTTTTCGTTTGGAAATAAAAATGGACGAGAATTTTACCATGGTCCCTAATATCCTCTGGGAGTACAATAAGGTGGGTGGAACTATCCAATTTGCTTTAAAACAGTCAATTTACCCGTTCACAACTTTTACCTATTTCGTAAACTTAAGCCTACCACATACATTTATGACAACATAACCTAGACATATATGGTTTCAAACGGCATTATATGAGCATGATATGTATTCTATAGGGCCTCAACACTTTTCGCCACCGGGCCCCGTGACCTCGGAAATTTCTCAAAAAGCGTGGATAATAGCCTTCAATTTTGGAATTTTTTGACCTTTTTTTCCCCGGGAATAAAAATTTGCGAGATGTTTAGCATGTCCCAAATACCCTCCGGAAGTCCAAATAGGTAGGTGGAACCATCCAATTTTCCCTACAACGATCAATTTACCAGTTCATAACTTGCACGGTTTTCGTGAACTCAAACCTACCACGGACATTTACGACAACATTTAATGGTCATATATGGTTCCAAACGGCATTATATGACCTTGAGATGTATCCCCTATGGCCTCAAGACATTTCGCCACCGGGCCTATGACCTCCGAAATTCCTCAAAAAGCGTGAATAGCCTTCAATTTTGGAAATTTTTGACCTTTTTTCGCCCGAAAATAAAAATAGCTGAGATTTTTAGCATGGTCCCAAATACCCTCCGGAAGTCCAATTAGGTAGGTGGAACCATCCAATTTGACTTAAAACGGTCAATTTACCAGTTCATAACTTGCACCGTTTTTGTGAACTCAAACCTACCACAGACATTTACGACAACATTTAATGGTCATATATGGTTTGAAATGGAATTATATGACCTAGAGATGTATCCCCTAGGGCCTCAAGACATTTCGCCATTGGGCCTGTGACCTCCGAAATTCCTCAAAAAGCATGAATAATAGCCTTCAATTTTGGAATTTTTTGACCTTTTTTCGCCAGAAAATAAATAATGTGGAGATGATTAGCATGGTATAAAATACCCTCCAGAAGTCCAATTAGGTAGGTGGAACCATCCAATTTGCCTTAAAGCGGTCAATTTACCAATTCATAACTTGAACCGTTTTCGTGAACTCAAATCTACCACGGATATTTACGACAACATTTAATAATGGTCATATATAGTTCTAAACGACATTATATGACATTGAGATGCATCCCCTAGGGCCTTAATACTTTTCGCTAGCAGGACTGTGACCTCCGAAATTCCTCAAAAAACGTGAATAATAGCCTTCAATTTTGTAATTTTATGACCTTTTTTCGTCCAAAAAAAAAAAATTGCCGAGATGTTAAGCATGGTCCCAAATACCCTCTGGGAGTCCAATTAGGTGGTTGGAACCATCCAATTTGCCTTAAAACGGTCAATATACAAGTTCACAAATTGCACCGATTTCATGAACTTTAACCTACTACGGACATTTATGACACATATATTGGTTATATAAGGTTCCAAACGACATTATTGCCGAGATAATGGTCTACTTCTTCACATCCACCGTGCAATGCACGCAGTTATTGATAGACAGAAGAATCATGGTATGCACTTCCGTGTACTAGCTAAAGCATTACGTCTGTCTGGTGGAGATCATATTCATTCTGGTACCGTAGTAGGTAAGCTTGAAGGAGAAAGAGATATTACTTTAGGCTTTGTTGATTTACTACGTGATGATTATACTGAAAAAGACCGAAGTCGTGGTATTTATTTTACTCAATCTTATAACCCTTAGATGTATCCTCGAGGGCCTCAAGACTTTTCGCCAATGGGATCCGTAGCCTCCAAAATTCCTAAAAAGACGTGGATAATAGCCTTTAATTTTGGAATTTTTTGACCTTTTTTCGTCCGGAAATAAAAATGGCCGAGAATTTTACCACGGTCCCTAATATCCTCCAGGAGTACAATTAGGTGAGTGGAACCATCCAATTTGCTTTAAAACGGTCAATTTACCCGTTCACAACTTTTACCTATTTCATGAACTCAAGCCTACCATAGACATTTATGACAACATACCCTGGACATATATGGTTCCAAACGGCATTATATGACCCTGGGATGTATTCCATAGGGCCTCAAGACTTTTCGCCACCGGGCCCCGTAACCTCCGAAATACCTCAAAAAGCATGGATAATAGCCTTAAATTTTGGAATTTTTTGACCTTTTTTCGCCCAACAATAAAAATTGCCGAGATGTTTAGCATGGTCCAAAATACCCTCCGGAAGACAAATTACGTAGGTGGAACCATCCAATTTGCCTCAAAACGGCCAGTTTACCAGTTCATAACTTGCACGTTTTTCGTGAACTCAAACCTACCACGAATATTTACGACAACATTTAATGGTCATATATTGTTCCAAACGACTTTATATGACCTTGAGATGTATGCCCTAGGGCCTCAAGACTTTTCACCACCGGGCCCTGTGACCTCTGAAATTCCTCTAAAAGCGTGAATATTAGACTTCAATTTTGGAATTTTTTGGCATTTTTTCGCCCGGAAATAAAAGTTGGCGAGATGTTTAGCATGATTCCAAATATCTTCCGGGAGTCAAATTGGTGGGTTGAACCATCCAATTTGCCTTAAAACGGTCAATTTACAAGTTCACAACTTGCACCAATTTCGTGAACTCAAGCCTACCACGGAGATTTATGACAACATATAATGGTCATATATGGTTCCAAACGGCATTATATGACCTTGAGATGTATCTCCTAGGGCTTCAAGACTTTTTGTCTCCAGGCTCCGTAACATCTGATATTCCTCAAAAGGCGTGGATAATAGCCTTCAATTTTAGAATTTTTTGACATTTTTTCGCCCGGAAATAAACGTTTCCGAGATGTTTAGCATGGTCCCAAATACCCTCCGAAATTCAAATTAGGTAGGCGGAACCATCTAATTTGCCTTAAAACGGTCAATTTACCAGATCATAACTTGCACCGATTTCGTGAACTCAAACCTACAACGGACATTTACGACAACATATAATGGTATATGGTTCCGAATGGCATTATATGACCTTGAGATGTATCCCCTAGGGCCTCAAGAATTTTCGCTACCGGGCCCAGTAACCTCCGAAATTCCTTAAAAAGCGTGAATAATAACATTCAATTTTGGAATTTTTTGACCTTTTTTCACCTGGAAATAAAATTTGTCGAGATGTTTAGCATGGATCTAAATACCTTCTGGGAGTCCAATTAGGTGGGTGGAACTATCCAATTTGACTTAAAACGGTCAGTTTACAAGTTCACAACTTGTACCAATTTCGTGAACTCAAGAATACCACGGACATTTATGACAACATATAATGGTCATATATGGTTCAAAACTGTATTATATTACCTTGACATGTATCCCCTAGGTCCTCTGAAATTCCTTAAAACGGTCAATTTATCCAATTTGCCTTAACAGGGTCAATTTATCCGTTCTCAACTTGCACCAATTTCATGAACTAAAGCCTACCACAAACATTTATGAAAACATATATTAGTCATATATGGTTCCAAAGGGCATTATATGAATCCCCTAGGGCCCCAAGACTTTTCGCTACTGAAACCCATAACCTTTGAATTTCCTCAAAAGGCATGGATAATAACATTCAATTTTGGAAATTTTTTACCTTTTTTTCGTTTGGATATAAAAATGGCCGAGAATTTTACCATTGTCCCTAATATCCTCCGAGAGTACAATTAGGTGTGTGGAACGATCCAATTTGCCTTAAAACGGTCAATTTACCCGCTCACAACTTTTAACCAATTTTATGAACTCAAGCCTACCACGGACATTTATGACAACATATAATGGTCAAATATGGTTCCAAACGGCATTATATGACCTTGAGATGTATCCCCTAGGGCCTCAAACCTTTTCGCCACCGAGCCCCTGTGACCTCCGAAATTTCTCAAAAAGCGTGAATAATAGCATTCAATTTTGGAATTTTTTATAACCTTTTTTCGCCCGAAAATAAAAATTGTCGAGATATTTAGCATGGTTCCAATATCCTCCGGGAGTCCAATTAGGTGGGTGGAACCATCCAATTTGCCTTAAAACGGTCAATTTACAAGTTTAATAATTGCACCGATTTCGTGAACTCGAGCCTACCAAGGACATTTATGACAACATATAATGGTCATATATATATGGTTCCAAACGACATTATATGATCCTGAGATGTATCCATTAGGGCCTCAAGACTTTTTGTCACCGGGCTCCGTAACCCCTAAAAAATTCTTTAAAAGGCATTGATAATAACCTTAAATTTTTGAATTTTTTTGCCCTTTTTTTTATTAAGAAATAAAAATTGCCGAAATGTTTACCATGGTCCTCTATCACCTCCGGGAGTTCAATTAGGTTGGTGGAACTATCTAATTTGCCTTAAATGGTCAAATTACTCGTTCACAAGTTTTACCGATTTCGTGAACTCAAGCCAACCACTAACATTTTTGAAAACATATATAATGGTCATATATAGTTCATTCCTAGCGACATTATATGACCCTGAGATGTAGCCTCAAGACTTTTCGTCATCAAGCCTCGTAACCTTCAAAATTCCTCAAAAAACTTGAATAATAGCCTTCAAGTTTGGAATTTTTGACCTTTTTTCTCCCGGAGATATAAGTAGCTGAGAAGTTTACCATGGTCCCTAATACCCTACGAGAGTACAATTAGGTGAGTGGAACCGTCCAATTTGCCTTAAAACGATCGATTTATCCGTTCTTAACTTGCACCGATTTCGTGAACTGAAGCCTACCACAAACATTTATAACAACATATATTTGTCATATATGGTTCCAAAGGGAATTATATGACCATTATATGTATCCCCTAGGGCCTCAAGAATTTTCCCCACCGGGCCACATAACCTCCGAATTTCCTCAAAAGGTGTGGATAATAGCCTTCAATTTTGGAAATTTTTAACCTTTTTTCGTTTTCAAATAGAAATGCCCGTGAATTTTACCATGGTCCCTAATATCCTCCGTGAGTAAAATTAGGTGGGTGGAATGATCCAATTTGCCTTAAACCGGTCAATTTACCCGTTCACAACTTTTAACCGATTTCGTGAACTCAAACCTACCGCGGACATTTATGAAAACATATAATGGTCATATATGGTTCCAAACGGCATTATATGATCCTGAGATGTATCCCCTAGGGCCTAAAAAATTTTCGCCACCAGGGTGTAACCTACGAAATTTCTCAAAAGGTATGGATAATAGCCTTCAATTTTGGAATTTTTTTGAACTTTTTTCGTTTGAAAATAAAAATGGTCGAGAATTTTACCATGGTCCCTAATATCCCCCGGAATTACAATTAGGTGGATGGATCTATCCATTTTGCCTTAAAACGGTCAATTTACCAGTTCATAACTTGCACCGATTTCGTGAATTCAAGCCTACCACGGACATTAATTGCAACATATAATGGTCATATATGGTTCCAAACGGCATTATATGACCCTGAGATGCATTCCCTAGGGCCTGACAACTTTTCGCCACAGGTCCCGTGACCTTCGAAATTCCTCAAAAAACGTGGATAATAGCCTTCAATTTTAAAATTTTTTGACCTATTTTCGCCCAGAAATAAAAATTTTCGGGATTTTTAACATGGTCCCAAATACCCTCAGAAAGTCCAATTAGGTAGGTGGAACCATCCAATTTGCCTTAAAATCGTTAATTTACCATTCATAGCTTGCACGGTTTTCGCGAACTCAAACCTACCACGGACATTTACGACAACATTTAATGGTCATATATGGTTCCAAATGGCATTATATGACCTTGATATGTATCCCCTAGGGCCTCAAGATATTTCTCCACGGGGCCTGTGACCTCCGAAATTTCTCAAAAAGCATGAATAATATAGCCTTCAATTTTGGAATTGTTTGACCTTTTTTCGCCCGAAAATAAAAATTGCCGAGATTTTTAGCATAATATTAAATACCCTCCAGAAGTCCAATTAGGTAGGTGGAACCATCCAATTTTCCTTAAAACTGTCAATTTACCAATTCATAACTTGAACCGTTTTTGTGAACTCAAATCTACCACGGACATTTACGACAACATTTAATGGTCATATAAGGTTCCAAAATGCATTATATGACCTTGATATTTATCCCCTAGGGCCTCAAGACTTTTCGCCACCGGGCCTGTGACCTCCGAAATTCCTCAAAAAGCGTTAATAATAGCCTTCAATTTTGGAACTTTTTGACCTTTTTTCGCCCGAAAATAAATATTGTCGAGATTTTTAGCATGGTCCCAAATACCCTCCGGGTGTCCAATTAGGTGGGTGGAACCATCCAATTTGCCTTAAAACGATCAATTTACAAGTTCACAACTTGCACCGATTTCGTGAAGTTTAACCTACCACGGACATTTATGACAACATATAATGGTCATATATGGTTCCAAATGACATTATATGACCCTTAAATGTATAACCTAGGGCCTCAAGACTTTTCCCCTTCGGACCTCGTAACCTCTGAAATTCCTGAAAAGGCATTGCCTTCAAATTTGGAATTTTTGACCGTTTTTCGTCCGGAAATAAAAATGGTTGAGAATTTAATCATGATCCCTAATATCCTCCGTGAGTACAATTAGTTGGGTGGAACCATCCAATTTTCCTTAAAATGGTCAATTTACCCGTTTACAACTTTTTACCGATTTCGTGAACTCAAGCCTATTACGGACATTTATGATAGCATATAGTGGTCATATATGGTTTCAAATGGCATTATATGACCTTGAGATGTATTCCATAGGGCCTCAAGGCTTTTCGCTACTAGGCGCCATGACCTCCGATTTTTCTCAAAAAGCGTGGATAATAGCCTTCAATTTTGGAATTTTTTGACCTTTTTTTCGCCCGGAAAAAAATATTGCGAGATGTTTACCATGGTCCCGAATATCTTTCGGGAGTCCAATTAGGTGGGTTGGAACCATCCAATTGTCCTTAAAACGATCAATTTACCTGTTCACAACTTGCATCGATTTCGTGAACTCAAGTCTACCATAGACATTTATGACAACTTATAATGGTCATATATGGTTCCAAACAACATTATATAACCGTGAGATGTATCCCCTAAGGCCTCAAAAAATTTCGCCACCGGGCCTTGTAACCTCTGAAATTCCTCAAAAAGCGTGGATTTTAGTCTTCAATTTTGGAATTTTTTGACCTTTTTTTTTGTTCGGAAATAAAAATTGCCGAAAAGTTTACTATGGTCTGTAATACCCTCCGGGAGTCCAATTAAGTGGGTGGAACCATCCAATTTGCCTTCAAACGGTCAATTTATCTGTTCACAACTTGCACCGATTTCGTGAATTTAAGCCTACCACGGACATTTATGACAACATATAATGGTCATTTATGGTTACAAACGACATTATCTGATCCTGAGATGCATCCCCTAAGGCCTCAAGTCTTTTCGCCACTAGGCCCCGTAACCTCCGAAATTACTCAAAAAGCGTGGATAATAACCTTCAATTTTGGAATTTTTTGACCTTTCTTCGCCTGGATATAAAAATTTCCGAGATGTTTATCATGGTCCCAAATACCCT
This sequence comes from Chenopodium quinoa, assembly GCF_001683475.1. Classification (NCBI taxonomy): domain Eukaryota; kingdom Viridiplantae; phylum Streptophyta; class Magnoliopsida; order Caryophyllales; family Amaranthaceae; genus Chenopodium; species Chenopodium quinoa. The sequence continues at coordinate 1,497,447 of NW_018743196.1, read as the reverse complement.
CTGGAAGTCCAATTTGGTGGGTGGAACCATCCAATTTGCACTACTAGAAAACAGGCAAATAGCGACGGAATGGTTCCGACGGACACTAAAATCCGTCGGAAAACACATATATTCCGACGAATTTTAGTTTCCTCGAAATTTTCCGACGGATTTCACAATTCCGTCAGAAATCCGTTGGAAATTTCCGACGGAAATTAAATCAGTCGGAATATATGTGTTTTCCGACGGAATTTTCCGTCGTAATTTTCCATTTCCGACGGATTTAAAGTCCGTCGGAATATATTTAAAAAAAAATTTTTTTTTTTTAAAACCCTAGCTGCCTCCGCCTCCTTTTTATTCATTCTCCTTCTCTCTCCTCTTCTCCTTCTTCTCCAGCCGCTCTTCTCTCTTCTTCTCCTTCTCTCAGCCGCTTTTCTCTTCTCCTTCTCCTTCTCTCTCTTTTATTTCTGCTCCTCCTCTCTTTCTTCATCTCTCTCTTTCCTCTTCTTTCCCCCTTTCGACAATCACCAACAACACCACCACAATCACCAACAACACCACCACAATCACACCAAAAGCGGTCAAGGGTTTCACCCTTTCTCTCTCTTCTCATGGTGAATAAAGCAAATTAAAGGTTTTGAGGCCAAATTCGTCCATTTAAAGCCTAGATCTAGACTTTAAATGGCCGATTTGGCCTTGTTAAACCGTTTCCATGGTGAAATTCAAAGCATATTTCAATTTAAGGTATGTTTTATATTTTTAAATTTTCGATTTTGTTTCTGTTTTTTTTTTTTTTTTTTTTGGATTTCGATGGTGGTGGTGGGTGTGGCTTATGTGCATGCGTGTGGTAGCTGGAGATGGTTTTTTGGATTTCGTTGGGGTTGTTTTGGTGCCGCGGTGGGTGGTTTAGGTGGGCGGTGGTGGGTGGTTTAGGTGGGGCTGTGGTGGGTGGGTCGGGTTTAGGTAGACCATGGTTGGTGGGTTTAGATCTAGGTTTAGGTGGGGCGTAGTTCGGGTTTAGATCTGGGTTTGGTGGGTTGATGGTGTATGGTGGGTGGCGCTGGCCGCTAGGTTAGGTTTGTGTGGGGGTGGTTTGGGCTTAGGTGGGTTTAGCCGTTTAGGTGTGTTTAGGGTTTAGGGTGGGTGTGTGGTGGCCGCTGGGTTAGGTGTGTGGTGGGTGAAATGCGATTGGAGGTGGTGATACGCCGTGCCGGTGGTGGCGCGGCGTATTTTTTTTTTAATTTCATAAATGAATTTTCCGACAGAATTTCCCTCGAAAATCTCTGACGGAATTGCGCCCGTCGGAGATTTCTGACGGATTTGCCGGTGCCGGAAAATCCCTTCCGACGAAAGAATTCCGCCGGAACAATGTTTCTGACGGAAAAGACCCTATTTACTACGAACCCTTTTCCGACAACCACTTCCGACGGAATTCCGTCGGAAAGGTGTTTTCCGACGGAATTTTTCCGTCGGTGTTCAGCTGTTTTCTAGTAGTGTTGCCTTAAAACGGTTAATTTACCAGATCACAATTTGCACCGATTTAATATTATATTTGTGAGATATTACAACTATATAATGTTAATTTGCATTTTTTACTCATAATTATGTTAATATGTTAATGGTTAAATTAAATATTGACAAACATAAAAGTCAAAATATTACGAGGGTTGAAAATAAGAAAAGGAAGTAGAATAATGCCCCTTCAATAGTATAATCAAACGCAAATCGCAATTTAAACCCAAAACCATAAATCAAAAATCATAAACAATCCAAACTCAACAGAATCAGAACGTAAACAAATATGATCAGAATAATTTTTAAATAAAAAGTCAATGAATTAATTCAATAGAAATGCTAAATTGCATACCAAATTTCAAGGTAAATTTGAATAACTAGCTTCGAATTGAAGATAGAAACCTAGGAGAGAGAGACAGAGAGTGAGCAGAGAATGCTAAGGATTCTTCTGCGGCTACTATGGTGGCAAAATGACTTTCATTCTCTACCCTTTTTAAAATTTTACTAGTGACTAGTCCGGGCGTTGTCCCGAGTTTCTACTTTTATAATCATATAATTGGGGCATTTTTTCAAAGGATTTTGAAATATGAAATCTATATTATTGAATGTTTATTTTTAATAATTAAATCATGTGGTTTACACTTATGTATATTTTATTTTAATATTTATAGCATGCTTGATAATGGGATAAGATGGTTTATAAGCCACCTTTGTTATATGTGGTTGGGGGTTCAAATTCCCTTAACATTATATTGGGTAGGTGATGTGGCATCACGAATTATTTGTGAAGCGACACGTGGCATATTATAAAAGAATCTACGTAGCACATGGACGTTTTTATTAACGCCTTTTAATAGATTAGTATAGATTATTCTTTTTTTTTTTTGGTTGATGGTTTTATTTATTTATTTTGTTTTTTACTGTATTTGACTACTTACTCCTCCTATTTGTAGTTGCTTCATAGAGTACTCTGTAATATTCAATTTCTTAAGAAGTGGTTAGAGCTTTCCCCCTTGTTTCATGAGATATTCTCACCCCCCATTCTTTTGACTCTCTAAAAAAAAACATAAAAATTAAAATAAAAAAAAATACAATATGCATATGGGGTTGTAAGTGGGGTCGTTGATGAAAGAGATAGAAAGAGCAAGTGTGGTTGTAAGGGAGGACACTTAAAGCCTTGCAGGATAACATAACAACGCTAACACAAATCCTTAGTGGGTTTATCGTAATTGTATTGGACCTATTGGTTGAATTGACCAACTAATTGCATTAATGGTTTGTATAGAGAAATTTGATCTTACAAGATTGTATACAATTTCAAAGAAGGCTCAAGTTCCAAATTCTATATGATCTTGATATTCTAATTTCAATTTGGCACGCAAAAAGTGTAAATTGTACATGCCAATTATGAATAAATCTACAATTTAGCAAGCATAGTCAAGTTGTTAATCACAATTCACAATATGAAACATTTGCGGGGTATATTATTTCATAAGTTATATTCCTAATCTTCTTCTAGTTCGGGTGAGTAAAAGTACATAAGATATCTACATATCAACTTGTGAAAAATCAATCAATCAATCACGTCTCACTAAACAGCTATACAACATTGGATCATAAAAAAGTTTGTCTACGGATGGAGTACTGGTAATAATTACAATTTAAGATAAGAACTTGTTTTTACGACTAATGCTTGACATTAACAAGCTCAACATCGAATATAAGAGTTCCTAATGTCGATCCTTCTCCATTGGCAAGACGTGTAGGGTTGAAGATTGTAGTGAATAATCGTTGTCTGTTGAAAAACTAGTCCAAAGAAGCGAAAATCATCGATCATCAATACACTAGCACATAAGTTACAATCACGTACACAATAAAATATAGTGTATTGTGTACATACATTGGGTGGTAAAGGCTCTTGAGTTGTGTTCTGATATCCTTGAGATGGAGGAATTATTACTCTTCTAATGCCACCATCTTTCATTGATCTTACTGCTGCTTCAATCCCTGAAATTACCTATGATATACAACGTACGTACATTATAAATAGTAACATTTTACATATAATGCCATTTAATTTCTTTAACTTAGTTTAAAACTTACTAATAACATGCTTTTCTAATGTATTGAAAATTACTATCTCCGTTACAGGATATGTGCAACAATTTGACATAAAGTAAAGAGGAAAAATGTCTAATCGTTACACATAACCTGTAACGGAGGTAGTATATAAATGTAATGCAAAATTACATTGTTGGAGCCAAGAATGAAGATGAAAGGAATTGGTTCACCAGTTGGATCTTTGTGATCATATGTTGAATCAAAACGCCACCCTTGCTTTGCTGCTAATCTTCCATAATAATGTATTGCTACCTACTTATTTTTAATCCCATGCCAAATTTCATTAGTCAATTCACATGCCATAATATAGGATTAAATGAAAAGGTATATGAATATATATGATCGCCATTACACTAGAAGCGATACTTCTACATGTCATGCCGTTTCAAAATAAAATAACAGATCACTTTCTGTCTAAAACAATTTATAATTTTATTAACTCTTTCTAGTGTAAATGTGTAACCAATACTTGTACAGTATTATGTAACAATAGAAAAAAATATTAATTAATCAATATGTTCGGAAACAAAAAAAAAATAAAAAATTGAGGTAAGTTTGGAAAATTTAAGGCGAAGAGAATAGAGCCTAAGTCGAACCTGGTCACCATCGACAGGGGTGGAACCGCTACCTACACGAAGGTCTAATGCCTTAACACCACCGGAATTCGAAATCTCATAGAATTTACCAATTGCATCACTTGAATTATTAGGAGTTGATGAAAATGAAGCAGCAGAAAATGAGAAGAAAGTAACAGGGGATATAATTGATGTTATGATACAAGTAGATAGCAGCAATCTTCTACTACTATTACTAGTTGGTTGTTCAACTAAAGGAGAAGAAGAAGATGAAATAATGGAGATTTTTGTTGATTGATTGGATTGTTGAGATAAAGTTGAGGAATGAATGGTAAGATGGTGAGGTACATGGAAGGATATCATAGTCATGAAGCAGCCGATAAATCAAGTGTAGTGTTTTATCTTGTTCTTCAAATGAATGGACATGAAGTCTTCTAATTAAAAGGTTTAAGATACATAGATGTTTTGTGTTGTGTGTACCACTAGATCATAAAGTGAGAAAATCTTGACCGTAGATTTCCTCTTATTGTGCAAACTTTGAAGACTTTAAATGCATATACTACCTCCATTAATTATTAATTATTAATTATTATGTGTAACTTTGGGGTATTATTCAGAGGTATTATGTTATTGAATACATAATAATTAACAGCGAGTTGGAAACAATAAAGAATTAATGTATGTCAGTATGTAAGTAAGAATTTGAAATAAGTGGGAGGGAGGAACAATAAACTACAGGTAAAGTGATATGCAGGTGAAAATGTTTGTATCGATTTACGTAAGTATGAATATTATTATAAAATAGAAAAAAACAATTATATATACATTATGATACTCTGTAGTTAAAGATAGTTGTCGTTGAAGTTTTGCGTTGGAATAAGCCTAATTTGATTGAAACATCTATCTATACTTAACATATTAAAAAGCGTTTGAAGAAGGAGATTCAAACACCCAAACTCTTGTAGAAAAAGTGGTTATTTTAACCATGTAAGCAAATTAGCAACCATGCTATAAATACGAAAGTAAATGTATATAATTGAAAGTTACAAGGACTAATTAAAAAGGAAAAAAAAACCGAAAATACTCCCTCCGTCCCTATTTGACAGTCACTTTTGGGCAGTTTTCACGGGATTTAAAAACACATGAATAAGAAGTAGCAAAAGTACATTGAAAAAGTAGATTTACATTGAGTATGCAAAAAAGTAGAGGGATAAAGTAATTAAAGCACATGGGAAAGCAAAATTTACATGAAATAGTTAAATTTGCACAAATATATTTGCAAATTGGTGAGAATTTTTTTTTTTTTTTTTTGAGGGGAATAGTATTAATGGTACTTGAAAAAAGCAAATGTGACTAACATTTTGGATCACCAAAAATGGAATAATAAGTGACTATCAAATAGGCGTTTTATATTATTTGCAACGATTAGACATTTGTTCATCTCTACTTTATGACAAATCGTTGCAAATAATAAGAGCACGGAGGTAGTACTAACTCCTTTCAATTAATATTGCAACAAGAATGAAATTATGCATCCAAAGCACATTTTATATGCTAAATATCTATAATCATGCAAGAGTAAAAAAATTATTTTAAAAAAAGTTGATATTATGAAAGTATTTTATGAGACAAATCCAACAAAATCCCACGTGACTATATTTTGCTTAATGTATAAATCATATTATATAGTCAAACAAGAGTGTTGAATATTGTAAAAAGTCTATTATTACAATATTAATATAACAAAGAAAATATAACCATAAAGTTTAATTAAAATAGCAAATCCGGTGTAACGTTCCAGTCATACCCTAATTTATTTTGAAACCGAGGTAGTACATGCATTTGACTATTTGAGTGTACTCTGTAATAAATTACACGTTATAATATTAATGTGCTCTGTAGTTTGTACTACAACTAACATAGTAGAAATAGTGAAAAATCATTCCTGCAAATAAAGATCTTTCACTAGATCCTCCAATAATGAAGCCCAAAAAAATTGAAGAACAAGAATTGAAGACCAAAAGAAGGCACCCTACTCATTTCTATAAATTGATGCTTTCTCCTCCTCAACAGTCCATCAAGCTGGTAACCTTTCTTTTCTTTCTTATTTTTTCAGTAATTCATTCTAATTTAAGCCAATTGGTATAATTTATTCATTTTTAAGTCTTGCTGTCTTCTAATTTTATTACATAATTTCCATTTTGTTCAATTATTCTTTGATTATATGTTGTCAAGGGGTTGATTATATTTGTGAGATACTACAACTACTCAATGTTAATTTGCAGTTTTTACTCATAATTAATTTAATATGTTAATGGTTAAATTAAATATTGACAAACATAAAAGTCAAAATATTACGAGGATAGAAAATAAGAAGCGGAAATGCCTGCAATAATACTCCGTATTAAGATAACACAATTATACACTTCTAAAAGTATGTTAATTGCATTGGGTTGATTTGCTAGTTGCTACCAATGTGTTAAGTAGTTAAGTTGGGGAAATTTCCTGTTTCTCGTGATGAGGAAGGAAATTTGTTTCTCATGGGTTCATTTCCGTAAATAAATCAATAATTTTTTCATTGTGGGCTTTAGTTGAATAAAGTTGTTGAATTTTTTACGAAAATGCCTTAGTGTTTGGGGCATCCTCGTTAAGTTGGTAATAATCTCAAGAGTGTTTAATTGTTTATACATACTCCATTGTTTTTTGCTAATTGAATTGGATTAATTTGTTACCAATAATGTCTTCCTTGAGTTGGTGATAATCTTAACAGTGTTTAACTTCAAACAGTCTTATTATCTCATCAACTTCAATTCATAAATATACATGTACTAACAGAGGATTCCGAAGAAATTTGCTAATACACGGCGCAATGAACTCTCTAGTCCTGTCATTCTTACAGTGCCAACAGGTGAAACCCGAAAAGTGGAGTTAGTCGAAGAGGACAATGATCTATGGTTTCGAGATGGTTGGGAGGACTTTGTGGAGTACTTCTCAATAGGCCCTTCTTACTTGATGTTGTTTGAATATCAAGGGAATTCTAATTTCAAAGTTCATATATTTGACTTAACTGGTTTTGAGATATCCTATCCATGTAATGAAGGAGTCGATTTTAGTGATGATAATGACAGTAAGAAACACGAAAATATGCACACATCTTCCTTTAATAGCTCGAAAGCATCTGATGTAGAGGTAATAACAGGACTAAGTAGTGAAGACGATGAATGTGTTGTTGATGATAAAGTGATGGATGATACTAGAGAATGTTTTCCATTTGGTAAGTGGATATGTTGGATAACATGTGTGTGTTTAGCTTAATTTATCGTTCTCTTAAGTCTTAAATCGAGGTTAGATAAGTTGATTTAGTCGAATATGCAGGGTATCCTTTGTGGTTGAAGAGGTATGAAGGGCTAATCAATGTTGTTATTGCTGCTGGAATTCCCTTGCCAAAAAATCCTTTCTTTGTTGCTGCTATAAAGGACTATGTTTTGAGTAAAGGAATGTTCTTGGTAAGTTTTATGCAAATTCAGGTTTATTATGCTTGTAATAGTTGTGGAGTGTACTTGGTAAGATTGTTTAAAACACGATTTCTTATTCGTGCAGAATATTCCTAAGGCCTTCGGTCAAGGGCACCTCAGATGTGAGATATACCAGAAGAAATCTGTTAAGCTTGAGGCATATGATGGAAGGCAATGGAATGTTGAGTGTGTTAGAGACAGAACAAAGTACATTTTAAGTCGAGGGTGGATTAACTTTGCGCGACAGATTGGTTTAGAGGTTGGAGATGTCTGTGTTTTCGAGCTAACAGATGCAAAGATGCATGTTCTGAGAGTTCGAGTTATTTAGGAAAATATCTGCAGGGTTTCTGAAGATACATTTTGATGGCATAGTGCAAATTGTGTTACTCTTGCTCCAACTTCTGTAATATACTAATATTAATACTATGTAGATAGAATGGACTCTTAGCTCCATTCCAAAAGGTCCAACCAAACGGACTTTGATATCATGTTAATATTGAGTGGTGTATGCTGTGTAGGTTTGTGTGTTAGTGATATTTTGTCGCTCAAATGTTTTTTATTTCCCTTGTAAAGCTAACAAGCGTTCTAGGATGTTGGATAAAACAACTAAAGATGAAAATAATAGAGGAAAATTAACATTAATTTCATGATTAATGCGTGAGTTGTTATGCAATAATTGAAGATACCAGTTTCTCATGTAATTGGATTTTCCAGGAAATTCTAAAAATTAACCATAGTGGAACTTCATTTCGTGGAAAGTGGATACTTCTATAAATTTGTTAAGCAAACACCACAAAAGATTTTCAACTGTTAAAAATTTCAACTTTTCATTTTATCCGTAAACCAAATGACACCCCCTTTTTTTTTTAAATTTTTTTTTTTTTTTTATATATATAGTAATTATGGTTTATGGTACTTACATAGTCTTGCATTCTTACATCCCATAGATTGATTCTCAATTTCTCATATATCTTGTACTTGTATGAGTTGTATCATTTGAAGGTCTATATACTTTACATCTTTATACGTTTTTTTTAATCCTAAATTTTTAGTGAAGGGTATTAAATTGAAACTCCAATATTTAATGCCACATCGAGATTCGAGAGTTCCAAGATACAATTACTTTACTTCCTCCATTTAAAAAAATAAAAAAATAGAGTTTAGTCAAAATAAACTCTGAGAGATTGCCAACTGTGAGGTCTAATGTCCTCAAAAAAGGAAAAAAAAAAAGAAAAAAAAAGTGTGAGGTCTAATCAAAATTCATACGGTCAATTCATCACAATAATAAATGTGGTTGAAATTAACAAAAAGCGCGCTAAATTTACAGTGAGGTTGACCGTGACTACTCAACCATGGAGTGCAACCAAGAAGAAGAGAAGATAATTCATCATGACATAAAACCTTGCTGCTTTTTCAAGCTGATTCTCTTTCCTAATTTACAATCTAACAAGTTGGTACGTATTTTTCCATTGCTAATTTAATGTGCTAATTATGATTTTATGATAAATAAAGTCGTGTTCTTTAATTTCTTCAAAAAAAAAAAAAAAAATGTTGTTCTTTTGATTTATTGGATTAACTATACGGAGTATTACATTGATGTACAATTAGTTGTTACACAAACGTTACTACTTCAAATTATACTATCAACACGCACGAACAAATTCTAATTAAGAGTGTTTCTACGCCTCTATGGGGTTAAGTGGTCATATTGTCATGCTATATATAATTTAAGCACCTAGCAGTATAGCATATTAGCATGGAAAAATATTTGTGTTTATTAGGAAGTAAATTATTAATTCGATATTTAATTTGCATTTTCATGGTTTACTCGGGTTTTGTAGGACTATTGACATCGATTATAATTGTATAATTATGTTATGTAATGATACATAAATGCAACTTCATGTCTGATGCTTCTGTTACTTGTATATTCGCATAAACAAAGACAAACAGGCTTTGAGTTTTTTGGTTATGTACAGATGATTCCGGAGAAGTTTGCAAGAGCATTCGGCGAAGAACTCTCTGATGTTGCTATCCTTAGAGTGCCTACAGGTGAAACCCGGAAAGTTGCAATAGTCGAAGAGGGTGACAACTTATGGTTTCATGATGGTTGGCAGGATTTCGTGGAGTGTTACTCCATAGGTTATGCATCCTTTTTGTTGTTCAAATATGACGGGAACTCAAACTTCTGCGTGCATATTTTTGATCGATCTGCTTGTGAGATTTCCTATCAATGCAATGCAGTTGCACGGAATAATGTTATAAAACCACAATATGATCCTTGTCCTGAACAAATCGATGATGATGCTCAGGAGAGTCGCGAAATATTGCATTCAGAAGAAATAATTGAACTGGATAGTGATGATGAGACAAATGATGCAAGAGAATGCAGTCCATTTGTTATATAATTTACTAGAAAAGTTACTGATTTTAACAGGTTTCTGCATAGTAAAGATATCAAAGCTATTCTTATTGCAGGGTATATTTACAGTTACAACTTGGGGAATATAGAAGGGGTAATGAACGCGGTAGCTGCTGCTGGAATTCCCTTGCCTGATAAACCTTACTTTGTTACTGATATTAAAAAGTATGCTGTGCATAATGGACTGTACTTGGTAAGTTTTTTTTCTTGTATATCGCTGAGGTGTGATCTGAGTGTGCCTTGGTGAAGGTTTTCCGACATTACATTCCAATTTATGCATCGTTTTTTCTTGCAGAATGTTCCCGTGTCTTTTTGTGATGATCATCTCAAATGCAATGTGATGCAATCAAAGTTTATAAAGCTTGTGGCATATGGTGGAAAACAAGTGACAGTTAAATGTATAAGAAGTCAATCTAGATGTACTTTTGGTTCAGGGTGGATCATCTTTGCGCGAGGGGCTGGTTTGGAGGTAGGAGATGTATGTGTTTTCGAGCTTACTGATGCAATAAATTATGTGCTGCATGTTCATATTGCTAAGAAATCACAGATCAAGGCTACTGCTTGAGTGCTTGACAACGCGATGTTAAAACATAGTGTAGCATGTAGCATTGTTAATCCCTGTAGCCCGTACTAGTATCATTTTGGCTTAATTTGACCGTCTGCATCTATATTTAGATGGTAGGATTATGTATTTTGTGTTTTGTACACTTGCATGAATGCTTTGTTAGTATAGTAACATGAAATATTTTGTATATGTCGAACCATAATAGTTGTGCTTTAGGTGAAATCTTAGTTCTATCTTCGCGCTTTCTGAATTTCAATTGCATATTTGGACATACAGATGCAGGCAAACATGATTGACACAATCGAGTAATGGAAGATTTACTACTTGAAATCAATAATATATATATGTGAATCTTTCCAAATAGATCACTAATAATCGATCTAATACAAGGCTAGTAATATTTATGATGTAATCACACACAATATTATGACTGCATTGTACACTTGTACTGCTCTTGAATTGAATTCCAAATCAATATACTCTAGTAGTAATCATGTAAATGGAGGCTTCAATAAATATATTACAGCAAGCTTTTCGCTGCATGAAGCCAAGAATAGACCTATATAGTCATAATTGATGACTTTTGCCAATTTACTGCAACTCTAAATCCTCTTGCACAGTTTGCTAACGCGATCCTGTCCTGCTCTTCGAGCAGTTTGCCAATACTGTTTCTGAGCATGAGGCTCCATATGATAAGCTAAAAAAGAATGATGTAAACTAGGATTTGATGACTCCCAAAGTTTCTGGTTTGAGTGAGACAGAATGCCTAGCATCACCAATGTGAATTTTGTGATCACCCAAGGGAATTCGTCTAATTCCTGATCTATCCACCACACTCAAAAACTTGCATACATGGATGTGGACACTGACCCTGTGCTGGGATCCAGCAGGTACGTGGACCTTCTCGAATGCAACGAGTTGCTTGCGTGGAGCCCACTGCCCTGCTGGTGGCCTCGAGAATACAAGAAGGGTATGTGCTCCATCCTTGGATCCATGGTTCTTTACATCCACGTGTACAGACAAGGACAATTGGTTGCACCTTGCATGGGTCACACGGATGGCCTTACCGGCGTTGCTGGCATTGGACCTCCGGTGGCCATCCAAAGGTACTACAACCTCCAAGGGGGCATCAGCTATTGTGTGGACGAAGTGGGTGTAACTTAGTCCATATCCGAATGGATATACCACGGGCCCTTGGTAGAACCGGTAGGTTCGGCCAGGGTAACCTGGTCCTGAGCGCATTGCCATGTTGGTCATAGGGAGATTGTTGAGATATTCTTGAGGGTACCATGTCATTGGCAATTTACCACCTATTACAAGGAATATATAATCATTAACATTACATATAGAAATGAAAATTAAGATTCATAAAATGGGTATACATTATAGTCTTGTTGTTACCTGGATTAGTTGTGCCAAAGAGGACATCTGCTATGGCTTGTCCACCAGCTTGGCCTGGGTATCCAGCCCACACTATGGCTGATATTCGTGGATCATTCTTCGCGAATGAAATATCCACAGGCCCACCGCTCATCAAAACCAAAACTACGGGTCCTTTTGAGGCTGCAGCCACCTTGGAGACGAGCTCCTGTTGTCGGCCTGGTAAGAGTAGCCCACCTCTGTCCCTGAACTCTGCCTCGATAGACTGGTCAAGGCCCATGATGAGAACCGTTGCATCCGCTTGCGTTGCTGCAGTGATTGCAGGCCCAAATTGTTTGTCATCATTGCAGCCCACATTTGCACAGCCTTGTTGGTGAATGGTCTTGGCATACCTCCCTATTCCTTGAAGTGGGGTTGTGTACCCACATGCAATACCTAGATCAAGTAAAAAAAAACAAATAAGCAATTTGGAGTAATATCTGTGATTAAAGCTGTCAATTCGAGTAAACAAGTCCATATTGTATTTGATTTTGTGTCGATTTAAAATTGTTTAGAATAATATGCCAACCTAAAAAAAAAAAAAAGCCCAAATCCTAGCTCGTGCTAGATGAAGTTAAATGACCACGAAGTTAGACCTAAACTTACCGGCGTAGTTGCCAATCATGGTCACCGTGACATCGGAATTGGGCCCAATAACAGCGACTGTACGATGACGGATATGGGACAACGGAAGGGTTGGGCCGTGGTTCTTAAGAAGAACCATGCCTTGTCGGGCGGCTTCGAGGGCCAACTCTTGATGGGCTGGAGAACATACATCTGCTGGACCAAGGTGGCCATATGGTTGGGCTGATGGTGGGCCATCAAACATTCCCAACCTCATTTGGACTGTCAATGTATTTGTTAAGGCGTTGTTTACATCTAGTTCAGTCAGTAGGCCCTTCTTTATGGCATTTTCTGTGTGGAGCCCAAGGAACGGCCCACAGTCCAAATCTAAACCTGCAACATTTATTTGTAACAATATAAAAAAATGTCATTAAATCTTATTACAAGTAAAAAAATGAATATAAATAGAAATAAAATCTTATAGTATAAAGTTGGAAAAGGAAATTGATTAACCTGCTTTGATAGCATCAGCAGCAGCTTCTTCAGGTGTTGATGTATAATGTTGGTTACTATAGAAAACTCCAACCGAGTCACAATCTGAAACTATGTATCTGTTTATGCACCAGAAAACAAATCAATTTTGTCATTTTTCAATGAATTATGGATAAAAATGTGCAATAAGTAGTAGTAGTCCATTTCTAGGTAAATTTAGTAATATTGTAAGCGTTGTGGCTACTTTAACAAACTTACTGATTTCTTAATTATATTCGTTTGGAATTAATTGTCACATTTATAGCGTATTGTAAATGTATAACGTGGCAACCGGCAGCTAAATTCTCACTAAAATGTATTATTATTACAAAACAAGTACGCGGTAATATTAACAATTATTTTGGAATGGAGGGAGAGAAAATGTACCCATTAAGACGCCAATCTCCTCTAATAGTGTTACGAAGGAGTTTAGGGTCAGCACAAGTAGGGATGCCATTGACTTGATTGTAAGAGCACATGACACTCGCAACTTTGCCTTCCATCACACATTCTCTGAAAGGCACATCATATGTATCCACCATGTCTTGTTTTGTAACCTGTCCAACCATCATTACATATTAGGAGTAGTAACACACAAGAAAAATAAGTATTTACAATTCCATTTTTAGTAATTTTATAATATCATTTTCACACATAAAAATGATCTAAATCACACAAATTACGTACAAATTAAACTTTACATCTCTCATTTATAAAAAATTAAGGATATAAATTATTTCGAACTTCACTCAGCGTGAAACTAACATGAGACGTATTAATGTATCATATTAGTGAAAATAACATATTACTCATTAGGGTAGTTTTTGAGCATGTGTAACGTGAGCAACTACATAGAATATATGGTTATATGACGAATATACGTAGTTTTTTTCTTTCTCACTTGTTGATATTTTTAATCTTCATTATAAAATCGATAGTTTTGTAACATATTTTTGTTAAAGATAAATCGCTTATATCTATTTTATGAATTAAAGGTCCATTTTTACAGAGTTATACCGAATTATTATCATTGTGATTTGTGAACATTTATAAGAATCTCATTTGTAGGAGGCGTTTAATTAATCATATCAAAACCATTGAAAAAACAAAAAGAGATCCTCTTAAATTCTCGAATGCAATATACAAGTATGATCTTTGACTACACGCCTCCTTTTATAAACAAGTTGGCACGGCCCACTCTATCCAATTATCTATATATGTCGGCCAACTTGCACAACTTGTTACATAATGCTAACCAGAGATATATTATGTTGGTTATGTCACTATTTTTAAGGATAAAATATTCTTTCATTAATAATATAATCATACTATGATTAACTTAATACGTAGTACAAAATACCAAATATTATTAATATTTTATAATGTGGGTTATTGTTTTAAGAGTTTATAGATCAGTATGTCAGAGGTAAATCTCGTGAAGTATTAGTACATTCCAAATCTAATGCTTAGTTTCATTTCAACTATTTCCAAGGTTGTCAAATTTGCACGCAATTTCAACAAATAAAACATTGTTTTCTATATCCAATTACTTTTTAAAATGTACTTTATCTTCTTGATCAAATATCCCACCTTGTGTTTCTAAAGCGGCATAGTCGTTTACAATGAAAAAAAAATTAAAAGTTAATAGTTTGTCAATCAAGTACCCGTAAATGCATATATGGGGCTAAGCTATTAACACGTGCTAAACCCGATCAATTATTGACCTGATCAGGGGAAATCCTTGCTAGAATATACTTCACACATATCTTTTGTGTTAATATATCTACGCGTACATATAAATGGTAGCATGTTGCACTAGTTGTAATTGTCATATTAATTACTCACATCGTACTTGTGATATGATTAATGGTTAGTTTAATCCTTAGTATTAACATAATTACCACATATTATAAGATCAAATAAGTAGTTGATATGACATTAAATAAAAATACCTGAGCATTAAAATGGAAGCGATCAACACCACTCCAATTATCAAGGTCATAAGCAGTGTAATGTTTACAAGATGCAGCAACTTTTAACCGGTCACCGTCAGTACCCTGTAAACCTCTGACATAACTTGCAGCGTATTTACCGGCAACAACAGGGTCTTCACCGGGAGTCTCCTGTCCACGGCCCCAACGTGGGTCCCTCAATATATTAACATTTGGACTCCAATAAGTCAGTCCTCCCATCCCTCCGTTGTACATTGCTCTTGCTTCATCTGACACCACCTTCATTTTCAACCAACCATTATTTCAATTAATATATAAATTCATGAATATCTAAAAATCTAGCATAAACAATTTTATTACTCGTATTATTATTGTTAATAAGGATTATAATCATGTTCGACACAACTTTTTAAGGGTGTAACATGAGTACATGACAACAGATTTATAACATGTTAAAGCACGAGACATGCTGACACTACACATAGACTATACAATCTGGACGTGACTGCGGTCTTATTTTTGAAAATTCCTGGTAATTTACTTTCAATCTTCAACAAATCAAATGGAGCCCACTTTGTATGATACTTCAATTTCTTCGTTAAATAAATGATGTCCAATGCAATTTGCAAAGGTCTTTATATCATAAGGTCCATTGAATTTGCTGAATACTAGCTAGTAGCTAGTTGTAGTACTCACCTAAATTTAATTCCTAACAAGTTGAATTGGTACGTTATATTTAATCTTTAAAGCTTCAATTACAGATTCTTTTGAGGTTACAAAATAAATATGAAGTAAAACTAGGTGACATTAATTAAATATACAGAAAGTGACATTAATAGATTAGCCCTGAACTTTAATTACCATTTGCTTTTGCTTAGGATGTTGTCCGAGGGAAGCAAGGTATACTTCTTTAATAGATACAACTTATACCAATAATTATCATGCAATGTCAAAGTTCTCAATGTGTAATTTTTAATTTGCTATCTTCTTTCAATGTTATTGAGTAATTTATAGTAAATTCATTAACGTTAATATTATATAGATGCTCTTAAATGAGTGGATAGATCTATAGTATATTGCCACCAAACTTTTAATCCAATAACAAATATTAAAAGCTAAAGTTATTATGGCGACATTTAAAATACTCTAAAAAGTATAAACTTTTAAGACACTATATTATTGACAAGTGACCGTAGTTACATGACTTGCAACCTATATATTTTTTTTCATAGATATAAACACTATACATACCAAATCTTAGAAATTAAATCTACTCTACACTAAAGTCCATCATGAACAACAATTAACATTACTTACATCATACACATTATATACAGAGTATTAATTTTTCAAATTTAGTTGGTCATCTAAAGGGATAAAATTATAAACTTTGATAAAACAAGAAATATTAAGCAACTTATTAACCTCTAATAATTTACCTTTCACATTCGTTAAACCAACATGTGCATGCATGTTTGTTACCTACTTCATTGAAATTTGAAAATGAGTAGGCAATAGTATCTAACACATAACACAAGTTGCATTATTATAGTCAATCTTATCTACCAAAAAATATGCCAAGTACATTAGTGTAACATCTTTTAAAATTCTATATTTTGCAAGCTTAATTATTGTATACGAGTTGCCTGCCAAAGCCAAACTGATAAACACCTTTTTATCACTTTATATTTTATAAGATACTTTTCTACCATAAAATGACATAAGCTAAAGTTGTACTTCTGAAATTTTCCTCACTCCATTACCTAAAACAAAAGAAAAATGCTTCTCTTATCGACTTATCGTTCATTTTTGTATGTTTTGGGATTGTGTTACCTTTATAGCACCCTTAAAAAGAAAATTAATAAAGAAAGGTATGTAACTCATCATCTTCGAGAATATATATTATCGTAATATAATATTCTTAAAATAAGATAGGTGATAAGATAAGGAGTGACTTGAGTTTTACTCTAAGAACTGCTAGTCACGTTTGATTTTTAACGACTCATAATTGTAAAATATAAACGTGACTAATTATGAAATACGTACAAAATAAATTATTTGTTGATCTAACATAGACAACTAAAAAAAATATCAATTCGCCCCTCATGAGGTGAGGAGGGGGTCCTAATTCTTTTCTTTTTCTTACCTTACCAAAAAAAAAAAAAAAAATTCATATACAAAGAGTACTTTATATTTCGTATTAATCATATATATGTACTCGTATTTAATAAGGTCGTCTAACTTTGCGCTACACGAGTAAAAGAATACTCATACAACACAATGCAAGTTTTCAACCTTGTTAAATAGATCATGTAACATATAAATTATTAAAGTAACCAAAAGATGGCAAGAAAATAAATAAATAAATAAAATATACTCCATATACTACCTCCATTTCATATTATTACTTTATGTTAAATAATTACAAATAATGTGAAACGGATATAGTACTAGTAATTGTATGACATTAGAAATTATATTGTGCAAAGGAAAAAATCTCACCCGTCCAATTTCTTCCCACAAAGAAGCATTGAAAGAGGCAGCAGTTGTAATAACTTGAGGAAAGCTAGTTGCTCCAGGAAATTTCCCTCCAAATTTAGTCCCTGGTCCTACATTAGACACCCCGTGTAACGCCTCGGACCACCACTCGTAGTCCTGAATTCCGAGCCTAGGGACCGAGGCGGCATTGTCCACCAATAGCTTTACCTTCTCTTGCAATGTCAACCGCCCAATGAGGTCCCGAACACGTTCGGACACGGGCAATCTAGTTTGACAAAATGGGAAGGCTCGGAACCCTGCACACTTGGGGTTACAAGCGAACGGGGCCCGGGCCTCCCCGTTTAAAATAAAAACACTTCCTAGAAGGAGATAGAAGAAAATAAGAGTGCCTTCCATTTTGGGAAGGGAAGTTTAAAATGGAAGGATGTGATATTTTTTGTGTGTTTGGCTTTAAGGTTAGTTTGTGAGTGGATTATGAAAGTGTGTGCTTGTGTGTATATATAGTGTGAAGCTACTTGTATATTTTATATATTTTATTATTATTATTATTTTATTATTTATTTATTAATTTAAAGGGTGGCTAGAAATTAGAGTATTGGATATGATGATATTAGTAGGATGATGTGATGTGAGAGGAAATATATTGGGTGATATGATATGGATTTTCTTTTAAAAGTGTTGTTGGTTAGATGTTTGGATAAATGGTACTAATATATTTGAAGTAAAGAATTAATTATTTGACAGCCAAGAGGTGGGGAAATATATGGAAAAAAAAGAAGAAAAAAAGAGCAAGTGAATTATTTGAGTGGTGAGAAAAAAGTAGCTGTAACAAGCAGTTGGTGTGAGCAATTATATGACTTTTTACCAAAACTGTTTTTTTTTCAATGATTTCAGTTGTTAACTTCCTAAACCAATTAAAATCCTTACTTTCATAATAATAATGTTGTCATTTTTATATTTACCGGATTTATTCGCTTTGCTTACTCTCAAAGTTAATATTTAGTAAATCAGAACGACAAATGAACGCATAATCTTTAAATACATACGACATAATATAATTATAAAGTACATACATAGTGGGTATCCATCTCTCAGTCATGAGATTTGGAGTTTCCTAGCTACCCCGTCCCTCTCCATTGTCATAATACCTCACAGATCATTATCATGATAGAGATATCCAATAATAGATTACCGTATAAGAGAGTATGAAATATTTCGATTTCTTATTATCGACTCCAAACATCATGGCAATTACTCTACAAAACTTGAATTATAGCCAATTGTGGAGTGATGAAATAGTGGTGTACATACCTTTAAGTTGCCAAAAAACAAACAAATTAAAGAAGAAGGCCATGAAGTTATGGGTTGATATTATATGTGCATGCCCAAAACAAAAAATTGTTAAGTTAGCTATTGGAGGTTGGGGCCAATATATTCTGTAGGACCCCCTCATAAATAGAGTCGAGGGTATTTCATATTTGGATATTGTTATTGTGGCCTATTGAAGATAAGAGCAAGTCAGATGTGCTTTTCTTTCTGATCATCATCAGTTCATACAACTTTAGATTTCTCACGCAACAAATTATAATCTAGTGGACGAGCTATTTGGTTGGGTTAATTAAGTTAGTGATAGAGACTTACCATGAAGTGTTTTGGAAGATTATATGGCCTGGACAGGTGGATTTTTATTATGGTGTTCAGGTAGATTTACAATTGATTCGACTTAAAATGAGAGTATTTCAGTTTGAGTATACTTAAGAAAATAGTATAAACTAGTTAGTAGTTACGATTTATATAGAACTTTGTTTGATGTTAATTGTACTCGACACCAAATATGACTTGAAATTGATATCTAAACTTGAGTCATACACAACCCGGATCTTATACACTTAAGTAGACATGATATTTATTACTTCTATTAGATTTGATTCATACCCAAATTCTTGAATCAACTTGGTTTAGAACAGTCAACTTATCTTGATACGATTCAATAAAAATTTAGCTATACACAAAATAAATTAAATAAAATTACAAAATTTTGTGATGGAAAGTCTAGTCATTTGCAAGGTACAAGTAGTTGCTATTAAATTAAAAATGATAGTTTCCCATACATACAAGAAAAGATAGAGCAATCACAATTTACAAATGACACAACTCTAGCAACAATGATGGTTTAAATGTAACAAGATTGGCCTAACATATCATCATAATATCACATACTATATGATGCTATAATAGTATAATAATAGATAAGAAAGCCAGCGTGTTGTGTCCCTCTATTGACTCACTTTGGTGGCTCCAATTTAATGTAGAATGGGCAGGCTAAGCACAAAATTTGTTCTGAGGGATGCATATATTAAATTTGTTCTTTCACAATACCACAAATGTGGGACCTTAGCAGCCATTTTCCGTGATAAACATCCAGCTAAAGAAATCTCAGCCTAGTGACAAAGATTAAGGCATATGTGAGGAAACCTCGGTTTATCAGGAGTAATAAATAAAAATTGTTTATAAAAATTGTTTATCTAGTGATATTTCTGTAAACAAATCAATTAATTAAAAAATTTAGTTATTATGATATTTTTGTAAATAAATTAATATATATGAGGCCCATATTTAATAGGAAAAATTGTTAAAAATAATACAACCTTTGGCCCATTCTTTTTTAATAATACAACCTTTGGATTACTTTATAATAATACAACCTTTGGATTACATTTTTCGGCGGACTTTGAGGCTAAGAAAGGGGACGGATGAGTTTTTGGTGGTGGGGATGAGGAAGGATGGAATATCCCCTCCCCTTCTCCCACCTCAAAACTCACCGAAAATTCGATTTTATCTTGTTTAAAATCAACACCCCCTTAAGGTTGTATTATTACAAAATAATCAGAAGGTTGTATTATTAAAAAAGAATGGGACAAAGGTTGTATTATTTTTAGCAATTTTTTCTTTAATAAAAAGTTATTAATTTAATTACGTAATGGATAAAAATGTTGATTTATTTGAGAAAAATACTGCTAAAATCTCATTGTTATCTTGACTCATTTGGATCAAAAGCTCAAAAAATAATCTAAATCATAGTGTAATTTAAGCGTGACGTATATAGGGAAAAATTTACTTCTTCATCCATGCAAAGAGCATGAGCATAGGGATTGGACTGCATGTATACAGATTTGGGCTACTGGGCTTTGGCCTTGAGAAAGGCAACCTTAAGTCACGTATAGTTTCTCACCCCACTATATTTTCTCACCCCACTATATTAATTAATGGAAACACATTAATAAATTAGAAAAAAAATATATACTATTATATTATTATTATCATTATTATTATTATTATTATTATTATTATAAGTTTGATGGACTATCCAATCTAAAAATTTTGGACTCGGGTATTCGGGTATTTGAATTCAAGTTTGATTCAAACTACAAGTTCGGTCAAGCTCAAATTTTATGTACGAATTCAGTCAAATCTCATCCAAATTTTAAGATTTTTTTTTCCTTTATAGCTCAATCGTATTCAACTAATAAGTAGAAAAGTTTTTTGAAAATACAAGAAGAGACTGAGTTCAAGTCTAATTGGATTTTTTTTTTTTATTATTATTATTATTTAAAAAAAAAATTGAAACTTTGAAATCAAAGTCCAATAATCCAAATATCTATAAATTGTGTCAATTGCAACAAGTTTAGACTAATTTGAATTGAACTTAGACTTTTGTACTCTTACCCATAAATCCATAATGGCTAATGCTCCATCCCTCATAGCATATAGGGTTAATACTTTAAAGCAAAATACTTGTCCCATTAATAGTATTCTATTCTACGTACAAGTACTTGTTATTCACATTTCACAATGACAGTATTAAAATTAATTTTATAAAGAGAGAAATAATTATTTTAGCATGTCAAGCCATTTTTTATTTATTTATTTTTTTTGGTATGGTGCCTAAATATACTTATCATTGCTTACAATATAATGGACCAATTCATGAAAAAAAAAAAAAAAAACAAAGGTTAAAAAATGGTGCCATGAAATGATTATTACTACTACTATGCTTCTTACTGGCTTTGAAGTCACCAAAGAGAGTGGATGGAATTGTCGATGATTTGTCAATTGCTTAGCTTAAAAGATAATAGAGATCCAATTGCTTAACTATTGTAATCTTTAATACATAATGGTTAAAATAAAAGTAGTAATTTGCATTACCTTTTTTAGATCTTACAAAGTTTCAGCATAATTTTGATGGATTACAAAGTTTACAATTTACTACTTACTAGTAGTGATTGTACTTGGCTTCAAAAAAAAAAAAAGTAGTGATTGTACTTTGGTGTCTTCCAATTTAATGTAGAATGAGCCGCCGCAAGCACAAAATATTGTTCTAAGGGATCGATGCTTATCATATTTGCTATTTTACAATAGGATTGCTCAATTGAGTCAAATGTGAGAACTTAGTAAATAAGGGTCTGTTCTCATTGACTGAACTCAGATGAACTGAACTGAACTTAAGTGAACTGAACTAAGCTGAAGTGAACTGAAATGAATATTTTATAAGAGAAGGAAATTAGGAGCTGAGTTGAACTGAACTGAGCTGAACTGAATTGAATTGAATTTCAACGTAAGAGAACAGACCCTAAATATTGAGGGTTTATGTAAGAAGGATTTTGCTCCCGTGATTGAAAGTTTGGCTCGTTTACTATAAACTCTTGTTTTAAAAAATGCGTGGAAAAACCTAGTGAAGGTAAGAAATTAAATAATAAAGTAAAAGACATGAGTAAAGATTAAAGTGGAAGTGTAAGAATAAGATGGATAAAATAAAAGTATTACTCCGTATAAGAATTTTTTTAAAAAAATAAATAAAATTGGAAAAGCAACCTTCTTATTGTAATAGTTATCACAACATTCAAAGTGGGTTGGACTGCAAGGGTTTGGTGTATATATGTGTAAGATTTGGGATACTGGATTTCGGCCTTTAGAGAGGCAACCCAAAGTTACATTGTATGAAGTTTCGGAGTTTCCACAAATTCAATTAAGGACCTCTTCTCTTCAACATAATTTCAGTTCAGTTCCTAATTTCCTTCTCTTATAAACAATTTATTTCATTTCAATTCAGTTTGGTACATCAGAACAGGCAACTTTATAACTCAGGCCAAACTTTCTTGAGTTCAATTCAATTTACTAACACGGTAACACCCTTCAATACAAATCAATATTAACACCACCATCTAAGTTATACTTGAACGACCTTCGCACCATTCGGGAGTTTCTTTTCTAATTCCCGAATACACCTCAATATATGTTCCTTATCGTAGTCGACTAACTCCATTGACGAAGAGTCAAAAATCACCTCTTCTAGCATAGGAGCATTGATGATCACATAAGTGCAGTGGCGGATCCAGGATTTCCGAGATAGTGTGTCACCATCAATTATTGATCATTTGTGAAAGTACAATTTTTTTTTTCCATGTCTTGTTCATAATTAATTTCAATCCAAAAATTATATATATATATATATATATATATATATTTATTTATATATATTTCACCAAATTGATTTCAATCCAAAAATAGGACACAAAAATTCATACCACAACCAAATACAGTACTTAAGAATTCAATTTTACAAGTCGAAAATACTACAAATAACATGTTATAAACAAATGGTACAATAAAATTATTATATTGAATTAACTTTATGATTTTTTAGTTAATTGATAAGCTTTATGGGGAAATATTAAAATTGGTTGTACAAATATAAGATATAAAAAGGGAAAAAAATTATTAAAAAATTATACAAAAAAAGTGAGATAACTTAAGAGACCAGTTATTAAATATAACTGGTCTCTTTAATGAAAAAAGAAAGTAGCGCAAAAAAATTGCGAAATGCAATAGCAGCATCAAAGAGACCTCTTATATAAATAACAGGTCTCTTTAATATTTAAAAAAAACCACAGCAAGTCTTTTGTAGCAACAGCAGCATTAAAGAGATCGTCTATCTTAATAAGAGGTCTCTTTGATATTGTTTGTTGTTACCAATAGCAGCATCAAAGAGACCACCTATCTATAATAAGGGGTCTCTTTGATATTTTATTTTTAAAAAAATACTGTGTCACCGGACCCACTATGACTAAAGGTGGGTCCGCCCCTGCATAAGTGGCTAGCTCGAGGTCAATTTGCCATCCTGTAAAGCCTATAATCTCCATCATCTTCAAGCATTTAAAGGGGCGGCGCCCGTAACATTCTTGAGCTGTGAAATGTTGTTGAGGTCGCCTAACAACAGTTCGCAACTGCAATGTGAACATGTTTGATTAGTACGTATGCCTTAACACGAAAAAGTATATATACACTATGTAGAATTAATGTCATACATTTCTTTGTTTACAATATTTACTTGATGATGATAACAGATATTTACACTTGAATTTATGCATTAACAAAATGTGAACGTAACTATGTTATGTATTAACTTTCTAAAATTAGGTGAATGATGAGAATTCAGGCGATAGTCTTTTATCACATTTTACTTTTTAGGGAGTATTAGTTTCCACAAATAGAGGTTCTGTTCTATAATATATACAACATTTCAAACTAAAAATAAATAAAATCCTCAACATTAATAAAGCAAACACAAAATATACATTAAAAATAAAAATAGTACTAGTAATAATAATGCCTTGCCTTAATGGTGAGTTTTTGTAAAACAGGAGATGCATCAATCAAAGAGGCCCATCCAAAGAGGGTGAGATGAGATGATCCAAATGCTTCCAATTTTAAATGCTTAAGGTTTGTCAACGCAGGAGCGACTTTGACCCCTGTATTTATCTTCATTATTATACCAAACAATAGAAATAATTAGACTTGGACCGTACCCTATTTTTTGGAACTAAATAAATGTATATGAACTTACTACCTCTGTTACAGGTTATGTGCAACGATTTAACATAAAGCAGAGAGGGAAAATATCTAATCGTTGCACATGACCTGTAACGGAGGTAGTATATGAATTGAATACAGTAAAAAAAAAAAAAAAAAAAACTAATTGAATAAATTAAAAAATTGACAATACTAACCTTATCTGACAGATGCATATTGAGGCATAGGTACGTGAATTGTGAAAAATATTTGGAAAGGGAGTGAAAAGCATACATAGGTGTTGTAATATATTGGATGAAGCCACCAATAGTTAGATGAGAAAGCGAAAGAGCATTTCTTATATGCACCTCAAATGGGTTGCCACCATATATAAATGACACAAGCTTAGGAGCACATATATCCATAATTGTCAAATCACAATACACTATCTCCAATTTTTTGAGTTGTAGTGCTAATGAACTTGGAAGTCTTAGATGGGTAAATTATTCAATTGATTCAAGGCACAAGTTCTCAAGAAAAGGACAATATTGAAGAAACCTTTCAATCACTTTTGAATCTACTTTAATATACTTGAGACACAAATTGGTTAAATTATGAGGAGGTGTAATAAAGTTTCCTATGGTGCAATTTAGGGCTTGGCGAGGTGTATCATTTAGCTCAATCACCGGAGTGAAATCTAGCTCAAGCACTCTTAACTTTTTTCGTTATTGCGAAATTAAGCCACTTATCAAGATCAGATTGGAAGTCATTGTTAATATCAAAAGTGATTTTGAGCCCATATATAGATGAGCCTTGATGGAGCTCCAAAACACGATTGATCCAGTTCGCAACATGACATCTTTCTTCATCAACGAGTTTAGAATTATTAGAAATCCTTAGCATTGCACTTGAATCATCAAAATTTAATCTAGGGAAATGCCTCACAGGTAATTCAAACGACGCGAAGCAACACTAAGCCTTGCAACTTCCTTCATTGTAAAGCTAGACAATAACGCCAATGCACCATCATCCGGCAACTCACTCATTCGATCAATTATTGCTTCATCACTAGCCATATGTGCCCTGTTAACCAACCAACTTAACTATTAATCCTCAATATACTTTATACTTCCCGTATCAAATATCAATATACTTTATACTAACTATATAATTATTCACGCAAACAGAAAAACACTAATTAAAATATATATAGAGTTTACAATATATACTAGTCCTAATCACGTTAACAAACCTAATACAATAAGGATACAAAATATACACAAAACTTATCCTAATCTGCGACAAATATTATCCTAAATATATTATTGTCAAATTCAATTAAACGGCTCAACCTTCTCATTCACATGTAAGGAGTATATATAGTTACAAGAGATATTCTAACCCTAACAATAATAGGAATAAGATAAATACTAACATAATTAGGAAACTAAAGATATTATACAATCTTTCCTAATTATTATCTTAACATCCCCCCTCAAGATGGAACATGTAGATCTCGAATGCCCATCTTGTCAAGTAATAGTTCAAATTGCGCCTTCCCTAAGGCTTTTGTAAAAATATCCGCCAATTGAATCTTCGTAGAAACATACGATGGCTTAATCACTCCTTCTTTAATGGCATCTCTAATAAAATGACAATCTACCTCAATGTGTTTTGTCCTCTCATGAAACACTGGATTATTTGCGATATGAAGCGCCGATTGACTATCACAATACATGTTCATACCTTGTTTATGTTCTACACCCAAGGATCGAAGTATTTGTTTCAAGTGTTTCAACTCACATGTCAACATAGTCATGGACCTATACTCGGCATCTGTGGAACTAGTAGCTACCGTTGGTTGCTTCTTAGTCTTCCAAGACACAGGAGATAACCCAAGAAGGACAAACCAACCTGTCAACGATCTACGAGACAAAGGACAAATCGCCCAATCCGAATCACACCACCCTTCCAACTGAAGACTACTATCCGACCTCAAGAGAATACCTTGACCTGGACACTTCTTCAAATATCTGACCACTCTCAAAGCTGCCTCCAAGTGTTCCTCTTTGGGGCATTGCATAAATTGAGACAAAATATGCACCGAATACGCTAAATCCGGCCTTGTGACTGCCAAGTAAATCAGACGACCAATCAATCGCCTATATTGTTCAACATCTGCAAACTCCTTCCCTTCCGCGAGAGCAAGTTTATGATTTTGTTGCATCGGAAAATCTGCCGGCTTAGCTCCTAGTAGCCCTGTCTCAGAAATAATATCTATAGCATACTTGCGCTGACATACATAGAAACCGTGCTTGCTACGTGCCACTTCTAGCCCTAAAAAATATTTTACGGCTCCTAAATCTTTCATTTTAAAGCATTCACTCAAATATGCCTTAAAATTCTTCAATGCAATTGTATTATTTCCTGCAATTATCATGTCATCCACATAAATCAAGACACTCAACTGTAATCCACCCTTCGAAAAAGTGAATAGAGAATAGTCAGAATATGACTGTTTAAACCCATATTTCTTCAACGCCTTGGACAATTTTTCAAACCAACACCTCGGTGCCTGTTTCAAACCATACAAAGATTTATCCATCTTGCACACTTTTTCGGAATTGTTTTTCTGAAACCCCGGTGGAACTTTCATATAAATCTCTTCTTCTAAATCACCATGTAAGAAAGCGTTATGCACATCCATTTGATGTACATCCCAGTTTTTAATCGCGGCAACTGCTAGAAAAGTACGTACCGTTGACATTTTTGCTACAGGTGCGAACGTTTCATTATAGTCAATGCCTTCCTCCTGATGATTGCCAAGGATCACCAATCTTGCTTTCAAACGCAACAAATTTCCTGCCTCATCTCTCTTCTCGGTATAAACCCACTTACTTCCAAGTGCCTTCTTCCCCACCGGAAGATCTTCAAGTGTCCAAGTCCCCTGATCCTCGAGAGCCTTATTTCCAAGGCCATAGCCTCTCTCCAACCTTCATGTTGCATTGCTTCTTTGAAAGATCTCGGAATTTCTTGCCTCTGTCACTGCAGCAATATAATTTCTGTGTTTTTTGGAAAAGCAATCATAATTCACAAAATATGTTATAGGATAAGGAGTACCTGACGAGGATGATGTCGCGGGTGTAGGTGGACTTTTACTTTTCCAAATAGTGTGAGTAACACAATCACGCAATTTTGTCGAAGGAATTTTTACTCTCTTTCCCCGACCCAATTCTTCTTCACCGGAAACCACCCCTGAACTGCTGCTGCTGTACACCGTCGGACCCCGTAGCCTGACCACTCGGGGCTGTAACAGAAGCTCCCCGAGCTGCGGCATCTTGGGGCTGCTGGTCCAGCGAGCTGCCAGCACCTGCTGATGGTGTTGCCTGGCCAGCGCTCGCTGGTTTTCCAGCGCCCAGAGCAGAGGCAGCAGCTCTGCTGTCTCGTGGGCTGCCAGCGTCCGCTGGGTTTCCAGCGCCCAGATCAGACGCTGCTGCCCTGCCATCCTGCGGGCTGCCAGCGTACGCTGGTTCTGGCAGTGGTTGGTTAGCTGCGTGTGGCTGCCGTGCTACATTCGGCTGGCCAGCCACCTCCCTCGCACTCATCGCACCTCCCTTATCCGCTAATGCACCACTATGCCATGCCAAAAATTTATCCTCTTCATCATCGTATCCAAACTCCAAGTCACCAAACACACTCGAAGCCTTTAAGTGATCACTAGTGTCTGTCAAATTATCCTTAAAAGGAAACACACGTTCATGGAATTTCACATCCCGTGAAACAAAATACTCACGAGATTCCAAATCAAACAATTGCCTCCCTTTCTTCCCAAAAGGGTAACCCAAGAAAACACATTTTCTACTCCGCGACTCAAATTTATCTCCTTTACTTCGTTGATTATGTGCATAACACAAACATCCAAACACTCTCATAAGCTCATATGGGAGAATTTTACCAAACAACATCTCATATGGAGTTTTATTTTGAATCACATAACTAGGGGTTCGATTAATCAAATAACATGTTGTCAACACACATTCACCCCAAAATTTTATAGGAAGTTGTCCTTGAAAACGCAAAGCCCGAGCCACATTAAGAATATGTTGATGTTTCCTCTCTACTCTCCCATTTTGTTGAGGTGTTCCCACACAAGATGATTAAAAAATAATACCATTTTGAACAAAATAATCTTGAAGGTGATTGAATTTAGTACCATTATCACTTCTAACAACCTTTATATCTCTATTAAATTGTCGTTTAATCAAGGCAATAAAATTGAGAAAGGTAATTTCAACTTCAGTTTTATTTCGAATCAAATAAACCCAAACAGCTTTAGAAAAATCATCCACTATTGTCAAAAACAATTTAGCACCACAAGACGATGCTACCTTGTACGGACCCCATAAATCAATGTGAACTAAATCAAACAAACCACTAGCTTTATTCTCACTAACAGGAAAACTATCTCTAGATTGTTTTGCCCGAGGGCATACATCACACACATCATTATTATTTCTAATAGAGTTACTCACAGGTGGAAGTAACTTTAGACTTTCTCCACCGGATGACCTATTCGTTGATGCCAAAGATTCACCACACAATCCACTGCGAGAACCTTCACATGCGGCACACCTCGGAAAAAGTAAAGTCCATCTTGTCGTTCACCCACGCCAATCACCGTCCTCGTCAACTGCCCGTTCAAAACGTGGGAAAAAGAAATGCCTAAAGTAGGTCCCGTCCTGAATAACACAAATTTTGTTAGTGAATTGAATTATACATCGGTTTTCATCACTAAGTTGAGTTACAGAAATTAAATTGCAATTTAAGTGGGGAACAAATAACACATTATCAAGCACCAAACCACCCTCTAGGGTGATCGAACCCAATTGATTCGTATTCACCGTTTGACCATCCGGTAAACCCATTGGACAATTTTGTATGGTCTTGATATTTCTCATGATGGACAAATCATTAGTAACATGATTAGAAGCTCCTGTATCCACAATCCACAATACGCTTGTATTACCTTCCAATCGTGACTTGGTTTTGCTCAAAATATCGATGATTTGTTGGGCTTGCTCCATCTAAACTCCCGCAAGTCCTTGAACAAGATTAGTGCTTGATGAAAAGCTACTACCGGAGTTAGTTGCACCCCTCCTTGCACCGCATTGGCCCGTGCCGATGTAGGAGCAGCATTAGATGAGTTCCCTTGCTCCCCCACATATCCACGACCTCCTTTACCACCACGATTGGTAGAGCCACCACGGCCACGGCCTCTTCCACCTTTTCGATTGTCATCCCAACCCGGCGGAAAACCAATAATCTGATAACACCCCTTCTTGTCATGGCCCACACGGTTGCAATGAGTACAAAATGGCCGGTCTCCATCTCCCGAATCACTCCTAGCCCGGGAATCGACCTTGAATGCCATCACATTCTCCTTTGGATTATTATCACGACCTCGTAATCTCTCGGTATTAATCACTGTTTGATATGCACTATTGTGCTCGAATTGACTCATATGGATCATCTAAGCCAATCAAAAAATAATGCAAGTAGTCCTCTTCACGAATATCTCCAACTTGCTTTGCTATATTGCATTTGCAACCACCACATGAACACTTTGGAACACGACAAAATTGAACCAATTCTTTCCATATCTTTGATAATCTACCAAAATAATCTGTCACCGTCTCGGAGGGCGATTGTTTACACACTCCCAATTCTTGCTTGAGTTGACACACACGTGTCCCACTCACCACACAATAACGCTGCTGTAAGTGCTTCCATAATTCACTCACAACATCATAATCTTCTATCGTCGACCGAAGGCCATCATCAAGAGTATTATGTATCCAAGATACCAACATGGAATTCACGGCTATCCAATGTTTGTATTTGGATGAATCAGCTGCTGGTTCCTTAATTGAACCATCTACAAAACCAAACTTCCACTTCGCAATTAAAGACCGACGCACGGCTTTGGACCACTCATCATAGTTCGATCCTTGTAGCTTAATCGGTGTTATCACGATACCCGGATGATCGCTTGAGCCAAGGTAATACTCGTGATTAACCGGTGGTGGTGGCGGTGGTGTTTCATCATCCTTCGCCATCTCTGTAATTTGCGGAAAAATTGAAAAAAAAAAAAAATTCGGAACCTAAGCTCTTGATACATGTCAAATTCAATTAAACGGCTCAACCTTCTCATTCACATGTAAGGAGTATATATAGTTACAAGAGATATTCTAACCCTAACTATAATAGGAATAAGATAAATACTAACATAATTAGGAAACTAAAGATATTATACAATCTTTCCTAATTATTATCTTAACAATTATCTATCAATTCTAATAATCAAATATATTGTAACAAATCTTCTATATTCCCTTGCGTCTTCAATTGTGAAACTATAAAATGTATTACTCATGGCCATACTAACACAAAGAGCATGACAAAAAAAAAACTATTTAATGGACATATTTGATGAAAAATTGAAAGTTGAATCTTTAATAGCATAATGAATCCTTAAAATTCAAGTATAATCCATAAAAAATAACTAATATAAACTCGTTTTGAAGGAGTAGAAATAAACGATGCAATGTAAAGATTTATAATTGTAAAATTAAAAAGGGAAATTAAAATTAACTTTGATAATAATATATAAAAAAAACTATTGTAAATCATGTAATTGCTACAAAATTGAAGGAGACCGAGAGCTTACCAAAATATACACGTACACTATCGAATTAGTCGACTGATAACGATCTCTCCTTTCTCTCTTTTGTTAATAATATGTTAGTTTTAGTCTATTAGACTTAATCAATGTAGTATATGTTTCGGATGAAAACAATCGGATCTCGGAAGATCCTTTTATCTTGAGGGAACTTGGTCTCGGTCCGAACGACGCAGGAGCCGAGGGTTTCCTGCACAACAAATACACGTAAACTAGCCTCGGGGGGGACGCCGAGGAAGGCCCCTCCGATGCTTAAGTCAGTATATTAGAGAGAGAAAGCTGTGCAAGAGTTTAGTTGCTTGAGGCTTTTTTGTCTTTGTCTTCGTCTTTGTCTTTGTCTTACCAAGAATTGACCAAATTGTTGGCTTTTATACCTTGGCTAATGAAGGAGGCGGATTGGGCCCGGAAATCAGTTGGGCTGGGCCAAGCTGATTGGGCCGTTGACTGACCTTGACATGGCTTTGAGGATGTTGATTTTTGACTTTAGCATATTTGGAGAGTTGAACCTTTGCCTTGGGCTTTTAATTGGATCATTCAGTGACCAGGCCCAATTGGACTAAATTGGACCCAAACAACTTGCCCCCCAGACCCGATTTGGAAGGATGACGGGTCGGGTTTGATTTAACCAGAAAAGGAGGGAAGTGAATGATTTGCTGATCCAAAAATGTGAATTTAAACCGTAATTAACCCATGATTAATGAGATAACAACAGTTAATGTGGATGATTGCGGAAGTTGGACGGGTAGTGGGCGATTTAACTGCAAGGTTGTGTGTTTAACGGTTACTTAGTGGGGTGCTTGAGAGAAATTGAAACGCAGACTCCTTGAATTCCCATTTCTGGAGATATAAATAGAGGCGCGTCTTCTCTCCCCACTCACTCATCAACACAAACCCAGAATTCTCAAGAACGCTCAAGAGCCCGCATCAAAACTTCGCAAATTCCCCGAGCATTAAGCTTAGAAGCTGAGACTTGTCACTACCAATTCGTAAATCGGCGGCTTTTGCTTCAGATCAAGGTAAATTCCTTTGATTTTATTTCATCTTTCTTCGACTTTGCACTCTTTCCCCTTTTTCGACTTTTTCCTTCGAAATTCGTCAATGGTGAGGGGAGTTAGAGGTGGAGCCCGTGCTCCAAGAAGAGCAAGGCTAATCCCCGATCCCAGGGTCAGGATTGGGACCTGGAATGGACGAAGGACAGAGTCTGACCCTGCTGAAGGGGTTAGGGCGACTCCCATTTCTTCGGCTCCTCCTCAGAGGGCTGAGGGGGTGAGAGCTTCAGGACGGGATGATGAAGTTCCCGCTGTCCTTTGGGATATCCTCCCAGGGTTTTCAGAGTGGGAGGATGCCGAAGTAGCTTCGGCCATGATAAAGAACCGTCCCTACTCATGGTGGGTAGAGAACGCCGATCAATATCGATTTGCTGAGCAAATTGAGTTGCACTACGGCATTTTTGAAGCTGATGGATATTGGTGCCGAATGCCCTCAGCATCCGATAGAATCCATCGTCCACCCCCGGGGTATGTGGGGGTGTACACGAGACAGCTTCAGTATGGGCTGAGGTTCCCTTTGGACGTATTCGTCCGAGACTTGCTGATCCATTACAACATTTCCCTGTGCCAGCTGACCCCCACCAGCATCCGAAGGGTAATGACGTACTTATGGGTCTGCAAATTCTTCAGATACGTGCCGAACCTGCACTGCTTCAGAAAGCTCCATCGGCTAGTGCCAAATATTCAGAGTGGGCACGGAAGCCATGGTTCTGGGTGGTATCGGATTGAGTCTCGGCCCCCGTTCCTAACCATGTGGCCGAACGACTCTTCAGACAAGGACTGGAGAGGTCAATGGATTTGGGTTAGGGCGCCCACGGAGCCGAGCCATCCTTATGTTTTCAGCGCTCCCCGGTATCTTGCCGAGCCGGATCCTGATATGGGAAGTTTAGGTCCTCCCGAAGATAGCGGGCCAGACCCGAACCTTAATCAGCAGAACATCTTCGGCAAGCTGCCGAACCGGGGAGGCAGCGGCCGAATGCAGCATATCCCGGAGACTTGGCTCCCCGATACGCACTATGTTTTCCAAGAGAATATGCTGGCAGCTGTCGGCCTCAGCCGAAAGTTTAGGGATGGTAATCTTCTTCGGCTGGGGCCGAGGCCTTTTAATTATCTCTTTTCTTCTTTCATTTTGCTTTCTTGTGATGTGCCGAACTAACTGAATTGACTTCTCCCCTTTTCTTTTTCAGAACGGGACGAGACCAACATCGGCATTGATTACGCTCGCCTTGGCGTCAACCGAGAACGAGTCGTAACTGATCGGGCTCCCCCTATCACTGAACCAAGGCGCCGAGAGGTTCACCTAGACTCTTCCCACTTCCAAATTGAGGCTGTTGCTCTGTATCAGAGGCAGAAGCCTTGGTGGAAGAAGAGGGATCCCTTGTTTCAGCTGCTGGAAGAAGAAGCTGAAGCTGCCCGTACAGCCGAAGAGGTTGCACGGGTTATTGAAGCTTGTGAAGGAGGAGAAGGGTCCTCCAGAGCTGCTGAAGCCGAAGCTGCAGCTAGAGCAGCTGAAGAAGACGAGGCTTTGCTGAAGACCTCGGTGAGTTTTTAGACAACTTTTTTCTTTTTTTTTTTTTTTTTTTTACTCACACTCTTCTTCCCCCCTGTCTGTTACAGTCTGAAGAGAGTAACAGACACAGAGAAGGCAAAGCTCCTGTTCGTCCCGAAGATCAAATACAAGAGTCTTCAGACTCAGATATGGACGAGCAGCCCCTTCTGAAAAGGCGCCGAAGGATGGCTATCATCGGCCCTCATGATTTTCAGCAGAGGCCGATGACCATCGGCGTCGCAATAAGGGAACCTGAGGAAGGCAATGGATCGCCGAGGGTTCCCCAGCCAACACCCCAATCTCCTCAAAAGACCCCTCCACCACCTCCTGAGATGGAGGTGGATCAGAGAACTCCCGGACCTAAGGGAGGGGTCCAAGAAGAAATCAAGGAGAGTGCTGCTGAGCACGGAAATAAAGATGCCGTGATGTCAAGTGCTGAAGGCTTCACGGCAGATATCGCAAGAGAGGTTGAGGCTTTCGTCCTCACCCCTGAAGAAGAGGAGGTCATAGTACTTGACTCCTCTGAGAAGGACGATGCTGAGACAACCAAAGCTAATCAAGCTCCATCGTCGTCCTTCCCTTCTTTCCAGACTCTGCATTCTGGAGAAATGGGTTTCTCGGCCCCCCGAATTCCAATCCCAGATCACATCTGGGACCTCATATGGGGTCAAAACCGAGAAGGAGCTGCAGCCTACTTCGGCAATTTTGCTGGCATGTCCGAAGTAGACAGGGCAAGGATCTGGTCGCTGAAGGCCACTGCTGGGATGGGCGAATCCAGTAGATCAGTTCCTGACCCAGCCAGGTCTAACCAACTGCTGATGATGCAGGTAATTTTCCTTGCCTTGATTTCTTTCTGAACTCAACCTTTCAGCTATTATTTTTTACTTTTTTAACTTGTGCCCCTGTTTTCAGTTCGTGCACAATCAGACTCTCACTGTAGAGCTGATAGATTCCCTACAAGATAGGGTGGACGCTGCCGAGCACGATCAAAGGGTAGCCGAGGAAGAGCTAAAGCTTGCTAAGCTGAAGCAGGCAGCAGCTGAAGAGAAGCAGCAGGAGGTTGAGGAGTACGGTAAAAAAGCTGCCGAAGCTCTGAAAACCTTCTGTGATGCTATGGAGATGGAGGTTTTTCCCCCACTGATGGAAGGGGAAAAATTCCTCCAAGAGCACCTGGGGGTGGACATCTCCAAGTTCAAGGCTGCTATCGAGAGCCGAATCCAAGGAGCTGCTGCACAGGCTGAGGTGCAGCATCAGCTAGAATCTCTTGAAGCCAGCAGAATGGCTGCTGAAGAGATGCTCCAAGCTAGGGATGTCCAACTCTCAAGGGCTGCTGCTGCTGCTGAAGCTCAAAGAGCTAAGCTACAAGAGGCTGAGGATCAGCTCACTGCCAAGAAGGAAGAAATGGTCCAAGTTCAGGCCGAGGCTTCCCAGGTTCAGCAAGAGTTTACCGAGCTGAAAGGCTCCTCCTCCAAGCTCGTCGATGAGCTGAAGAGATCCGAGGAAGACTTGGAGGAGACGAAGAAGAAGTTGGCCGATGCTGAGGCTCTACTCAAAGTCCGTATCTATACCCAAGAAGAGTATGAAATGGGTTTTAGAAACGGGTTCAGAGTGTGCCGGAGGGTCTGCCTTCATGCTGAGCCGAAGCTGGACTGGTCCAAATGTGCTGAATGGGTCCAAGATCCCGAAGACCCTCACATGAAGTATGCCACTCCAATCGAAGCTGAAATCCTTAAGGCTGAGGAAGCCGAGGAAGAAGCTGAGAGGATGGAGTTGGAGGCTGAGCAGAGGGAAAGGGAGGCTCGGCAGAGTGCAAAGCCTGCTTCTTCTGCTGCTGGAGCTGAGACCACCATTGGGCCCAATGAAGCTGATCAGTCTGATCCTCAGGCTGAAGCATAGGAACTCGGGCAGTCGTCTTCAGAATCTTGCGGTTCATCATGCGCTCAACTTTAGACTTGCCGCTTTCTGAATTTTTGCCTTTTGTTTTTTTTTGCTTCAGCTTGCCTTATCGTACAACAGCTTATTATATTTTTATTTTGCCTGTACGTATTTCGGCAGCTGTTACTTTCCGCTTGTGGGCGGCTGCCGACTATTTTTGTAATTCAACATTTTTATTTCAAAGAAGTTCACTTTCTCAGCTTTCTTGTGTATTTTTTTTTTCTTCGCTTTACCAGTCTTCGCACTTTACTGCTTTCTTTGAATGATCTTTCAAATATTTGCTAAGTGCAGAACTTCGGCTAGCGAGAATCATTTCTGCTGAGACTTCTTTTTGCCGTTTGTACTCGGATGTTTTCAACTTGTGAAAAAAACTGACATAAGTATCAAACTTCGGCTGAGCTGAAGGGTATTAGATCAGTTGTGCCATTTCTCTATTTCCCTCTGCCCCCCCAGAAATCTGAAGATGAGGTCTTCTGAATTCTGGAATGGCTGATAATTTTTCTCGGCTAAGCCGAGGATCTTTGAACACTTTGCTTTATTTTCTACATCTGTTTTTAAAGTACTGATTTCCCACCTGAGAGTTTTCACTCTAGAGATGGTACTCTTGTGACACTTTCTTCAATTCATCCAAGGGAACAACTATCCGAAACACCATGCCGGGGCAGCAGTTTATCTGAAGTACGAGGCATCATCATGCAATACTTCAGAGTTGCAACTACCACCCGGAACTGATTCATCCGAAGTACAAGGCATCACTATGCAATACTTCGGGGCTTTATCAGTTCCTATTTTTTAGGCTATGTTTCGGATAAGTCTATGGCCTTTTTGCCCAAAGGAACAGATTCTCCGAAGTACAAGGCATCACTATGCAATACTTCGGGCTTGTATCCTTTTTTGGCAGGTTTTACGGCTTGCCGAGGTACAAGGCATCATTATGCAATACCCCGGACAGCGCCGAATGAAACCTTGAATTTTTGAAAAACCGTAGAAAGCATAAAGACTTAAAGAATACACGCAATCTGAATGAATACTGGCTCGATGGCCTTTTTACAAACAAAATCAGTGTACTTACATGGATTGTACTATCCGAAGGATTTACACATAGTATTTTTTGAGCACATCGGCATTCCAATGGTTTTTCAGCTCGGTGCCATCCATTTGTTTGAGTCTGAAGGTACCGGGCTGAAGCTCTTGATAAATTTCATAAGGTCCCTCCCAAGATGCTGAGAGTTTGCCATGAATGCGACTTTTTTGAACAGCTGCAGCATTCCTCAGAACTAAATCCCCAACTCTGAGAGGTCGTTGATAGACTCTTCGGTTGTAGGACTTGCTCATTCTGAGCTTGTGTGCAGCCATCCTTTCTCGGGCTAGATCTCTAATCTCGTCAAGGAAGTCGAGGGACTCTTTCATGAGCTGCTCATTTTCCTCGGCTGAGAAGAGATTCACTCGTAGGCTTTCTGAGCCCACTTCCACTGGAAGCACTGCTTCGGATCCATACACCAGCTGAAAAGGTGAATGCCCCGTTGCCTCCTTCTCGGTTGTCCGGAGTGACCAGAGGGTTCCCGGAAGTTCCTCTACCCACTTGGACTTTTGATCCTCTACTCTTTTTCTGAGAGCGTTAAGGATCTGTTTATTTGCGGCTTCGGCTTGGCCATTACTCTGAGGGTGGCAAACCGCGGAGTAAGCCAATTTTATCCCGAACTGATCAGTGTATCGGCGCAAGGGCAGGTTGTCAAACTGTCTGCCGTGGTCGAACACAAAAACTTTTGGGATGCCGAACCGAGTTATTATGTTCTGCCAGATGAACTGTCTGACAGTTTGCTCAGATATGCTTGAAGCAGCTTCCGCTTCAATCCATTTGCTGAAATAGTCGATTCCGACTATCAGCCACTTTCTTTTGTATGGGGCCTCGGGAAAGGGTCCCAGAATATCCAACCCCCATTGTGCAAATGGAAGAGGATTAAGAATTGGCTGGAGATCTAGGCATGGCCGATGGATTACCGGTGCAAATTTTTGGCATTTCTCGCATTTTCTGACCATGTTCTTTGCATCCGAGATCATTGTAGGCCAAAAATACCCTGCCCTGAGAGCTTTGTGGGCTAAGGTTCTCCCTCCTATGTGGTTTCCGCAGATGCCGAGGTGAATCTCTCGGAGAATATAGTCGGCATCCGTTGGACCCACGCATTTCAATAATGGAGCGGAGAAGGATTTTCTGAGGAGTTGGCCGCCGAAGACGAGGAATCGTGAACTGATCCGCTTTATTTTGGAGGCCGAATTCCTATCCTCGGGGAGCTCGTTCCTGAGTTTATAAGCCAGGATGTCATCCATCCAGCTCGGCTCGAGTGCAGCGCAGCAGATTGATATTGCTTCGGCTACACTCTTTTCTCGGCGCACCTCCACATAGACAGAACGGCTTAACTCAGTCAGAGTTGAGCTTGCAAGTTTGGAGAGTGCGTCCGCTTGAGCATTTTGACCCCTTGGGATCAGCTCTACTTCGAAAGATCTCAGCTTCGCAATTGTCGATTTGATCCTTGTGAGGTAAGCTGCCATTGAAGGCTCTTTAGCCTCATACTCCCCCCGGATCTGATTGGCGACCAGCTGAGAATCTGTCTTGAGGTAGACATGCTCGGCTTCCAACGATATGCACAGGTCTAAGCCAGCAATGGCTGCTTCATATTCGGCCTCGTTGTTAGAGGCTTTGAATGAAAATTTTAGTGCATACTCGAAGGTTTTGCCTTCGGGAGAGGTAATGACGACCCCTGCCCCCGAACCGTTCACGGTGGAGGACCCATCCGTGAAGACGGTCCAGATTTTCCTCCTTGCATCCAGAGTCTCCTGATAGGAGCACTCGGCCAAGAAGTCTGCCAAGGCTTGCGCCTTGATGGCTGTTCTCGGCTGATAACCGATACTGAACTCGGTGAGCTCGAAAGCCCACTTTGCTAGTCTACCGGATTTTTCAACCTTGCCGAGGACTTTCTCTAACGGCTGATCAGTTAGAACCGCTATTTGATGAGAATCAAAATAGGGTCGCAACTTCCGAGCAGCCACCACCACTGCATAAGCCACTTTTTCTAACAATGGGTAGCGCGTCTCGGCATCCGTCAGGGTGTGGCTGACGAAATAGATCGGCTGTTGAATTTTTTCTTCTTCCCTTAGCAGCACCGCGCTTACCGTGGCTGGACTGACCGCCACGTATAAGTATAGGATGTCTCCTACGACTGGCCTTGCCAGTGTTGGGAGTTGAGCCAGGTGTTCACGGAGCTGCTGAAAGGCTGACTTTTGTTCGTCTCCCCATTCAATGCCTTTTGAATTTTGGAGCTTCAGCGCCTTGAAGAAAGGGAGCCCTTTGTCTGAGGCTCGTGAGATGAACCTGGACAAGGCAGCCATTCTCCCGGCTAGACGCTGAATATCCCTTTTTGTCTTCGGCTCGGGGAGGTCTAAAGCAGCTTGCACTTTGGCGGGGTTTGCATCAATCCCCCTCTTGCTGACCATGAAGCCGAGGAACTTGCCTGACTTCACGCCGAAGACACATTTCTTCGGATTCAGCTTCATTTTGTATTTTCTGAGGGTGGCGAAGGTTTCGGCTAGGTCCGTGACATGATCTTTTTCTTTTATGTTTTTGACGATTGAGTCGTCAACATAAACCTCCATGTTTCGGCCTTTTTGCTCGGCGAAAACCTGATCAACCAACCTCTGATATGTTGCCCCCGCATTTTTCAATCCGAAGGGCATCATTCTGTAATTGTACAACCCGGAACTTGTTATGAACTTGTTATCTTGGGAGGGACCTTATGAAATTTCCCCACAGACGGCGCCAAATTGTTTCGGATGAAAACAATCGGATCTCGGAAGATCCTTTTATCTTGAGGGAACTTGGTCTCGGTCCGAACGACGCAGGAGCCGAGGGTTTCCTGCACAACAAATACACGTAAACTAGCCTCGGGGGGACGCCGAGGAAGGCCCCTCCGATGCTTAAGTCAGTATATTAGAGAGAGAAAGCTGTGCAAGAGTTTAGTTGCTTGAGGCTTTTTTGTCTTTGTCTTCGTCTTTGTCTTTGTCTTACCAAGAATTGACCAAATTGTTGGCTTTTATACCTTGGCTAATGAAGGAGGCGGATTGGGCCCGGAAATCAGTTGGGCTGGGCCAAGCTGATTGGGCCGTTGACTGACCTTGACATGGCTTTGAGGATGTTGATTTTTGACTTTAGCATATTTGGAGAGTTGAACCTTTGCCTTGGGCTTTTAATTGGATCATTCAGTGACCAGGCCCAATTGGACTAAATTGGACCCAAACAGTATATATAGAGAGATTTTGGTACAGAAAACCTAGAAAACTACCAATTAGGAGGCGTTTGGTTCAAACAATGGTATGGGTTTGGAATGAGGAATGAAACCTGGGTGGTATAGGGTTGGAACTTGATACTTGATTTCATGTGTTTGGTTTTTATGTAGGAATGATAGTTATTTTTTTTTAAGCCTACTCCGTTTAGTAATATGTTTACCTATTCTTAAGAAAACCTTAGATATTGTCGATATTTTTCTGTTTTTCAATTCCTATGATTAATTAATTAGGAGTTTAGGACTCTTATAAATTTACCTAATTCGATTTAAGGAAACTTTACATACTCCGTACTTTTGATATTTTTTATAGTACCTAATTCTAAGGAAACTTTACATATTTTAATACTGTACCTAATTCTAAGGAAACTTTGCATTTTTTTTATTTTTTTATTTTTTTTTTAAATACAAGATTAACAAAGTTAATTACTTGGGCACTTAGTTGCGACGCAAACTATAGTTATCATGTCAAGCTACACGTATGTATGATATACTTCCTCTTTTTTTTATTACTTGACCCGCTTTGACTTTTACACTATTCACCACCTCTTCTTTGACCGTCTTTTGTGAATAATATGTAAGGAAAAATATATTCATGTATGATCTTTTTAGATTCGTCTCAATAAGTACTATCATAATATATAACTTTTATAATTTTTACTTATGAAGAATTTAAGTTATTGATCGTTAAAGTTTTGCATTTGCAAGCGTGATAAAAGAAACAAATCAAGTAAAAAAGAACAGAGGAAGTATAATACAGTATATAATTATATAAAGATAACCTACCTAAAGATAGATGCGATTTTTCCCCCTTGGTACACCTATAATTTGACAAGAATAACTCTGGTACAAATTAAGTCTAATAATATCGATGATTCTCATGCAATTTAATGCAGGAATATTAATACAAGCAATAGGTACGAGTACTAAATATATAACATTTCTCTTAAGTTTTTACATCAAACCTTTTTTTTTAAAATTACCCTCTTTTGAACGTTTTTTCTTCACTTTGGGTTGTGGAAAGTATATTACAATGGATGAACGTGAACTAGTACATGATACAATTAATGTTGATGTGTTTTCAACCCCAAACTAAGCCCTTAGAGTGTATCCTCTTACCAACCTTATTTGCAACAATCACCCAATTAGACACCTTCTTAATCTCATTTTTCTTCTCTTCTATGGTGTCTAAACTTGGCTTCCAACTTTTTCCCGAGACTTGCCTACTAAGATAATCCGGTTTTTCAATCAAATCCAAACCCTCATCATCAAACTCGCCACCCTCTTCCATTTTCCAATCCTCAGAACCCAATACCTCTCTCTTAGATACCGCAGACTTACCATAGCTATCTTCAATATTAGTCATGGCAGGACAAATCTTAGCGAAAAGAGGGATGAATTTCGATGAAGAATTCAATGTTTTTGACCTAAGTATCGCGTTCACCCTAAGAAGAATATGATGAGCCTCTTGGGGAGACAAATGAGCTAGTTTACCTTTCCTTAGAGGAACCATAAGGTAAATTTTATCAACCTCTAGGGTTTTATCAGCTGGCAAAGGACTAGGCTTTTTTTGTGTTGTTGTTGATTTTAGATCAACCACCATTTGTTGTGGATACTCTAACATTAACTCAGCCACAGTTAAGGGCTTGTCAAATTCTTGGATCGAACCATCTAGAAGGATCACTTTTCCGGTCACCGGCGAACCATTAGACACTTGATTGCCCATTTTGGTGATGATCAATATATACACTAGTAACAAATCTAGAGTTTTGTTACAACTTTCTTTTGGGTTGTAATGAAAGCTTAGAGTACAATTTTTTTATAGAGTAGAATCATATATAGGAAAAATTGTAATGTATGTATAGTTTAATATGTAACATTAGATTTGTATTTAAGTAGAAATTGTAGGAAGGTGTTTGTTAAACCGCTCCATCTTTCAATAGATAGAAAAGGTGGACTTGGTAACAACTAAACAAATATTAACACTTTCGTATGACATGTTCATGGGGTTGTTGAACTGAGTCCAAGTCCAAATTTAATCTTTTTTTGGAATTGATGATGACATTTTCTGTTTAAGAGGACTTGTTAGATGGAATTTACTTCTTGTTCGATCGTAAGATTTTCTTTCACTTTCTTTATTAATTAAAACTTAAAGATAGGTTTAATCAATACTATGATTAACAAGCTGAACTACTTGTATTCGACAGTAAATGATGAAAATGTTAGAGTATGTTATAAAATCTCGTAATTAATAATATGTATGTCACATATCTTTTTCATAGTCCCCTTATATTCATCGTAAGGCTATATCGAGTATGTGATAATGTTTTAAGTATACATCTCTATGGTAAATTAATGGGTGGACATAGTGTCGATCAATACATAGGAAACATCTCTAAGGGATAATGATTCTCTAAAACTTGTTCAACCCCAAACGAAACTAACCTAACAAGGCGATAAACAACTACTTGGTATAAATTACTCGAGACCAAGACACAAAATTAAAAAGAAGTTGGCAACGGCCTTTGGAAGACGCAATCAAGGTCAAATGTGTTGGTTGGCTAATGTTTAACACTTGCTTAGTCCGATTGGATTAGGCCCATTATCTAACTTCATTATCCAAGGGCCCAGTTTGAGGAACATTTATGGGTCGTGTTATTATTTGCCTTTTTTGTTGACAAAAAGTTTCTAGATTTAGCTTAGGGTAGATTTTAGATACGAGTAGTAAGTTAAATGCAAGTTTCCAATATGGAAAAGTATTGTGTAGAACGGAATCACGTGAGTCCGATCATACAAAAAAAAAAATCAATTTATAAGCCTGGGGATGGGGATGGGGATGGGGATGGTGGTTGCTGGTTGCCGACAAGTGGCTAAGAAGTGTTAGTGGGGTGGGGATGAGTGTGTGCATTATAAACCGGATTCACGTGAAACGGTCTCACGCAAAACCTTCTCTTTGAACATTAATGATAAAATTAATATGGCTGAATTGAATAAATACAAGTATCACTCTAATTAATCAAGTAAACAAGCTGTTATTCAACTACATCTAAATTCTAAAACTTATGCTATTATGCCTATAAATCTTCACAATTGCCGATCATTGCAACACATTAGTACAAAATAAGACCAAATTTTTTGGAATTTATTTGATACGGCTCGTAACATCAATAACATACAATTAAAAATTTAAAATCATTAGTTCAATTAAACAAGTCCATATATACATCAATATATATTATGATCAAGAATCATTAATTAATTAAATTACGAAATTAACATCAATAACATACTATTAAAACTTCATAATTCCATTGTCCGAATTATAAACTACACAACAAAGAATCAAATTACACTAATATTTTACGTACTCAACATCCATTAGACTAATAATTCTAATACTTCAACTCATACTAATTAATATTATTAGGGTTTCCACTTTCTAGCACTCTTCCAAGATAGGCTCAAGAACAGGCTTCCAAGCATTGCATCTCCTTCTTGGCTCGACTACGACGATGCGCTGACTAGCCACACCGGAACCACCGGAACAAGGAAAAACCCTAGAACCGCCACGTGTCCTTCCACCACCCAATATATGATCACAAAAGGAACGTATCACAATCTCATTAATAAAATTTAGTTGCGCTTTAGACAAAATAGAGTTGACTTTGTCAACCGGCACTAGTATGTAAACTTTCCGAGCAAGTAACACGTCATCAGCTTTCAATGACCGGAGCTGGCGAGTTTGCCGTAGTTCTTCTATTGAAGAAACCGCGAAACCCGGGTGCTTAAGCATTATTTCAGCAGCTGTTGAAGGTTGGACTAGGATTATTTTTCCATGTGAATCAATTAATTTTGCCATGTTTTCTTTTTTTATTTCAAAACATGAACTCAAATTTCCCATTTTTTTTTATTTTTTTTTTTTTAGTATTTTGTGAAGATTCGATGTGAGAAAAGTGTTTTTCTCATCAAGGAATAATGAAATGAAATATAAATAGAACTAATAACAGTGTATGATAAGGTTAATCAATGGAAACATTATGATGTTATTGTATTAGGAAAGTAAAGAAACCAAATAACAGTAGGAAATTAAAAAAACTATACATAAATATAAAGATAAAAAAATAAAAAAGGAAACTACCAAAAAACGTTCTACAAGTTAAAATACTTTCCTAATAATGAAAACAAAATAAAATAAATTAACTTATTCCCTTGTGAGAAAAAAGTGAGAATATAAATCAAGCTTCGGTAACCCTATTAGACAAGAACTAATTTAGATTGGAGTTATATCAATAATCATAATATTAGTATCAGAATTTTATAATTTTTTCGCACATAAAAATAGAGA
Organism: Chenopodium quinoa; assembly: GCF_001683475.1. Classification (NCBI taxonomy): domain Eukaryota; kingdom Viridiplantae; phylum Streptophyta; class Magnoliopsida; order Caryophyllales; family Amaranthaceae; genus Chenopodium; species Chenopodium quinoa. The sequence goes on along the minus strand of NW_018743196.1, from coordinate 1,452,987 downwards.
TATGATCATTATAAGCTGTATCTTGAAAACCATAAAAAGTCAAATGGGCCAAAAAAAAAATAGAGACAAAAGGAGTAAATTATATTCCTTGTACAAAAAAAAACCTTTTCGTTTTTAATTTGGTGTTTACATAAGTATCAAAATTACTACTCCATCCGTTTCATAATATTAGTCCCATATACAATCAATCACATAAAATAAGAAAACAAATATATTTGAAATCTAACATTAAAGTACAACATAATTCATAATTAGTTTACCTTATTTAACTTTTTTGATTTTTATTATGAAAGCACAAGTCATAATTGCATAATTTAAGGTAAAAATTTCCTTACTTAGAGTCATGTCATCAAGCCACAATCAATTAATTCCAAAAAATTCAAGTTATAAATTAAATATATTTAGTATGGGTAGATCTTTTTGAAAAGCCCAAAATAGGTTATGGGACTAACATTATGAAACGGAGGGAATAAGTCAAAAATCAAAAATCACTAATAAGTACTTCCTCCGTTCTATTAATATTGCAACAATGGATTTTTTGCACTATTCGTCACTCTTGTTTGACCATATAATATGAGTTATACGTTAAGCAAAATATAGTCAAGTGGGATCTTGTTGGATTCGTCTCATAAAATACTTTTACAATATCAACTTTTTATAATTTTTACTCTTACACAATTACAGATATTTAGCATATAAAATGTGTTTTGGGATGCGTAATTTTCTCCTTGTTGCAATATTAACAGAACGGAAAAAGTATATTATTATCATTATAAGATGCGTCTTAAAAACCATAAAAAGTCAAATGGGCCCAAAAAAAAATATTAGAGACAAAAGGAGTAAATTGTATCCTTTGTACAAAAAAAAACCTTTTCGTTTTTAATTTGGTGTTTACATAAGTATCAAAATTACTAAGTCAAGAATCAAAAATCACTAAGTACTACTATTATATACTTGTACATTCTAAACTTAATTAGCACCCTTCTAAAATGGGTTCAAGAACAGGTTCCCAAACCTTACAAAATCTCTTTCTTTGACCGGTTAAACCGGTACACTTGCCACTCAAATCCTTCACCAAGTCCTCCAAACTTTGACCATCTAAACCATTATTAGCCTCCAAGTCAGGAGAAATCTTTGAACCGCCACGTGTCCTTCCACCTACTTTTCCATTACAAGAACAAACAATAGAGTCAATAGCAGCCATTTGCAAGTCAGTCAACCTTGAGTTGACTTTATCAACCGGCACTAGTAGGTAAACTTTCCGGCCAAGTAACACATCGTCTGCTCTCATCGCCGTTATACGACGTGTCTCCCGGAGTTCATCCACGGGAGCGATCGCGAAGCCGGGATGTTCAAGCATTAGTTCAGCAACCGTTGTAGGGAGGTTTACAAGTTTTAGTTGCCCTAGTGAATCTACTAACTTTGCCATATTTTTTGAGTTTGATGGATTTTGAACCTTATAACATGAACTCAAATTTCCCATTTTTTTTGTTTTTCCTAGAGAAATAAAAAAAGGTCAAATTATTTTGATGTTGGTAGTTTTTTTTTTTTGGTGTGTGAGATTTGAGAAAGAAAGACTCTATTTATATAAAGAAAATAAAATTGGTGTACAATATATATAATGTCAAAAGAGAGTGTAGTACGTGTGATTTAAGGGAAGAGTTCAAAAGTCAAAAGTAAAATGATTAAACGAGTATAAGTTGAATTGAAAATGTCTTTGTATTAAAAAATTGTGACGTGGAAGGAAATGTGTGATTAAACGTTTTAAGGGAAATTTCACGGGTTATTTCCTTTTGGTATTGGATCAAGATTATATATAATCATGAGTTAATTTCCTATGGTTGTCTTCATTTTGACTTTAGTCTCGTATGATGTGATCGTTTTCGAATGAAAAACATGTGTGAGATATCATACTCCAACAGTCCAACCCCCTCCTAGATCTACCGACCTAGTGAAATTGATCCGGTCCGACTTGAATGACTAAATCGGCTAGCTAATTTAGACTCGGGTATTGTTCTAAATACTCATCTCCCGGTCTGATACTAAATGCTTTTTACATTTTGACGGTGTACGTTTGTCAATATACTTCCTCCGTTCTGTTAATATTGCAACAAGGAGAAAATTACGCATCCCAATACACATTTTATATGCTAAATATCTATAATTGTGTAAAAGTAAAAATTATAATAAGTTGATATTATGAAAGTATTTTATGCGACGAATCCAACAAGATCCCACTTGACTATATTTTGCTTAACGTATAACTCATATTATATGGTCAAACAAGAGTGATGAATAGTGCAAAAAATCCATTGTTGCAATATTAATAGAACGGAGGAAGTATTACTTTTGATTATAAATATTTATATTTACATTTTTTTAAAAAGATTATTATAATTGAATATAATAAACTATTTAATGAGACACATTATGTGCATCTTAAAGATGAACTTGTATGTACCACTTGTATGTACCCCCATTGAATTAAACCAAATATGTCTAAATTATGTTTTATATATTGAGATCGAGTGACCTGACCCACTCTTACCGACCCAAACCCGACTCGTCTACCCGAATTGACAGCTCTATCCGAAACCTTCAAATTTTCACAAAACACGTGGATAGCCTTCAATTTTGGAATTTTTTTGACATTTTTTCACTCGGAAATAAAAATTGTCGAAATGTTTACCATGATCCCTAATATCCTCCGGGAGTCCAATAGGCTGGGAGAAACCATCCAATTTGCCTTTAAACGATCAATTTAACGGTTTACAACTTGCACCGATTTCATTAACTCAATCTTACCACAAACATTTATGACAATATATAATGATCATATATGGATCCAAACGGCATTATATGACCGCTAAGTGTATTCCCTAAAATCTCAATGTTTTTCGCACCAGGCCCCGAAACATTCGAAATTTCTCAAAAAAGTGGATATTAGCCTTCAATTTTGGAATTTTTTCACTTTTTTTCGTCCGGAAATAAAAGTTTCTGAAATGTTTACCATGGTCCCAAATACTCTTCGGGATCCAATTAGGTGGGTGGACCATCCAATTTGCCTTTAAACGACCAATTTACCGGTTTACAACTTACACCGATTTCATTAATTCAAGCCTACCACGAACATTTATGACAACAAATAATGATCATATATAGTTCCAAACAACATTATGACTCCGAGATGTATTCCCTAGAATTTTAAAACTTTTCGACATCAAGCCCCCGAAAACTCCAAAAATTCTCAAAAAGCGTGGATAATAGCATTCAATTTTTGAATTTTTTTGACTTTTTTTCACCTGAAAATAAAAATTGCCGAAATGTTTATCATGGTCTCTAGTATCCTCCGGGAGTCCAATTGTGTGGGTGGAACCATCCAATTTGCCTTCAAACGGCCATTTTACCGGTTTACAACTTGCGCCGATTTCATTAACTCAAGCCTCCCACGGACATTTATGACAACATATAATGATCATATATTGTTCCAAACGGCATTATATGACCCCAAAATGTATCCCCTAAAATCAAAAGGCTTTTCGACACCGGGCCCTGAAACCTCCAAAAATTATCAAAAAGCGTGGATATTAGCCTTCAATTTTGGAATTTTTTTACTTTTTTTTGCCCAAAATTAAAAATTACCGAAATGTTTACCATGGTCCCTAATATCCTCCGGGAATCCAATTGGGTGGGTGGAACCATCCTATTTGCCTTTAAACGATCAATTTACCGATTTACAACTTGCACCGATTAAATTAACTAAAGCCTACTACGATATTTTATGACAACATATAATGATCATATATGGTTTCAAACAACATTATATGACCCCGACATGTATCCTCTTAAATCTCAAAACTTTTCGACGCCGAGCCTCGAAACATCCCAAATTTCTCAAAAAACATGGATTTCAATTTTGGAATTTTTTGATTTTTTTTTTTCGCCCGGAAACAAAAATTGCCGAAATGTTTACCATGGTCCCTAATATCCTCCGGGAGTCCAATTTGGTGGGTGAAATCAAGTTAACCAACCAATTTGCCTTTAAACGACCAATTTACCGGTTTACAACTTGCACCGATTTCATTAACTCAAGCCTACCACGAACATTTATAACAACAAATAATGATCATTATGGTTCCAAATGGAATTATATGACTCCGACTTGTATCACCTAAAATCTCAATCCTTTTTGAAACTAGGCACCGAAACCTCCAAAATTTCTCAAAAAGCGTGGATATTAGTCTTCAATTTTGGATTTTTTGATTTTTTTCGCCCAGAAATAAAAATTGCCGAAATGTTTACCATGGTCCCTAATACCCTTTGATAATCCAGTTGGGTGGGTGGAACCATCCAATTTGCCTATAATGGCTAATTTACCGACTTACAAATTGCAACAATTTCATTAATTCAAGCCTACCATAAACATTTATGACAACATATAATGATCATATATGGTTCCAAATGGCATTATATAACCCCGAGATGTATCTCCTAATATCTCAAGCCTTTTCGACACCTGGCCCCGAAACCTCAAAAATTTCTCAAAAAACGTTGAAATTAGCCATCAATTTTGGAAATTTTTAGACTTTTTTTCGCCCATAAATAAAAATTGCCGAAATTTTTACCATGGTCCCAAATACCCTCCGGGAGTCCAATTGGGTGGGTGTAACCATCCGATTTGCCTTTAAATGGCCAATTTACCAGTTTACAATTTGCACCGATTTCATTAACTCAAGTCTACCATGAACATTTATGACAACATACGAAGTATAATAATCAAATATGGTTTCAAGCGGCATGATATGACCCTAATATGTATCCCCTAAAATATTTAAGCTTTACGTCAAAAAAAAAAACGTACAACAATGGGAATCGGAACCTCCAAAATTTCTCAAAAAGCGTGGATACCTTCAATTTTGGAAACTTTTTACTTTTTTTGCCTGCAAATAAAAATTGATGAAACGTTTACCATTGTACCTAATATTCTCTTGGAGTCCCATTGGGTGGGTTGAACCATCCAATTTGCCTTTAAATGACAAATTTAACGATTTACAACTTGCACCAATTTCATTAACTCAAGTCTACCACGAACATTTATGACAACATATATGATAATCATATATGGTTCCAAACGGCATTATATGACACCAAAATGTATTCCTTGGAATTTCAAAACTTTTCGACACTGAGTCCTGAAACCTATAAAATTTCGCAAAATGCATAGATGTTAGTCTTCATTTTTTGAATTTTTTGACTTTTTTTCGCCCGTAAATAAAAATTGCCAAAATGTTTACCATGGTCTCTAATACCCTCCAAGATTCCAATTGGCTGGATGGAACCATCCAATTTGCATTTAAACGGCCAATTTACCGGTTTACAACTTACCCCGATTTCATCGGTTTACAACTTACCCCGATTTCATTAACTAAAGCGTACCACGAACATTTATTACAACATATAATGATCATATATGGTTCCAAAAAACATAATATGACCCCGAGATACAACCCCTAAAATCTTAAGGGTTTTCGACAACGAGAACCGAAACCTTTAAAATTTCACAAAAAGCGTGGATACCAGCCTTCAATTTTGGAAATTTTTTACTTTTTCGCCCGAAAATAAAAATTTCCAAATTTTTTACCATGGTCCCAAATACCCTCTGGTGATCCAATAATGTAGGTGGAACCACCAATTTGCCTCTAAACGACCAATTTACTGGTTTACAACTTACACCGATTTCATTAACTCAAGCCTACCACGAACATTTATGACAACAAATAATGATCATAAACGATTCTAAACGAAATTATATGACCCCGAGATATATTCTCTAAAATCTTAAGTCTTTCCGACACCGAGTCTCGAAACCTCCAAAATTTCTCAAAAAAACGTGAATGCTTCAATTTTGGAAGTTTTTGACTTTTTTTCGCCCGTAAATAAAAATTTCCGAAATGTTTACCATGCTCCCTTATACCCTCTAAGAGTCCAACCCCCAGATGTATTCCCTAAGTTCTCAATACTTTGCGACATTGGGTCCCGAAACCTCCAAAATTTCTCAAAAGGCGTGGACATTACCATCAATTTTTGAAAATTTGACTTTTTTCGCCAAAAAATAAAAATTGCTGAAATGTTTATCATAGTCCCTAATACCCTCCAGTAGTCCAATTGGGTGAGTGGAACAATCCAATTTGCCTTTAAACGGCCAATTTACCGATTTACAACTTGCACCGATTTCATTAACTCAAGCCTACTACGAACATTTCTGACAACAAATAATGATCATATATAGTTCCAAAAGACATTTTATGACCCCGAGATGTATTCGCCAGATTCTCAAAGCTTTTTGATACCGGGCCCCGAAACCTCCAATATTTCTCAAAAAACGTGGATATTAGGCTTCAATTTTGAAAATTTTGATTTTTTTTCGCTTGAAAATAAAAATTGTCGAAATGTTTCCCATGGTCTCTAATACCGTCCGGAAGTCCCATTGGGTGGGGTAAACCATCCTAATTGTCTTTGAACGACCAATTTACCGGTTTACAGCTTGCATCGATTTCATTAACTCAAGCCTACCACGAACATTTATGACAACAAATAATGATCATATATGGTTCCAAACAACATTATATAACCTTAAGATGTATCCTCTAAAATTTCAAGACTTTTCGAAACCGGGCTTTGAATCGCTAGAAATTTCTCAAAAACGTGGATATTAACCTTCAATTTTGAGATTTTTGATCTTTTTCGCCCAGAAATAAAAATTGCCGAAATGTTTATCATGGTCCCTAATACCGTCTGGGAGTCCCATTGGGTGGGTGGAACCATCCAATTTGCCTTTAAACACACAATTTACCGGTTTACAACTTGCACCGATTTCATTAACTCAAGTTTACCACGAACATTTATGACAACATATAATAATGATCATATATGGTTCCAAACAGCATTATATGACCCCGAGATGTATCCCCTAAAATTTCAAGACTTTTCGACACTGAGTCCCGAAACCTAAAAAATTTCTCAAAAAGCGTGGATATTAGCCTTTAATTTTGAAATTTTTTGATTTTTTTTTTGCCCGTAAAAAAAATTGCCAAAATGTTAACCATGGTCTCTAATACCCTCCGAGAGTCCAATTGGGTGGGTGGAACCATCCAATTTGCATTTATACGACCAATTTACAAGTTTACACCTTGTACTGATTTCATTAATTCAAGCCTACTATGAACATTTATGACAACAAATAATGATCATATATGGTTCCAAACGGCATTATATGACCCCGAGATGTATCCCATAGAATTTCAAGATTTTTCGACACCGGGCCCCAAAACCTCCAAAATTTCTCAAAAAGCCTACAAATTTGGAATTTTTTTGACTTTTTTCGCCTGGAAATAAAAATTGTCAAAATGTTTACCATGGTCCCTAATACCCTCCGGAAGTCTAAATGGGTGTGTGGAGCCATTCAATTTGTTTTTAAACGACTAATTTACCGGTTTACAACGACCAATTTAACTAACTTGCACCGAACCCGACTTGAACCGAAATTGACCCAAACCCGTTTTTACCCGTCAAAATCCGAATTTAACCCGACTTGACCTGAATTCAACCCAACCCGAATTTAACCCAACCTATTACAAACTCGACCCTAATTCAACCCGACTTGTTATTGACCCAACCCGAATTTTACCATATCTATTACTTACCCAACCCAAAACTTCAACCCGATCTGTTACTAACCCGACTCGAAATTAACACGACTTGTTATTGACCCGACCTAAATTCAACCTAAATTGTTCCTGACCCGATTTCAAATCACCTTAAATGCAATTTAAACCACCTTATTATTGTTGATCAAAATATTTTGTCTTGGGAGACCAAGTCGGTCGAGGCCAGCTAAAGAAAGGAGTATCATCCTCAAATTTAAAAATTTAAGAGTTAAATATAGTATATATTTGTTGTATGGTCAAAAGAGATAATTATCTTCCTAAATTATAGGATATAGTTCCCTAGTATATTGCCATATAATATTATAGTCAATTAGAATATTAATTTGATAAAAATGATAATTATCTATTTATAGTTAGTTGGACCCGAATATGACCTGACTTAGAAATGACCCGACCTGATTGTAACCTACAAATTATTGACTTGAACATAATTCGACTTAAATCCGAGAATGACTCGACTTGGAAATGACCCAACCTAGTTATAACCCGCAAATTATTGACTTGAACCGAACCCGAGAATGATCTGACTTGAAAATGACCCGATCTGATTATAATCCGCAAATTATTGACTTCAATCGAACCCGACTCAAACCCGAGAATGACCCGACCTGATTCTAACCCGCAAATTATTGACTTGAACCGAACCCGATTTAACCCGTGAAAACCTGAATTAAACCCAAACTGTTGTTCACCCGACCCGAATGTAACTCGACCTAAATCCGACCCAAACCTGATAAGAAGTGTGACCCGACTCAAGCATGACCCAACCCAAACCCGACCTACATAGGTTATGGAACTAATCTGAATTGAACCGACCCGAGTTGACCCGACCCACTCTTACCCAATCCAAACCCGACCCGTTTACCCGAATTAACAACTCTATGGGTCTTCGCTTTTTGAGGGGTGTTACATGATACTATGGGTTTTACCTGCGAGAGATAGACAAGTACGAGATATTACTCTGAAAAGCTAATACTTCAAATTCGAAGACAACAAATTAGGCGTAGAAGGTACAAATAAACTTCTTCAAGCAGATATGAAAAGTTAACTCAAAATGGGTGAAAATCCTGATTAGACTGCATGATTCAAAAATTCACTGGCTGTTCCATGCAAATCCGAGGCAGTAAAATTTTTAATCCCAGCCACTTAATTAAAAAAAATAAAATAAAACGATTTCAAACTAAGTGATGTATATAACATCAACCTCGCTTAATACTTTAGTTCATACCCTACATTCTCCTCCTTGTTAACAAGGTGTGAAACTTAGCCAACGCAATCTTCTAGTTGATGTACTCGGACATCCACTTGAATCCTTCACCATAACCCATTTTGCGGACAATACTGCACATGAAAACCTCGAGAGGTCGGACATTGGAGCCAGCCAGGTTTACTTTACCTTTGCCTGTTGTACAGTTGGATAGTCCAAGATGGTAGCGCAGTTCATCCTCTGAAGCTGCATATGGTATGTCAATCTTGTTGCCTAAGATGAGAAATGGAACGTTAGCCAATGCTTCATCGGATAGAAGGGCATCTAGTTCCTTCTTTGACTCAAAAAACCTCTCCTTGTCGAATGCATCAACCAGGTACACCACAGCATCCACCTGCGAGAGAAAGTATATGCATAACTTGTACTGTACCAAATATAACATGTTCTTGTTTCACCAATTATTGGCAACAAATAGACATCTGAATATGTAATATGATTCCCTGTACAAAGATCCAAAGGTGTCTTACTAGACTACTACTTCACCAAGAGAGGAAAAAAAAAAACTTTTCATCTGAAGTTATTTTGAATGTGAAATGTATTTAGATAACCCTTATCTAAACTAATTTTCCTTTTTAGAACTTTATCTCTACGAATAATAGATTTTATTTTTGATAATGGTAAAAAGAACAAAGTATCATTACAAAAGAAAAGTCATGTTTCCAGATAACAACTTGTATGAGTATCAAATCCAAATTCCATACAATAAAGCTCGCTGTCAAAAACAAAATCTGCTTTAAAAAGACGGGACACAAAACAAGTAGCTCTAAATGACAAATAATGAGTAATGGGTTGCCTAATTGCAGCATATAAAAATAAACCGTCACTGTAACTGTAGTTCACGGCCTGTTTAGATGGATAAAATTAAAGAAAGGCGGGAGCAATCAACAGGGAAAGGTTAAACTATTTTGACATTAATAGACTTCACTTTGTTGACTAGGGGAGTAAGATTGAAGGTTTAGGCCATCATCATCCTCTCCCAGAGGCCAATTACTTTAACATTCCATCCCCTTCTATTCACAGAACAGTCAAACCAGTATCAACAAAATTTGATGGTTCAACTTAGAATGTTAGAAACATTTTCCTTCTGCCACCCTCTAGGAAAATTCAAAACTTACTGTACTGACCTTTCGTCACTTATACTAGAACTAGAACACTCAGACGAAAACATCCAGTGAATCCCCTTCTTTACCTTCTGTCCTTTTCCACTAAATGGGTCCGATTTCTGTGCATCAGAGAGAAGAAAACAAGAATGGGAGAACTATCTAATTACTCCAAACTGAAAAAAAGTTACACTAGTAGTTGAATCCAGCTAAGTTACTTAACCTATCTCAGCATGGAAAAACTACAAACATAAGCCAATACATCCTATATATACTCACTGTATACCATCATATTTTTGTTCTTTATACATCTGAATACAACTTCCTTTCTCATTTCTCTATCCACCAAAGGAAGGCCCTATGCGGGTTATAGACTTACAGGCAGAATATTATCTAAGGAGGAAATCCTGAATGACCATGCATACAGCTATCTGACCAAACTTTTGTAGCACTTTTAGTGTTTTTATTAAAAAGAATGGAGTGACCTAGGTCAAGTCCACAGCTTAAAGAGCAATAAATATTGCAGAAACGTTGGAAGATAGAGTGAAAATCATGATATACAGAATAAAAGCCAATAGTACAACAAATACAAGAAACAAATGCACGCGTTATACATGTACAATACTAGGATATAAAAACTAAGTACTAAGAGACCCCTGTATTGGCCTTAGCCAAAATTCACTACAAGAGGAAAACGCATCAAGGCTGGTCTGAAATGAAAAAAGGCACCAGTTTGCCAATTTTTTCATTACCAGTCAGTTTTAAGAATAGTAACTATCACAGTAACTGATCTACCCCATACAGCCAATTTTCTTTCTTTTTTTAGGGTGGCAAGAGAGTCTAAACTCTAAAGAAAGTTAATCTTATACTTATAATTAAGCACTATGCACCAAGCTAAGTCTCCTGCTTGCTAAACCTGGCTACAAGAAATCTGTATATGAGATCTTGTATAACGCGTCTGTGCATTTCTCTCCCCATTTTGCAAGAAGCAGCTCCAAGGAAGGCTATGAGACCAGAAGAACCAATTTCACTTTCAAAGAGAATGTTTTCAACTACGTATTTAATTAATTCAGTCAAGCACTCTACCCTTGTCCAAGCCATGTCATGTCATTTCACTGATAAGACAAATAATCAGTGAGGGATTGTTGGCTTCTTTAGAGCAATGTAAAGCACTATCACTCTTTAAAGAACAGATAATCACACTTTGTCCCTTTCCATATTAAAAGGAATCTTTTATCATAACCCTTAGTAGAAGTGATGTACATACAGTGAATATGATTTTTGGGTCTCCCAAGAAAATATTCCATTGAACAATGTGATTGTCTATGCTTGTGGTTGATGTGGTTGGCCAAAATGATCTGATATTGACCATCCCACAAATATTAACTGCACCTCTATCTAATATTGTTCAGTAAATTTGCTGTTAACAGCTGGTATCTAACCAATTACTCTCATAGTCTCATACTTTCAAAACTCAATAGAATAAAATATGTTTGCGTTAGCCATATCCGGAAGCTTAATCATACTCCTTCTATCCTTACTTTCCTTTTTGGGTTGTACCTAAAACATCGAGCAACAATTTTTCTTTACTCTATCTACAAATCAACATGCTAAAGAAGAAATCTTCACGCCATTTAATACAACACTTGATGAAGTGAAAAAAGAGGACAGGGTGATCTTTCAGAGACGAAGGAAGTGGTAAATAGATGCAGTCCATGCAGCTCATGCTCATCAGATCAAAAATTACTTCAAATCCTTCCTTTGGCTAATACTCCGTATTCTACTAGTTGAGCTACTTTTTATTAGACCTATTGGTATTTAAAGCCATTAAAAGCAAGCCAATTGCTAAGGACTATATCTATCACTTATTGTTTTCACTGACCTCCTATAGCAAGCAAAAGAAGTGTGATGCATATCAGTATATCACTTTGTGTAAACCCTGTACGTAGCTATAGCCTAATGAAGCAGAGATTGTGGGTAATCTCAGTATTTCTTTATCGTCGTTCAAGCACAAGCAGTTACTCCTTTTCATCTATCTTACCATCTTATGGATGCAAGGAAAGATGGATGATTCACCTCCAGCGACTAACATAATATGAACAATGTTTGCAATATTATTGTATCTAGATTATATTATTTTACTAGTAACATTTATCTTTGCAATTACGACAAATGACAGAATAAAACAACCAAGTTAGCAGATGAAACACAAAAGAATATTGATCACAGCAACTTTGACCAACAATACCAAGCCTCAACAAGTTCCAAAAACCGTGTAGTACATATCAGCTAATTATCAACCAAAATAATGTACCTTAGCATAGTAATCCTTCCAAACCCGGCGAGCAATCTGATGACCTCCCAAATCAAAAGCTTTGAACTTAATTTTCCCAATGCTCAACTCTTCCGATGTCGGGTGCTGTGTTGGCTGATGTTGAACCAGCCTCTGCACTCACCATTCAGCCATTGCATATATCAAACAACAGCTCACTTAAATATCCCAACAAGATTAAATCACCCAAATCACTTCAATTTCTTCATCATTCAGTCACAAATCAGAATACAAGAAATAGAAATTTATACAACAATCAAGACCAAATTACAATTCTCTACATTACAAAATAAAGATAAATTAAAAGAGACATGCAGACACCCAACTATATAACTCATGGAGTCATGGATCGGATCACACAACACATCAAAACTCTAAATCCGTTATATTTTTATTAAGGAATTCCAAAGATTCAATTTTAATCCTTTAAATAGTTCACTAATATAAGATGGACATTCCGAAAATTCAATTTATTCTCAACTAAATTCATCAATATGTGATGGGTAATCCTTTTAATTCAATTTTTTCCCAGTAAAACTCATAAAAATAAGATGGGCTACATTATAATTCAATTTTCCCCAATAATCATACGTATGAGATGACCTTCCAAAAACATAATTCATTAATTTGAGATGGGCATTCCAAAAATTCAATTTTTCTCAGACAAATTTCATAAATATGAGAAGGGCAATCCTAAATTTCAATCAATTGAATAATCAAAGCAAAAACCGTGTTGAGAAATCTTACAAATAAATTAATTCCAACAATAAATTAATTCTAATCAACTATAAATTATGAACAAATTACCTCATCTTTGAGCATATGAAGGAGGGTAGTTTTACCGGCATTATCAAGGCCTAAAAACAAGATCTTGGCCTCCTTTTGCCATAACCCAAGAGAAGCTAAGATCCCAGAAAACCAATCCCAAAGAAACATAATTATAAATTAACTTTTTAAATATAGATTTTCTGGGATCTGGAAAAAAACAAAATTTGAGAAATTAATTTGAATAAAACCCAAAAAATTGAGATTGAAAATGTGGGATGATCAACAAAATGAAAATGGTTAGTGATAAATGCAGCCGACAGAAAGATTGATTGGGAGAGAAATGGAGTGATGAGAAAATCTTGAGAGAGAGAGAGAGAGAAAGAGGGGAAGGTGATGTGAGAGTTGGTGTAAGGATGTGTCATTGGGTTGTGAATTATGGAATTTTCCATACTATAATCTATTCAATTTTTAATTTTTAATATTTTTAGAAATTATCAATTTTATTGTAGGAAAGAATTCAAAAATTAGCTAAATTACAAGTTAAATAAACTAAACTTTCCTTAAAAAAAAAAAAAAAAAAAAACACTAAGGGTTTGTTCTCTTCAGATTATTTTCAGTTCAGTTCAGTTCTTAATTTCCTTCTAAAATATTCAATTCAGTTCAGTTTAGCTCCAATAAGTTTAGTTCAGTTCTTAATTTCCTTCTTTCATACTCCATAAAATATAATGTATTTTGTACTATTAAATGAAAAGGTTAAACTTTAAATGTACAATATTTCCTCAAATGCATTAGGAATTCCCCTCGTGAGGAGGGTTTCCTAATGTTTTTCATTTTTTCTTACTTTTTTTTAAAAAAATAATAAAAAATTAACAAAAGTAGATTTAATAATGTTTTGTTTTTCAAATCCAAAGTGATTCTTCCCTTTACTATTCAACATCACCAAAAAGTTTATTTTTTTTACCCTCTTTTTGTTCAACTTGGTTCCTTAATTATAAAATATGATGGTTTGTGGAGATAAAAAGTGAGGGGACGGTTTTTTCAAAGAAAAAAAAAAAAAAAAAAAAGTGGGGGGACGGTTGTCCCTCCATCCCCAACCCTTCGAGTGACAGAGGTTAGATCCTTCCCCCCTCCTCTTGTGAGGTTGTGATAGTAGGAATCCTCCCATAACTTACCTTTTTTAAAAAAAAAAAAAAAAATGTTGTGATTATTTGTTAATACATGAGATAAGTCAACAAATATGAAATAGAATGAGGCTATATTTCATAAACCAAAGTCAACATTGATCGGTGTTGAGTGACAAACACAAGACCAATACATATAGCCTAAAATCAAAAGTATCTACAAAGATGACGGCTTCCCAATATAGACGCCGAGACATCAAGTTGATTATTCAAATCATATACTACTATTTTGAATCTTTGATTTACTCCCAATACAACATACTCAAAACTGTACACATCTATTGTAGGCTTGTAAGCAAGACTTGTTATGGTCTAAATCAACTTATATGGCTCGGATAGACTTTTCATGCATTTACTTTAATTTTTCCGTAAATATGTCAAAATTAGCTCGGAAATTGATAACCTTCAGCTTTTGATAATAATCAACTATTTCAATCAAAACCAAAAAGGAAACATGGCTAAGGTGCTTCATATATATGGACCCCGCGACAGCTTTTTGCGATTTCAGTCGAGATATAAAGTTTAAGAACTTCTAAATGTTTAATTGAATCCGATCGAGGTATAGAGTGGTGTAAAATTTTTCCAAATTATAAACACTTAAAATATTAATTTAAAATTAGTTTACACTTCAATATATACTAGTTTATATTTTAATTTATACAGAGTACGTTGTAAAGTCAAGAATAAAGAATTAAATAATTAGAAAAAAGAAACAAAATCAAATACGAAGTATCTTTTTATACTACAAACACTATTCATTTCATTCCAAAATAATACACGAAAAGTGAAAAGAAAAACTTGGAAAAATTGTCTAAAGAGACAACACATAAATACAACTATGTACATGTAACATACTAACATGTACAACAATTGTTTGTGTGATTAAAACTACATTATCCTAATTAAATACATTCATAATTGTACAAATGCATAATTTTGAGGTTGAAAAGTGTAAAAAGAGATAATAATAAATTAAAGATTTATAGATTTAAGTAGACACTTCATGAAATGTTCTTGGGATGCTTCACAACCACCATGGGACACTTCACTTGTTTTGCACAATCGTAGCTTACACTTCCTAGAATAGTCCTGTAATCATGAAATTATAATTTAGATTATATTATATAATAATCTTAAATTAATTTTTTAATGCAAAACTTAAACAAATAATTACCTCTTTAAAAATCCATAACCATGACTTCCCATAACCAGCATATCAGCCCCTAGTTTCTCAACTGTTCCACAAATTACATCTTTGGCATCTCCACTCCCAACTTTCTTTTCTACCTTAATCTATAATTTATACAATACAAATAAATATTAACAGTTATCAAAACTAGCATATATAATAAATATTCAAGAAATTAAACTAAGGATGATTAATTAATTATGCAAAACAAGTGTACATACATTGATTATTTGGGACTTCATACAAACTTGTTGGGCTTTAGACATCACTGAATCAACAAGCTTCCTATAATAATCTTCCAAATCTGCTACAACATCATTTCCAAACAAATAACCTGCCAAAACAATTTTAATCTTAGTACAAAAATTATACTAAAAGGGTTCTTAAAACCCGATCTAGTCACCTGACCAAACTCATAAATTACTCCCTCCGTCCCAGAATTAAGTTTTTAACCTAAAAAGATGCTTACCGGCAACATCGAAAGCCGAAAAATTAGCCGGAGGAGGAGGCTTGACATAGAGAAGAACAAGAGTTGTAGAATTTGTTGAAACAGAAATTACGTTGTTTAGACACCATGATAAAGCATGCATGCTCTCTTCACTTTCATCTACTGCTACCACTATTTTTTTCTCTCCTCCATTTTCTACTTCCATTTTCTCTTTTTTCTTATTACAAAAATATCTTTTTTTATTATTATTATTTTTTTTTTTGTTTATTTTCTACAAAGTATTATTGCTTCCTTTTTTTAGCAGGTGAATAGAAAAAAAGATTTTTTCATTCTATTTATAGAGAAGATGAAGGTAGTGTTCATTATGATGGTTTAAATTATTCAGTTTGCTGAGGTGTTGTTGGTTTTGTAAATCTAAGGGTTTAAGAGTAAATTAGCTGCCTAGATATTATGAATTGAAAGGCTTATCATCTCATAGGTGTTAATGGTTTTGCTTAATGAATCAACGGTTGTGGACCCTAACGCTTTTTTGTACTCAATGATATTTTTTTTTTAAGAAAAAAGAATAGCTCAGTTAATTAGAACATTGTTCGAGTTTTAAAAGGTCTAAGACTCCTAGACACATGGAGTCATGGGTGAAAGAATTATTATGGAAATTTGATTACCATATAATTAGGGATTCCACTAGTTAGATCGAAGTACTATTAATGTTACAAGCTAGTATAAGGTTTTATAGTGAGTCATTAACCAAATGTAAAGTATGTAGTTTAAAGGAGACAGGGTCTAGTAAGTAGTAATACTATTTTTTAAATCATCACTTAACAACAGAGGTCTACAAGGTAAGATAGATGTTTCTTATAGACAATAATAATCATGATATTTTTCGAAATAGTAGTCACTTTAAACACCTTTTCATAAACAAATACTTTATCCTTTAATAAACAAAAAACTACTTGAGAATAATTATACGAGTTGTCTAACGTGTGCCTATTGATACAAAATAGTCACTTTGAACACTTTTTCATTCATACTTAGTAGGAAGTTATTAATAAGGCCTAGGATTACGCAAATTAAAAGCTTCTTGAGAATAATCTACTATTAACATTAAAGACAACAAAATTGAAGTAATTAAACTAATAACGAATTAAACTTGTAAGCTTAATTAATCAGAAGGCAACAACTCATTGAACCAAAGTTGATAAGAAGCTAGGAAGTTAAGCAATCCAAGCAATCATCTTATAAAAACTAAGGGTTATATTCGGGTTTTAAGCTAGGTTTCCAAGTGGGTAATGCCACAACTTCCACATTGATTGATAATGAATTAGTAAGTGAGAGAAATTGATATGAATAATAATGCCTTTCACTATCTAAGCTAGTACGTGATAGATGGAAAGTGGGTAGATATATTGTAGATGGATAGAATGAGTTAGATCATGAACAAGTTATGTACACAAACATTACTTTCATCTATCATTTCACTTAATTATAAATCTTTTTTTACTTTTAATCTCGTTTATCATTTTATAATAGCTTACAACTATCTTAAGTATAATAAGAAGATAAATATATATATAAAGCTAATTATTGTTTAGTGATTAATGTTTTAGGGTAGCTTTTGGTGCCTTAGGTTAAATTAAAAAAGGCAAGTCATAAATAGAATTTTTTTTAATAATACTAATCAACAAGTAATTTTATTATTCTTATATCTTTAGTTAATTTCAATTTACGAAAATGATGAAAAATACAAGTAATATAAACTTATAATATATAT
This sequence comes from Chenopodium quinoa, assembly GCF_001683475.1. Taxonomy (NCBI): domain Eukaryota; kingdom Viridiplantae; phylum Streptophyta; class Magnoliopsida; order Caryophyllales; family Amaranthaceae; genus Chenopodium; species Chenopodium quinoa. The sequence continues at coordinate 1,435,204 of NW_018743196.1, read as the reverse complement.
GCATCCTTAAATATAAATGTCGTATAAATGCATGATGTGCTTTATCATGAAAAAGGCTTGTTATCTACAAAGCACTTTATAGTCCACATACACTGGAGGGCTTGAACTTTCTTGACAATTATTTGATGCACAAAGTGACAAAAGATTTCAATAAGTTAGTTCTACCTATGAATAAATATCTTTTGTTTTTGTTTTTTTTTATTGAAACCTACAAAAATATCTAGATATGAAGTAGAAGTATGAACAATGAGACTTGAATTTACATTTGCATCCTTTTATACTTTGTTTCTGCTCTTCAACTCATTTTAAAAAATTAATTAAGTTCAAATAAGAGTTACGTAAGTTAACTTTACGACTAAAATAAGTTCAAGTAAATTTTAATAAATAAAATCCAAACAAATAAAACACACTCCTCCTCTACTTGTCAATATATACTTCATTTTAACTTATTTTATACATTATTTGTTAACTCACCTTACTTATCATTATTAATACGTGAAGATATATATTACTACATATTATAATGAACATTATTTTTTTTTTTTTTTGACATGCAAGTATAATGTTCGTTATTGAATTAATCTTGATGTATATCTTTATAATAACATAAAAAAAAAAAAAAAAAAAAAAATAGAGTTTTCTATGGTCAAATATATGCGTTTAATAAACACAAAAATAAAATTGATGCATCTAGAAATCAAATTATGTACTTGTCCAAGGAGTTAAAGATGCAAAATGGACTATATTGTTTGCTTTGCACATTTAAAGTAAATGGGCTTTCGACTATTCACACTGGGCTTCTTGGACCCGTTCCTGATTTAGGCTTATTGGACCCGTTTATGAGTTGGGCTTATTGGACCCATTCATAAGTTGGGCTTCTTGTATCGTTGGGCTTCTTTCATTATTGCATGCTTGGACCCTTGGGATGAACATTTCGTTCCTCTTTTCAGCGTTTTCACTTTTATTTTCAGCTTTACTAAGCCTCAATGCCCATAAATCCACAAAACTGTAGCGAGCAAAAAATACTAGGTACTTTTAGGGGGCGTTTGGTTCAAACAATGGTATAGGTTTGGAATGAGGAATGAAACCTGGGTGGTATGGGGTTGGAACTTAATACTTGATTTCATGTGTTTGGTTTTTATCTAGGAATGATAGTTTTCCTTTTAATTTTAAACTAAAGGTATGGGTATGAACCATACCCACCTCCCCCCTTGGGTTTCAAAAACCCATACCTTGGGGGTTTGAGGTATGGGTTTGAAAAATAAAATTTCTAGAAACAAACACAAGGTATGGGTTTTGGTCATTCCAAACCCATACTGTTTTGGGTGTTTTTGTCCATTGGGAGAGTTACAGCACGAAGACTGATCCGTAGTGAGCTGTACCTGCAAAACAAACGGAGACACCGGTTGGGTGGTGCTCCGCCTCCGACGCACAAGTCAGTAACTTGAAACGGAATAGAGAGAACGGAAATTTAGGTGGGTATCTGCTCGGATTCCAAGCTCAGGTCTTTCTCTGATGTAAGAGAATAAGGGTGTAATTAATGATTCAATCTGTGTCCCCCAAAGTGGGGAAATATCTCCCTATTTATAGGGTCGTTGGAAAATGCGCCCCTATCTAGGTTACTTGACCTAGATTTTAGTGGGCTGCGCCGTTTTACGGCGTGCTTAGGAATCTGGGCCTTTGAAGGCCGTCATTTTGGAAACATATCTGAGGGCGCCAAGTGTCAAGAGGATGTTGAGCCACATGGGCCATCCTAAGCTCGACACGTGGCGACCTCTCATTGGTCCACGTGTCTAGGGTAAAAATACCCTAAACATTTGCCCCTCACAGGTCGCACGTGCATGTCACGTGGGGCCTGTGACACGTGTCCATCTTTCATAGGTGAACAATAACGGGTAAAATTTTGAATTTCAAATCAAAATTTCCCCCCACTTTTACTTTCTATAAATAGAAAGTTACCCCCCTCCTTTTCACTCTTAACGTTCATATTGAGTTTTTAGAGAGAGAAAAAGAGAGATTTCTAGAGAGAGAATTTTCTCTGCTCCCGCCTTCATAACAGCAAGTTTCAAGCTTCCGAGTGCTAGAAGTTCATCACCCGGCTCACCGGCTGTAGCGGTTTTCAGTTTTTCCAGAGTTAAAGCAAGGTAACCGCCTGTACCATTTTAGCTTTTCTCCCTTTCAATTTGCATACCGTTTTTCGCCTGTATACCCGGCTTTCTTAATAGAACATAAATGAGTTCCCAATCCACCCACTCGGCACTGCCTAGGACACTCAACCGATCCCCAGGAACGGCTGAGTCTAGAACAGGGGGTGCCTCTTCTGGACTGTCGGAACCAATATGCTCATCTCCGAATTCCTCCCTCTCTGTGTCTGTGCAGGACACAATGGCCAGAACGAAACAAACGGCCAGGCGGTCTAAGAGCCGGCGCACCATGAGAGTGCCTGCTGATGAGGTTTTCCCGGAAGGGGATCCGAGGAATTTGGAGGAGAGCGGATCTGACGAGGAGGCTCCCTCTACCTCCGGGAGCTCGGGAGTAAGAGAGGTGGGCGGCGAAGGAGTCGCCTCCTCAAATGAAGCCGGCGACGTTGAAGCCGGCCAGGGACCAAGAGCGGAATCCTCTGGCTCTGACCAAGGAGATTTCGAGGCTGACTATCAGCAGCCGCCCAAAGTTGCTGACCATCCCAACCCCAAAAGAACCCGGATGCTGCCGAGTAACATTGCCCTTCTTAATAGCGGGTTCAGGGCTTTTAAAGAGAAACATCCATTTGGAAAGGGTTGGGAAGTTATTGTCCCTCCAGCTGATGCTGCGATGGCCTGGGGGGATGACATTGACCATGCAGATGACTACTTCATCTGCTATGAGGCGGTAATAGAAACCGGCCTCCGGTTCCCCCTCCACCCCGGGATTAGGAAAATCCTTAAGGGGTATGATCTGGGGGTTTGGCAGCTCACCCCTAATTCGTGGGTGAACATATTATGTTACATTGCCGCCTGCGAGTTCCAAAACTTGAACCCCAGCTTCTCTGCCTTCGCTCATATGCACTACTTGAGCAAGGCTCCAGGCGGCCATGGGGCATGGTATACGCTGACTACCCTGCCCCAATATCTAATGACTTTGGACAAAGTGTCCAAGTGGTCCGGGTGGAAGGAAAAGTTCTATTTGATTTCCTCTCCAACCCTAAGACACAACTGGACACTACGCCGGTACAACACTGAGCCGGCTCTTCTTGGACGCAAATGCCCTCTTCCGGAACTATCTACTAAAGTCCGGGAGCAAATCTTGGAGCCGGGATTTTTTGAGACAACAACTGAGCCCATGGGGGATGGGACTCACATCATAGTTCCCAAGAACTGGATCCCCCATCCGGACTTCTTCAAAGATGAGTGTTTCTTGTCCGCCTGCGGACTGAGTACGATGTTTTCCAGGGGTAGAATACTTCTCATCCGGAATGATTGTCATTTTATTTTTATTGCAAACTTGCCTTAATTCTTTCTAACTTGACATTCTTGTTTTTGTAGAAGAAGCCCTGAGGATGGTTGACCAGGATAAGACTCCTGCTAAATCTGCGGCGCTACTGCGCAAGGAGGCGGCCCTTGTCAAAAAGGCAGCCGTCGAGGCTACGAAGAAAGGCGGGGTAAGACCGCCTGACTTTATGTTTGCATTTTATTTTTAAAACATACCGGTTGGGTATACTTATATTTTGCTTCTTTCTCAGGAGTCCGCCAAGAGAATCCCTCGATCATTCTCCAAGCTTCTCAAAAGGCAGGGAGATGATCTGTAGAAGGCTCCGGCTGCCAAAGTCGCAAGGAAGGATCCCCCCCAGAAGCAAAGTTCTGCCCAATCTGGTCGTCCAACAACTGGGGGCAAGTCCCCTGCTGTTCTGAAGAAACTGAGTGAAAGCTCAGAACAGCAGAAAGCGCCGGAGGCTTCTACGGCTTCGAAGGGTGGTGAGCCACCTAAGGTTGCAGACGGTGCGGCAACCGCTGGGGGGGAGGATAAGCCGGAGACCCATCCGGAAGTTCACGGTAAGAAACAAACTGAAATACCTTGGCCACTTAATTTTATGAGAATTAAGACTAAGGTTGATTCTTCAAAAGGGTCAGCCAGCAGCCGGCAACGGATGAATGCCAGCTACGCTGCTTCTATCTCACAAAGAACTACTTTTGATGTAGATCTGCTTCCTAAACCGCAGGATCTCGCCGGCTTTGCGAAGCGGATGGTGAGGACCCTCACCCGGTCTGAGAAGGCCTCCATACCTGATCTGCAGGTCGTGGATTTTGACCGGATAATGGGCTCTCTGGCTGAGGTACATGATTCCTCTACCTTGATGTCTTTCATCTTTAATTCGACTAAGTAACTCTTTCTCTTTAACCGACTGTTATTGATTCAGGCCATGGTGAGAGTGGATAGTCTCCGGGGCCCCTTCAGGCGGAAACAGGAAGAGGTAAATGACGCCAAACGGAGGGCCCTAGAAAACCTCAACTTTGCTGAACATTCTGATTATATGTGTAATTTAAAGATTAAAGCAATAGAGTTGAAACAGGAGGAGTTGATCCGGAGTTTAACGGCTGCAAACGATGAAGCTAACAGCCGGGCTAATGACCTTGACAAGCAGCTGAAGGATGCCAAGTCTGATCTCAAGGCATTAGAGGATGCTGACAAAGAGAATGCCCAACTCCGGACTGACAATGGCCGCCTGAAGCTCGAGCTCATGACCCTGCGCAACAAGCAGGCGGATGAGCTGGCCAATGAGCAAACCCGGCTGACCGAGGAGAATGAGCGGGACAACTTGGCCCGGCTGAAGATCACCTGGGGCCTCCTCTACCCAGAAATAGACTTTAAGGTCTATAAGCTGAGGTATGATTATGCCACTGAGGTGTATGATGCCCAGCAACTGGGTGATGCTCCTCCGCCTCGCTTCCAAGACTGGGCTGCTGAGCAGGGATATGAAGTCTCGGATGATGAGGAGCCGGCGGATGATCATCAAGAGGGCCAAGCCAGCCAAACTTAGCCCGAGAAGACTCCGCCTCAGCCTTAGGCGAGCCTCCCACCTTTCTGCGGCAATATGCCAATCAATGTTGTTTACCGGCTTGCATGCCGTGTTTTGTTTTATCTTTTTACCAACCATGGGGTTGGATTAACATTTCCACTTTCTTTCTTCACCGGATGTGTCTGGTTAACAATTATTTTGGCCTTTGTGCCATTTCAAATATAAATGAAGTATTCCGACTTAGTCGGATTTTATATACATCTTGAGTTTTTTCGATTTGAATTTTTATTCCTCTGTTTGCAATTCTATAGTATTTTGCCTAACTTAAAAAAGCATGCGGCAATGTGCAATCCGGGTGCTCTTGCCCCTGGGCGGCTGTGTGGTTGGTTTTATGTCAGGCTGATTGATTGGCTTGAAAACACTTGATACTTGGAGAAGTATGGAGTGTTTTTAGGCCAATCAATCACAATGGTGATTGCCCCAAACCAAGTGCACAACCGGCCATAAAAGCGGGTGCTTCGAGCTTCTTACCCACACGGTTATATTCCGTCTGGGGTTAACGCGTAGCCATTACACAATCCTTTGCCCCAATAGGGGAAGTGAGTACAACTTTGGAATAAATAACCCAAGAATCTCTATCAATGACCGACTGATGCCTATGGGCATCCGGTATCTGGAAACTTGTTCGTTCTTCCTAGGTTATTTTGGTCAAACGGCTATGAGTTGACCAATTTGGTCGTTCAATTTTTGTCGTCCGACGATTGCACCCGGAGGGGTGTCGCCGGACGCTTTTGTCCATGTTGGGACAGGCGATTTTATAAAATGAGCAACCATCCGGCCATTTTGGCCTCTGGCCTTGTTTGAGACCGGTTGTATAGCCACTAAACGTTTTTGCGCTTAGTTTTTAGTCAGAGTATTGAATTTACACTAAGTATTGAACTTAGTTTTTAAAGCAAACGAGTCTGTCTGGGTATTACCCAAACGGACTGGCAAATATTTGATCATACTAAGTATCAAACTTAGTTAGATAAATAGAGAATCCGTCTGAGTATTACCCAGGCGGATAGTCAGGCAGTTGAATAAACAAAGTATTAAACTTAAATAAATAAGAGATCTGAGTATTACCCAGGCGGATAAACAAATGTAACCTTCACTAAGTGTCTAACTTAGTTAGGTAGATGGGGAATCCGCCTGGATATTACCCGGAAGGATAATCAAACGATAACTCAATTTTGCAAAAAAAGTCTGAATCTTCATTAATTGACTCACTTTTTACAAAAAGTTTACATTCTCAGAAGTAGTACTTTTTTAGATTGTCTACATTCCAAGTTTTAGGCAGGCGCCTGCCTTCTGGAGTTTCCAGGCGGTAGGTGCCATCCCTTACTTCTTCATAGATCCGGTAGGGGCCTTCCCAATTTGGAGTTAGCTTTCCCAGCCCATTGGCCCTACCGGTTGCCTCCATTTTACGTAACACTAAGTCGTCAACTTTCAAAGGATGCTTGTGCACTCTCTTGTTATAGGCTCTAGTCATCCTCAGACGGTATATCTCATGGCGCAGGACAGCATTGCCCCTACGCTCCGGGAGGGAGTCCAATGCCAGCCGCATGGCCTCCCAATTTGCCTCTTCATCATAGAGCAAAACTCTGAGAGTCGTCTCATAATGCTCAATAGGCAAAACGACTTCAGCACCGTATACCATGAGAAATGGGGTTTCGCCGGTTGCCCCCTTCGCTGTTGTCCGGATGGCCCACAGGACATGGATTAATTCTTCTGCCCATAAGCCACCGGCTCTTTCTATTTTCTTTTTGATGCCGTCTGAGATGAGTTTGTTGAAGGCTTCAACTTGGCCGTTTGCTTGGGGCCGGCCAACAGATGCAAAATAGCTTGAGATCCCCTGATCTCCCAACCAAGTTTTTAGCTGAGGCGTCTTAAACTGAGGACCATTATCAAACACCATAGACATAGGTACCCAGTACCGGGTGATAATGTTCTTCCAAATGAAGGAAATTACGTCCGAGGTCTTGATGTTTTTGACCGCCTCAGCCTCCACCCACTTGGTGAAGTAATCCACAGCCACCAAGATGTAGCGCTTTCCGCCTGGAGCAGGCGTGTAAGGACCTAGAATGTCCATTCCCCATTTTGCAAACGGGATTGGGCTGTGGATGGCCGTCAGATCAGTAGCCGGTCGGTGAATAAGTTTGCCAAATTTTTGGCACTTGTCACATTTCTTCACCAACTCTTTGGCGTCTGCCTCAAGAGTGGGCCAAAAGTAATGTCGTCTGGCTCTGACGGCTAGGGACCTGCCGCCTATATGAGAGGCGCAGAATCCCGAGTGTAAGTCTTCGAGAACTTCCTTCCCCTTTTCTGGGGTGACACACTTCAACAGGGGTTTAAGAAATCCTGCTTTGAAGAGTTCTCCATTTTTCAACTCGAAGCTTGCAGCTCGCTTTTTCAGGACGGCTGCTTCCTGTGGTGAATCAGGGAGCGTGCCGTCTGAAAGGTAAGCCCGGATGGCATCCATCCAAGTGGAGCCTCGGTCTAAGGTTCCAATGGGCTTTTCATGTATGCTTCTTTTTTCAAGAACTTCCCAAAAAACCGACCGAGGAGTATCACAGCAGGTGGATGAAGCTAATTTGGACAAGGCATCCGCCTGGTTGTTATCTGACCTGGGCACTTGATTCAGACGGAATTCCTCAAGTGCCCCAGTCTCTTCCTTGACTGCCTGAAGATATTTGATCATAGCCGGATGAGTTGCCTCATATGCTCCCTCATACTGGCTAACGACCAATTGTGAATCAGAATAGGCGTCAATCTTCATTGCCCCTGCCGCCTTACACATGCGGATTCCAGCTAGCAGGGCTTCATATTCTGCATCATTATTTGAGTCTTGAAACTTAAACCGCAGTGCATATTCAAATTTGTCCCCCTCTGGGGACTCATATATAATTCCTGCACCACAGTCGTTCTTTGTTGAGCTTCCGTCTACATACACTTTCCAAACCTGGTCAAGATTTTCCGGTTGCACCGGTCGGGTCATTTTAACAATGAAGTCGGCAAACGCCTGACCTTTCACTGCTTTCCTAGGTTCAAAAGTGATTTCAAGACTTTGCATTTCAATAGCCCATTTCAACATTCTTCCGGATGACTCCAGGGTAGACATTGGCCGCTTGAGGGGCTGGTCGGTGTAGATTACCACCGGATGGGCCAGGAAGTATGGCTTCAATTTCTTGAAAGCCATATACAGGGCAAGGCCAAATTTTTCTACCATGGGGTACCGGAGCTCAGCATTTTTTAAGACATGGCTAATGAAATAGACCGGAAGCTGAACACCGTCTCTCTCAGCAAGGAGAACGGCACTGAGGGCATGATCTGAGACAGCTAAGTACATGTATAACTCCTCCCTAGGCAATGGACTAACAAGTCTTGGCAAAGAGTGGAGGTGTTCCTTCAGCCGTTGAAAGGCCGCCTCAGCCTCATCCCCCCATTCAAATCTGGTTTTCTTCCTGATTGCCTGGAAGAAGTAAAGGCATTTGTCACCTGACCGGCTAAGGAATCTCCCCAGAGCGGCCAGGCAACCGGTTAGTCTCTGTGCTTCCTTGACAGTGCGGGGTGACTTCATGTCAATCACCGTCTGTATCTTCTCAGGGTTAGCCTCTATCCCCCTTTGATCAATCAGGAATCCGAGAAACTTCCCAGACTCAACACCAAAGACGCATTTCTTAGGATTTAACATGACCTTATGTCGCCTGAGTGTGGTGAAGGTTTCTCGGAGATCAGCAAGGTGATCCGTCTGCTGTTTGGATTTTACTATCATGTCATCAATGTATGCCTCTACATTCCTCCCAATTTGATTAACAAAGACAGTGTTAATCATCCGTTGGAATGTAGCCGGCGCATTTTTCAAACCAAACGACATCACCGTGTAACAGAATAGCCCCTGATCAGTGACAAAGGCCGTCTTTTCTTGATCTTTCTTCCACAGGGGTATCTGATGGAAGCCGGAGTAGGCATCCATGAAACTTATCAAGGCGTGATCGGCTGTAGAGTCGACCAGACTGTCGATCTTTGGAAGCGGATAACTGTCCTTTGGACACGCCTTGTTGAGATCTGTGTAATCAACACACATGCTCCAGGTCCCATTCGGTTTCTTAACAAGGACCACATTGGCCACATAGTCGGGAAAATTACAAGGCCGAATGAACCTGGCGTCTAGCAGCTTTTTGACTTCGGCAGCTGCCGCCTGACTTCTTTCCTCGCCGTGGTTTCTTTTATTTTGCCGGATGGGCTTCTTTTTGGGGTCCACGGCGAGTTTGTGGACAGCGAGATCCGGGCTGACGCCTGGCATCTCTTCCACTTCAAAGGCAAAGATGTCTTTGAATTCCTTCAGCAGAAGGTGCAAGTTTGCACCCAAAGTAGCATGAGCTATCGTCCCAACCTTAACAGTACGTTCTGGACGACTGTTATCCAGAACGAGATCAATGCTTTCTCCAGCCGGTTGGGGGCGGAGCTCATCTGACCGCTCACCGGTCAGTGATTGCTATTTTTTCTCCTTCTTCACCTCCACCAGCAGAGGTGCCTTTCTTTTCTTACCGGCTGCTGGTGGGGCGGGTGCTAGATCGGCATCCTTGATATTGTCAAGGTCTATTGGTTCCTGGACACTTGGGGTTACAGTGTCCTTGATGGCTGAGAGGTAGCACTCCCGAGCCGTCTTCTGATCCCCATTCAGGGAACCAACAGTGCCATCATCCTTCTCATACTTGATGATCATGAGAGATGGGATGATTACTGCCTTGGCTACGTTGAGGGTTGGCCGACCTAAAATAATGTTGTAGGCGGTCAGCTCCTCAACGACCAAGAATCTGACGACGATATGTCGTCCCTGGCCTTTCTCCCCCAGCCGGATGGGTAAATCAATTCTACCGGCTGGGTAGACCATCCCACCCCCAAAACCAACCAAGGGGTGGGTGACCGGATGCATGCTGCTTATATTGTATTTCAGCTTCTGCAAGCACCGGAGGCTGATGATGTCTGATGAGCTGCCGGTGTCAATAAGGATTCGTCCAACCAGCTGGTTGGCAACCTTACATTCAATGACCACCGGGTCATCATGCGGGCGGCGGACGCTGGCCCTGTCCTTCTTAGTGATTAAGACGTCTGGGAAGGAGGAGCTGGCTTCTGCCTGCTCATCATCATCTTTGTCCATCTTTCGAAGATGGCTCTTGGTGCCCCTGATGGTAGGGCCACCACATGAAAACCCGCCTGCTATAGTGTAGACCGGCTCTTTGTCGGTATCCGAACTACTAGAAGGCTGAAGGGTATTCTTGAAGGACTTACCCTTGTTTTTCTTTTTTTCCCCGGCTGGGGACTTGGAAATATAGGACTTCAGCATCCCCTTGTCAGCCAGACGGTCCAACGTCCGCTGTAGGCTGAAGCAGTCGTTGGTGTCATGGCCAACTTCCTCATGATATTGGCAAAATTTATTTTTGTTCCTGGATTGAACGGAACTTTTCATTGGATTCGGTTTCTCAAGGGACACCCGGTCCTTTATCTCCATGAGGATGGAGTTGCAGTCCTTGTTAAACTCGTACTTTGGGACGTACGGTTTAAATTCTTTCTTCTTCTTCTGGGACGGCTGGTCAGAGTCACTAACCGCCCAGACCTTTTTTCTCTTCTTGCTCTCTTCTTTCTTTTTTGCTGGCTGAGCAGGCCGGTTATCTCTCTGCTTGTCAGACTTCTTAGAGTCCGACTGGCTACCAGGCGAGCAGAGGTCGGTCGCTTGAATGTAGCTTTCCGCCTCCCTCAGGGCCGCCTGTAGGGTGAAAGCCCCTTTTCTGACTAGGTCGAACTTAAAGGTCGACCCGTCTCTCAGACCTTTAAAAAAGTCTGTAAAAGCTACTTCATCATACAGTCCCTGAATCTGAATTCTGATCAGGTTGAACCGCCTGACATATGAGCGCAACCCTTCTCTCTCTCCCTGCTTAACAGTGCTCAAATCAAGGCTTGTTTTCTTAGCAGGAATGTTCATTGAGAAGTTGGAAGCAAACAGGAAGGCAAGCTTCCTGAAGCTGTCTATGGACCCGGCTGGCAGGTTGCCAAACCATTGTTGGGCAATGCCCTTCAATGTAGCCGGGAAGCATTGACACCAAGTGGCATCATCCAACCCCTGCAGATACATAAGGTTGGTGTAAGCCATGAGGTGGTCTTCTGGATTGGTGGTACCATCATAGGTACCAACCAACACATTCTTAACCTTGGCCGGCTGAGTCGCCTCGGTTATCTCCCGAGTGAACGTAGAAGGTTGTTCACCCAGGCGCAGCAGGCGAAGCTTCCAGTCCAATGGCTGGACATTTGGATACGCCGCCTGACCCCCAAAGAAGGCCGGCTGCATGAAGTGAGGAGGATACTGCCCGTAAGCCTGAGTAGGCACATACGGGACGGCTCGAATCACATGAGGGCCAGAATGGACGGTATTACCGCCTGTCTGGCTCTCATGCAAGGAGGGTGCACTCCCTGCAGAGATGTTGTTGAAGCTGTCTGGAAAGTTCGACGTTGAAGCCGACTCAGACATCGATTGGTTTCTCTTCCAGTTGATAATCTCCCGGGCATCAAGAGTTGATTTTTTACTCTCACCGGCTGCTGAGGCCGGCGAGTGTTACTGGTGTTCCCTCCAGGAAGGAGAATTTTTTACCAATCAATGGTCCCGATTGCCTTCTCCTTTGGATGGGGAGTGGGTTGCCGGTTTCTGACTGACTACCCCTTCTCTGGAGGAGTCTTCTTCGCCGACTGACCTTTACTTGGGCCAGCCCTGCTTTTGGTGATCATCTCTGTAATTTCACCCTTGAAACTCGTCATGAACCTCATGTTCGTCTCGGGTGACATGGGCTGATCCAGATGCCGTTTGGGTTGCCCCTTCCGGCTGCCCAGGGTGTCTGCTTGGACCCGCCTGGGAAGCACCCCGCTCCAGAGTGTCTCTGGGCCGGATGCGTTTAGTTCTGAGAGAGTCGTCTCCGGCTGTAAAAGTTTCGACCTGAGGATCTTCATCCTCATGGTCTGTAAAAACTTCTGGGTCTTCACCCAGACGGTTAGGGGGTGGTACAGACTCTTGAACCATCTTCGAGGTACTCTCCCCACAGACGGCGCCAAATGTTTTGGGTGTTTTTGTCCCTTGGGAGAGTTACAGCACGAAGACTGATCCGCAGTGAGTTGTACCTGCAAAACAAACGGAGACACCGGTTGGGTGGTGCTCCGCCTCCGACGCACAAGTCAGTAACTTGAAACGGAATAGAGAGAACGGAAATTTAGGTGGGTATCTGCTCGGATTCCAAGCTCAGGTCTTTCTCTGATGTAAGAGAATAAGGGTGTAATTAATGATTCAATCTGTGTCCCCCAAAGTGGGGAAATATCTCCCTATTTATAGGGTCGTTGGAAAATGCGCCCCTATCTAGGTTACTTGACCTAGATTTTAGTAGGCTGCGCCGTTTTACGGCGTGCTTAGGAATCTGGGCCTTTGAAGGCCGCCATTTTGGAAACATATCTGAGGGCGCCAAGTGTCAAGAGGATGTTGAGCCACATGGGCCATCCTAAGCTCGACACGTGGCGACCTCTCATTGGTCCACGTGTCTAGGGTAAAAATACCCTAAACACATACCTTATACCTAATATGCTTGAACCAAACACCCCCTTAAGTGTTTGCAAAACAAATGTTACTACGTAGTAAATACTTCCTCCGTTTCACAACAAATTTTGTACCATAATCTGGTATGACTCAAGATAGATCAATATTTACTATTTCTTTTAAAATTAAAGTTATCGATTCCCTTAACTAAGACAAAGCTAGTCAGATCAGGTGTTAAATTAATCACAATCACTTCTCGATTGTCAATTGTTCACATCAATACAAATCACTAAATGAGTCATTTCATAAGCTCAATGCATTACCACTATGACAAAGCAAATTTGATGTTATTTATTGCATTAAAATTGTATTTAACCTATAAATTTACATATTTACTTCAATAAAAAAATTAAAATAAAAAATAAAAAATTGGGGGGGCCGGTGCCACCCAGGCCCCTTCATAGATCCGCCAACGTAATGTTAGGTCAATTTTACTAAACTAGCCTAACCAATTCTCTTCAACTCCCAATTTGAAAAAAGAAATGTCGTATATCGGCTTTCATTGTGAACGCGGAATCCGATTGTACATAGAAAATTGACTTAACTCTACTTCTATTGTAAAAACAACGGTGTTAGATCGAATTAAATTTACAACTTTGGTGTTCCACATAATTTTGAGGGCCTTGACTTGAACTTCATTTACAACTCATCAATCAAATGTTCTTTACAACTTAGCCAACTTGTTTAGATCTTTTGGCCAAATAAAGGTTCAAGTCTAAAAGTTTGGGAAAGTGAGACCCACACAAACAAAGAAGAGAATTGACAAGAATTGATGATAAGAACAAAAACAGGATAAGAATACAATTAACCACTATTTTATGTCAACTTACACAATTGATCTAATGATACTATATATTCTATCTGAGTCAATTAATTAAATTAAATATCAATTGTTTTTATACATGAAACATTAATTTGTAATTTGTATACTGTTGTCCTTATCTTTGATGCATTATTCATGAATTATGGTGCAATTATACAAACTTCTCCAACTAACTATCACCTATATTAATTTGCATGACTAATCATTCAAACGACCAAACGTTGATAGAATTTTTTTGTACTCTATAAGTCTATAGTATACTATTGATCATAACATTGATGAAAAACTTACTTATTGACATCTAGTCTTGAGACTTGAGAGGGAGAGACTATGTACAATATTTTGTTATGTGATTAAATTAAAGGTTTGTTAACGAGAATGCTATCACTTATTAACAAGCAAATTCCGAAAATAATTCTCTTTTTTTTTTCTGTCAAATTTCTTTGTTTGGCTTGTAAGGAGTAATAAGGAATTTCCTCATTTGTGAAAATAATTCTATTAGACTGGATAAATCTTGTGTTTGGAAATGGCGTTATCCTTGCCTCATTTTTTCACTCCTCTCATCATCTGTCCTTACACTTTTACGTTGGTTTTCTTTGATTTTTTGCGTAAGTAATAACTTGTTATAACTAACGCTCAAAAGCACACAAAGAAAATAAAACTTTATAATTCATCAACCATTCCACGAAAAATCAATTTTTATTGAACATGTTTTTCGTCAAATCAAATGGAGTCTAAGCTCAAATTTTAACTTAATTAGATAAAGTCATAACCATAAACTTAATTAGCTTAGAAGATAGTAGAGAAATTGTTTTCTTATACGATTATATTTATTGTGAGTACATTAAATGCCAAATATTTCAACCTATCAGTTCTAACCAATTTTTAAAAGGAACTTGATTCAATTTCCTGAATGAGTGACTCGATTAATGTACATGACAAATAATTATCGTTGAGTGATACAAATCAATCACTTTATGTTTAATAGGAATTGTAACATAACATCAATACATCATGCGATAGGTCAGTTGAATAATACGACTCAACAATCAAGCTCAGCTTTTTTTTAACCACATAGCATGTTCCATTAGTCCTCATATAAAATATTTGAATCATACTTAATTATAGTGCGGACTAGAGCTATAATTAACGGATAAGATAACTCAATATAATAGGGTTAGGGTCAAACTTAACGGGTTTTTAACGGATAAAACCCTTATTGGATAGAGTCAATATAATGCCAAAATGTTTTTTTAATTTAATAGACAAACAAAATAGATAATGTAAAAGTAATTACATAGATAAATTTGTATTCATATTTTATTGGCCCGTCCATTACCGACCCGTTATTGACCCACAAGCCACAACCTACACTGGCCCGACCCGCTACTGACCCTGTAAAAGGTGACCCTCCTTGACCCGACCCGCAATCAACCTGCACCGCCCCGTCCAATAACCAGGTCTTGCGCGGACTATGTATAACGTTTAATTTAGGCACGTAAATGCATTAGATGTTGTCCATGTTGATGAATTGGTTTAACAGTTAAATTATACCATTACAGTCTGTTAATTATTGTATGATGAGAGGAAATGCATAAAGTATTCAGGTAACCATACATATATATTCAAGTAGAAATCTTTTTACGCTACAACACCTTAAAGATTTATTGAAACTAAAGTATATTACCTTACAAAATCAATATAAACTCAAATTTGTATTTCACTATAAATAAATTATTACTAGTAAGTTGTCACTTACCTTTGTACATGCATGCTACGTATATTTATATATCAATAAAATCTATTTAATCTTTTGATGATGTAGCTAAAGATTGTCTTAATAAATATTTCGTCCATAGAAGGATAAATTTAAAAACTTAGAGAACACGTATAATTTTAATGTTAGAAAGGAGATATGTGAGCCATGCAATGATCAATACATAGGTTTAGAAGGGAAAATAAATAAATAAATAAATAAATAAATAAATAAAAAATTAAGAAGAATGTAAACGCCAAGGTGGCATAATAACAAAAAATTAGGTAAATTAAGAAAAATAAAAGCATAATTATTCCCCGCGTAAAAAAAAAAAGGAAGAATACAGCTTAGGAGATGCTTTTCGGTGAGAGCGTGTTGTGATGTATATTTTGTACGTTTGGAAAGTTTGAGGATGAATTATGAGATGAATCAATCATCAATTCAATTCATATTCATATTTATGTCCCCACTCTTTTTAAATTCAAGTACTCAATTCTATGTACAACTCTTTTGCTATTCTAGCCGTTAATCGGTTGGTAGCTCCTCTTTATTTATTATGACATATATCTGAAATTCCCACAAAAAAATAAAAATAACATAATAATAATGACAACGTCTTTTTTTTTTTTGAAGAACAAACAATAAATTTCGCCTACACATATTATCCATGTTAAATTCACTATTTTTTTTGGCTTTGGCTACTTATTACAGCACATGAGTAAATATATATCATGAGCTTCAAAAATAAAAAACACAAAATCTTAATTAACACGGACTTTTACTAAGTTATTGTAAGATAGGTTAAAATTATCTTAAAAATACTTAAAGTTACCCTTTTATACTGCAAAGTACGTATACAATTATCACTTTCCTAACATAAATTTCAAGCTTCCCTCAACAAAAAAGAAAAAAAAAACCAAAAGTTTACCCTTAAAATCCCTTATACTCCTAATGTGTTTTACTAATCATAGCATTCATATCATGTATCCATTGGAAATTACACTTAAAATACAATCAAACTTATTACGAGTACAAATTACGGAGTAAAAGTTATCCTCACAGGAATTAAAGTTATTATATAAAATGTGTTAAAGTTACTTTTAAATTGATCGTCTTACAATAAATTCAATGTAAGTCCGCCTTATACAAGACATGTTATTTCTATAATAAAAAATAAAATAAATAAAATGATTCAATTTGAACCTTTGCTTTAATTATACTTCATATAATCCATGCATTTTGACCAACATTAATGATTTATACAATAATTAAATAACAATAGTATTTGTGAGCTATGTCAAATATGCAATTTAGTTATGATTTTGATTAGAAAAGTTATGTTAAATTCTCTAAATATATGGTTTACAAATCTATATTATTAATTATATAATTTCTACAATTAATCATTACACATCAATACAAATCTAACAATTTAACAATATTATATTTATCGTACAATACATAATTCGATTATTTCGATCCATCAAAGTCTATCAACCATTTAAAAAACAAATATTATGGTTATTTAGATACATAGGGATAGGGTGCATGTATTAAAAACTTTTAATGGATCAATAATACTCGACGTTTTATGATTATTAAGCACCAAATTAAAATAAATTATACATATAAGTTAGATTTTATTTTAGTATATTTAGGGCGGCTCATGAGGGACCCACTAGTGATGAAACCGCACTTTTTATTTATGTTCTTAGTGGTGCAAATATTGTAGTAAGAATTATATTATACCTTGGTTTAATCTAAGGATATCTTATCAAGGTAGATTCCACAAGTTTTTAACGATAACTCTAATACATAACCCTTTAAAGAATTTAGATTATTATTGTATTGAATTTAGGTGTGCCATTCACCTAAGGTGCCACATGTTCTAATCAACTAAGGACACATAAACAAAGGCTCAAACTAAGGGAATGCCACATGGCCCACTCTACAAATACAACGTGGCAAAATCACAATTTTTTTTGAGTATACTTCCTCTGTTCTATTTTTAATTGTAATGTAATTTTTATTACAAAAATTGTATTAATTAATCACAACATCTTTATATTAAGAGTCTGTTCATATTTACTGAATTGAACTGATTGGAGCTGAAATGAACAGAACTGAACTGATTGGAGCTGAACTGAACTGAACTGAGCTGAAATGAATATTTTATGAGAGAAGGAAATTAGGAGCTGAATTGAACTGAAATGAACTGATTGGAGCCGAATTGAGCTAAACTGAAATGAAATTAAGATGAAGTGAATAGGCCCTAAGGGCCTGTTCTCATACGTTGAAATTCAGTTCAATTCAGTTCAGCTCAGTTCAGTTCAATTCAGCTCCTAATTTCCTTCTCTTATAAAATATTTTTTTTCAATTCAGTTCAGCTGTGTTCAGTTAACCTTTAATGGAGTAATTTTGATAATATCATAATGGTCAATTATCATAACATAGAATATTCTATGTATTTTCAATCGTTTTCTATTATCTAAAGACGGTGTACAAGCTTTGTAATTCAGTCTAACCAATCATAGAGAGAGATCAAGCTCCAAAACTAAGGAGCACTAGATCACTCCCTCATTAAGTCATTGGTGAGGTCATTAGTGACATTAGACAAATCGTATCAATACTCAATAGTATACGAAGTAGATTGACATATTGTTAATTTAATTTGTTTCTTTGTCTCTCAAACTTTAAAAAATATTTCTAGCATATATTGGAGAATTTTAATACGAAGTATATTTTATTATCTCAATGTCTTGCAACAACATTGTGGCATACCGCATTCGTGTGCATAATCCAAAATCGTCGTGCCTTACGATTACCATGCATTTCATATAAACATTTTGGTATGTATTAAGCTTCACTTTTGAATTGAATCGTCAAACAAATATAATTTTGCCTTTTTGGTTAGTAAATTTCAATATTTATTACCAGTATATATAAATAACTACCATACAACTCCACCAGCCCCACCACCATTAATTTAACACGTTTACAGTTACACAAGTTAGGTTTTTTATCAGTTAATCAACAAATTGCATACAAATTTGATAAACAACGTGTTTTGATTGGTTGGTCTTCTATTATCCCATAATATTTTTTTACAAATTTATATTTGGATTCATTACCATAATACAATTACTGCTATCTAGCTATTTATTACCCCATGTGTAAATTGTGTTACACTCATAGCACATTTGATAGTTGGTGATAAATTGCGGTAATGAAGATGAATTTTAAGTGTAATTTTATGTGAAACAATACAAAACCCATAGTATTCATGGGAACCCAATCTCATTCCCTAAGCATGTATTTTTCTTTATGTTTTTGCATTACCATTCATTACCACTTGAAAGGTGGTATTTGGATGGGAAGGAACATTTTGATGGTATTGGATGGGATTGAACATTTTGATGATCATCTTGAGTGATTATGAGAACAAACGTTGATTTTCTTTTCAAGTTTACCTTAGCTATATGTTCGTTTTCATCATTTCCATTCTTTATAACCGGTTATCAAACAAGACGTTAAAGTCCTTCACATGTATTAATAAATAATAATATAAGCTAGTCAGTTACCTTCAAGAAGACTATTAATTTGAAAATCAAAGAATTGAATTGTAATTATAATTTGGAAACATCTAAGAAATATCTAATAAACCTTCTAAATCAAGAAAGTTGCATGCACAATCTAATAACAGATCATTTAATGCAAGATTGGCAACAACACACTATATTGACTTTATAATAAGATTTTTTCTCCATTCAAAATTACAAAAATGAATAATTCGTTGACAATTAATGGGGAAATAATTCCATTGCTAAGCTATACAAGAAATGGTCAAGATCTCTTTAAACGCGTCGCTTAATGTGTACCCCATTACTTCTTACAACCCAAGATAAAAAAAAAAAAAAAAAAAAAAAATGTAACCGAATTGCATGTATGCAATATATGAGCTATTAAAGATAGTTACCTAATTATATTATGATACAAAGTATTCACCAAATTCATAAACTTCGCATTGAAATATATTTGAAAACAAGTAGATCATTGCATGTAATGCTACACCTCAAAATGGAAGAACTAAACAAGATTGTATTTTTGTAGTTAGTGGTCTACATTTTGGCTTGATTAATGACTAGTAGAGACTATTTATGAAATTAAGATTCTATTTGTTGCAAAGAATAAACGATGCACTACTTGTACTATTACAAATTACTAACTCAAAATATCATACCCATCATTTATAAATCATCATCTAATTTTGAAATCTCCATCAATAATATATTCCATATAGGATTAGACATACTCAATACCCATGCATGTATTTTTGTGTGCCTTAAGATATAAGCGTCTAATACAAAACATATACGAAGTAACAATTAGTATAACGGTTATTTGATTTTTTATAAGCAATTTTAGAAAAATATATGTATGTACACTTATGTTCCTCACGAAAACTATTGATACTCAAATATTATATTAGAAAATATGAAAATAATAACAATACATCTTTCTAATCGGAAAGTGTAGTCTTATAATCTCAATTTCAATTCCAAAAAAGTCTTTGTTTAGAGTTATTCCTTAATTATATACTTGTATTTGTCATCCCTTTTAGTATGACATACCCTAAGTCAATCAAAAACAAAAAATAAAATACTAATAAGAATTAATAACATAAACCCAAAATTTAAACATAGATATATACAAGTAATTTATTGGCCTTAATTCACCAATATATGAAGAATCTCAAGTGATTAAATCCTAATTACTTAATTAGATGTGACCAAAAATTGGTATTTCTAGTTAGGAGCCTAGGAATCCAAATGATGTAACCTATTTTGGACTTTTCTTGTGAGAGAAAGTTTAGGAGAGAGAAACAGCTAAGACTGCCAAAGTGGATGAGAAGAAAAAAACTAAACATATCCATTTCAAAAATATTATTGTAAGGGTATTTTTGTAATTTCTGTTCCTCCCCTGATCCTCCTATTTAAACTCCATTTCAAGCTGAACAGAGCAAAAAGAACCATCAAACCAAAAACAGAGGAAAGAAAAGAGAAGGAAAAAAAAAGAAGCTGAAAATCTAGAAAATTAGTTTGGTTTTTCAATTTTTTTTTTTTTAAGTATATTGAATATGGGAGAAGTTGTATTATTTATGGAAAATTTGGATAATAATTTTCCAAATTACTGTAGAATTTGTCATGAAGCTGAGTTTGAAAGTTGCAGAAAATTAGAAGCTCCTTGTTCTTGTTCTGGAACAGTCAAGGTAAATTTACAAGTTAATTAATCTTAATCATGTTATTAATTTAAAGTTATGCTTTTTTAAAATTGGGTATTTATAATTTTTATTATTTTGAGCAGTTTGCTCACAGAGAATGCATTCAAAGATGGTGTGATGAAAAAGGAGATATTATTTGTGAAATTTGTTTACAGGTTTGTTTTATTTCCCCTGTTTTTTCTCTCTTTCATTCTTTTTATTCATTAATTTTTTTTTTAAATCATATTTTACTTGAAGTAGCGAATTTTGTGTTGAACAAAATAAAAATTAGTAAGAACGATTACTCATAAATAACTTTAATATTATGATATTTTCAATGGAGTACAATTTTAGTTAATTTTCTGCACTTAATTTTTATTTTAGGATAGTCAAATATAAATAAAATAAATAAATTGTTTTCTTAAAATTGAGAATCTTTTTTTCCCTCCCTAACGTTTGGCTTTGCCTTCAGTTTTAGTTGTCTTCAACTCAAAGTTTTTTCCTGAGCCCAAAATTTTTAAAGTTTCAATCTTTTTCCTTCTTTTTTTTTCGAATTTCTTAATTAAATAAATAATTCTGAATACTTAGGCAAAGAAAAAAAAAATTAAAAATAAAATAAAATCTTTGACCTTTTTTTTAAGTTAGAAATTTATTGACTTTCTGGGTGTTGTACTTTTTTCTTACAAAATTTAAGTGTAATATGAAAATATTTATTTTTTTATCACCACTTTAAACTTTTGTTTCTGTTTTACGAGTATTATTTATGACCCACTGTTTTATTAATTATTGGGCTATCTTATGTTTTTTATATGGTGGGAAATTTGAGTTTTTGATTTTAAAAAAGTGACTTTTAATTCATGCAGAAATATGAACCAGGCTACACAGCAATTCCCAAACAACCCAAGAAAATTGTGGTACTTGATCAAGTTGTAAGCATCAGGTAACTTATATTCCCTTCCTCCTAATTATCTACACCAAACTCATCTACATTACACCTAGCAATGTCTAACTTTTTCTCTTCGGGCTCAAATATCTTCTATACTACGTACATTTAGTAACATTAACGTAACGTTCACCCAAAACCTCCAATAGATGAACATAGTAAGTAAATGTTAGATAACTAGCCAGACTCATTACAAATTCCGAATATATTACTATTCCATAGGGCCAGAAGTTACATGACTTACATCCCCGTGTGATATATAAGTCCAAGAATCATGTCATAAGCTAGTTTTATCTAGTGCAAGTGGTAGTTCTTTTGAGTTGTTCATAATGATGTCAAGTTGTCAACGTTTTCTTACTTCAAATTAAAAAGAATTAAAACTAGAACACGCCTATTTGTTTTTTTTTTTTTTGTAGTGGCACACTATAAAAATGAAATTAAAGTTATTATTTTTTTTCTCAAGGTTTTCATACTTTGTTGGTAACTTTACGGACTACTAAACTTAGGTACATTATCACTAATATTTTAGTATAGTTCAAATTTAATACTTATGTCACTTCTTATGTTTTATACTATATTATGATTTATTTTATTATTTTTTAAGTGTCACACTCTAATACTCAATGATTGAGGAATTAAAATTGTTAGTTCCCTATTTCATAAGAAACATCTAGTAACTTTTTTGTCAACCCTTTTTTTAAGCTATTGAACAACTTTGATTTTGCTTTTGCTTCCTTTTTTTCATTTGCTTAATCATTTTAAAAGTAATAAAATAAAGTTTTTATCACTTGTTTTTATCGCTTGTTATGCTAAAGGTTTAAGGTTTAGACCATAAAAAGTGTAATATACTGAAGTGACCAACTTAAAGTAAAGTATTTATGTCTTGTTATTAGAATTATTAGACAGTACTTCGTATTACTTTAATCGATCAAATGTTTGTCGTGTGATATACTAATAGAATATTCGAAATATGACAACAGGGGAAGTTTGGAAGTTCCAAGAACAGAACAAGAATCTCAAAATTCAGACTTATTAGCCATTGCTGAATGCTCTTCAGAAGCAGAAAGAAGTGCATCTTGCTGCAAAACAGTTGCCCTTATTGTAAGTAATTCATTTATTATTAACATCATAAATAAATTTATACACCAATTTATTTATTTATTTACCCTATTTGTGCTTATAAATGTATAAGAATCTAAACTAAGGATAATGTTTATAATTAGCTCAATATATGTCTTAATCTAAAAGAGGGTCCACAAAATTGCACACTTTGCTGGCCCATACTTACAAAGAGCTGTTATACACAATTGAAAGTTATATTTATAAAGAGTATATAATTTTGGAAATAAATATAGAACATCATAATAGTGGCTGATTTGTTAGGTTAATTATGATCGCTAATGTCACTATCTTAATCTTATACTAAGCTAAGCAATGTTAGAAGAGAGACCACCCATAGCATTATTCCAGCTGGCGTTTAATCATCATCCTTTCTATTTCAAGTGTATGAGATTAGGCTAATTGATTTCTATTAGGCTCGCCGATTGTATGAGTACGTATAATCATCATCTTTTGCTTACTCTTATAACTTTTATTCGTGGTCAAATTTTGCTCACTTTTCTTTGGAAAATCAACAAACTAATTCATGATTTTTCTTGTAATATTGCCAGTTTACATTCCTTTTGTTATTGAGACACATGTTTGATGTGCTACTTGGAGGAGCAGAACAACCTCCCTTCTCACTTTTAACTGTAAGAATCTCCATCTTTTTTTTTGAATTTGGCATTTGATTTTAAGCTAAAATTATACTTTATATATGAATATTAAGTTGTATGAATTACTAAGAATCTACATTGATAATTAATAATCTTATTGCATGATAATGCAGGTAATAATCCTACGAAGTTGTGGAGTAATTATTCCCATGTACATTATAATTCGGACAATATCAGCAGTCCAAAACAGCATTAGACGACATCGCCTCCTTCATGTAATTTTCTACTTCTTTCAAGAGTTTTACTCCCTTTGTCCTTTAATTTTTTCCTTTGTCCTTTAATTTTTTTCGCGGTTTCCTTCTTAAATTGTTCCCGAACTATATACACTTCTGCTAAATTAAAAACTATAATCTTGATTTATTGGTATGAAATATAACTAACAAGATTGTATCTTTGATTTCAGGAAAATCTTATGCAAAATACCAATGATAACAGAGATGATACATATGACGAGGAGGAGCAAATTCATCTGAGATAACTTGAAAACTTTACACATTTTCACCATTGTTTACTTGTAACACACCAATGTACATCAATACTAGAAAACAGGAAAAAATAATTCCTAAAGGAAATTAGATTTTACATTCACATTTTATTAATTTATTATAGGGTTACATAGTTTACTTTGTATTATTCCCCCTCTTATAATCTTAGAAAAATACAATACACATCCATCGATTTTTTACAAATGCTAGTTTTGCTACGAGTACATTTGACTGTTGACACATTCATATACTAACATTGACTATATGTTTTTACTGATTTGTATATAGTAATACATACTTTTCATCGTATCAAACCTTTATAATTACGTAGTATAAAGATGTTAATGGACAACATATGCGTTGTCACATACTTCGTATACTACTAGTAGAGTCAAATTGTTGCAATTATAATCGTTCAAAAAACTGTATTTGAAATGGAAGAAAGGTAGTTTGCTTATGGTTGTCACAAGTGCATTGTTAGTTGAAAATTTGTCAGAGTGCAGAAACAAAAATTCAACGAACCAACCAACTGCTTTTGCTTGTTTTTAGGCAACATTGAAGATAGGCAGATGAACAGCCAAATCTTGGACCAAGTTTTATGAATATATATATCAAGAAAATAAGTAAATATAATACACACCAAGTATATAATAATCTTACGTCTTATAAGCAGTTGTATCAAAGACAGATGAACAGCCAAATTTTGCAACAAACTTTACTGCCATCAGAAGATTATAAATATGATTCCCACACGTCTGAAGAAAAGGTGGGTGAAAATGAAGTCAAAGCATTTAATATTGTACAAGTATATATTTACCAATAATATTCATAGAGTACTGAATAACCAAAATATAAAGAAACCATCCTTAAGTGAGTGTTATTCTGAAAATCATCTCCAATGTTTTTATCGTCTTATCATTTTCACACAACTACCGATCCCTATTATCGAGTTTTTTATATCAAAAAATAACTAATAGTAACGAGTTTTTCACTAAAAATGTACATCTTCATAGTCTTCAATGATCCCTTTATTTGGAAACTTACCCATATACTATATAACAGCTTTTATATAGATTGATAAAATTTCAAGTAACCAAATATAACATGCTTTAAATACATGTCGATAATGAAATCAGGAAAGGTAGTTTCCTGTCAAAGACATAAGGAAAGGATAACAGCAAACACACATATTTTCAACATCATAGCTTCCAGATTAGTCCTCATATACTATGCAATTTCATCATAGTTTCTTGGGTTATGTCAAGCGCGATAATTAAACTAGCCACTTCAAAAGGACAAAATAGATTAATGATAATCCAGAATATATTCGACATTGACGTAGATACAATAGTCATGTACGAGATTAGAAGGATTACCCGATTTACAATGCAAACACCCTATTTCTACAAGGTTAGGGGATGCACAGGATCAGAATAACTAACAAAAACCTAATCCTGGATATTAGGAGGCTTATGTGCAAGTGCTCGAATTAACGAGTGGCTATCTAGACTACCCATAATATTAATGTTAGAGAGACATGTACCAATTGGAGAGTGATCGTATGCAAGCAAATCAATTTTGTTCCAAAAGAATCCTAGCTTGGTGCTGAAGCTGGCTGAGTGTGGCAATACTTGAATTTGAGGAGTCATCTGAAGAACTAATACTGATCAGATTTTGGAAGAATTTAATGGTCTTTTCATTCCAATCCGGGACACTGTTGTTGGATCTTTTTTGGTGCCTACCATAAACAGCCTCAAATTCTTTCGACTTGGCAGCAGCTTTAAACAGTACACCATCAGGAATTCCTGAAATTTAAGACAGATGTTCATATTCATAGGAACATTGATTGGGAGGTGATCATAATATGCACTCCTAGCTCAAAGGTTGGTGTTTCTATAAACGCAAGAATTTCCATAAACTTACCAGCTAGCCGTGCAACATTAACACCATAACTTTTGGGACAAGCACCTTGAGTCAGCCTGTACAGAAATGTGACTTCTTCCAAACCTCTATCACCTTTTCCTACTTGACATCCCATATGACATAGAGAGACCTGTAAATGAGAGTATTTTGATTAGCAATTCAAGAGACAAAAAAAAATCCTAGCATAGACTCATCTATTAGCAGCTCTCGTAATGCGCTACAAACTACATGAACCATTTGGAAAAACACTCGATCAAACCTCATCAACTGAAAAAACACTTAAAATCAAGAGACGTAAAATTGACCTTGGGATCTCTTTTATAGTCAATAGCTAATCGGTGGTAATGAGTAGAAAACATTCCGCGACACTGCACTTTGCGGACAAAATGTTCAAGGACAGATTCCCTGTAGAGAAACGGAAAAGGCAGAATAAACTGTTAGATGACCCTGCATTAGTGCACTTGATCTCAAGTAAAAGAAAATGATGGTCCATGGTACAACTTCTAGGCTAAACAAGGCAAAGCTGCTAACTAGATTGAATAAAGGCACTTACGCAATTGCTTGTCCATCTGAAGTTGAAGTGCCACGTCCTAGTTCATCCAATGCAACAAGTGAATCACGGGTAGCAGATGTCTGTGCAACCAAGTAAAACAGAACTGTGAGCTTAAAAAAGGAGGGAGCTAAAAGCCTAAAATTGCTTCCATACATTTACACAAGCTCGAGTCTTGATTAATAATCTTGAGCAGACAAACAAGAATCTATTCAACACAGATTTGAAATGCATACATTAGATTCTCATAGCATTGACATTGAGCTATTATTAATCTAATATATGGTTCCCAAACCAAGGCAAATTTATGCTGGAAAAGTTAAACCTCTTGTTCACTAAATGCCTTGAGATGAACGGAGAAACTTTAAACAATGTGAAACAAATCTCATTGCACACTATTAATGTATGTTCCGAGGATACAATAGTAACATGGAATAAGATCCAGAATAGCTCACCAACATAGATGCAGTTTCTGAGAGCTCTGTTAAGAATGTGCTCTGTCCTGCCATAATGTGATCTTTTGCCCCCATACGAACAAATATCCGGTCAACAAGTGATAGCTCAAAGTGTTCTGCAGGGACATTTGCTCCAACCTGTGATAAAGCCAACTGTGAGGGGAAAGAAATTGAAACAAGATAACAATTCAACATACTTGCATGAGAAGAGGTTTACTTGAGCCAAGATAACAGCTAAGCAAATTTGGCGAAGAAGAGTTGATTTTCCACCCATATTAGGACCAGTAAGCAAGATGAAGGTAGCATGATCTGAGCCACCAATATTAATGTCATTGGGTACGAATGTACCCCTGCCCAAAGAATCACTTTTAATTATAGGATGCCCCAGACTTTTAGCTGCTAATTGAGGTACTTCAGTAGTATTGATCCCAGTTGAAATACTTGGACGGCATGTTGGTCCTTCATAGTAATCACTAGCAATTACCAAGGTAATCAAGACATCTAGTTCTGCATGAAGAGTAGTGGAAATTAAACCATAGTTAAATGGATGCCGTGTATAGAATACATTATCTGATAGACTACATTAAGGCACTGTCGACGGAGAACATTTTAAATGTAAGTGGATTTTCCATGAATAAAATAACTGTAAACTAATTTTCCTTTGTTTGGTTCCTTGCAAGAAAAATTATAGAGAAAGGAAATTGGTAGTGGAAGGGAGAAGATGGAAAGGAGAGGAAAAGGGAGGTAAGGAGCAAGGAGAAGATTGTGATTTCCCTTCCTTACAAAAGAAACACTAATTCAATCCTAGGGAAAACTATTTTCCACCCTTGAGAAAACCGTATTCCACCCCTCTACAAACCAAACTAAGGATATTGGGATAATCACATTCATGGAAAATGTTTTCCATCCAACAAAACACTGTCTAAGATTAAGAATTTAGTTGTATAGAAAATAGAGACAACAGAGAACTACATTTGTTGGTACCATATACCTGCAACAGCAGCAACCAAGCTTCTCCACATTGTGTGATGCTCACAAAAATGTCCTACCAAATCTTGCAACATGCATTTTAGTTTGGATTCCTTCACTGCTTGAAGCTGTGTCAGTTCCCCTACCATCTTCTTGATAAATGGTGTCCAATATCTGGAGAAACCCTGTGGGAATCAGGTAAGAAACAATCAGATAAACAATCAACTAACTTGCATCTGTATCATACACTAGAAATTTAATTACTAAATGATGTGATTGGTCTTTTCATCACTCAACTCCACCAGAGCACAAGATTAAGAACTAAGAGAAACGATAATACACATACTAACATTGATGCAAGTACTAGGAGGTCAAGATAGATAATGTTACATTAGCAGACAACATTAGTAGAAAAGGGAAAGTACTATAAAAAGAAGTGAAAATAGTAGTAATTACTCTCCAATAGAATAGCAGAGTGATTGTGAAGAACATGGAGTTCAAGGATCTGACCAGTCTCACATTATTCTTGTAAGTGAAGAATAGAGAAAGAAAATCAAATATTTCACTTACCATCACATCACAATTAGGATACTAAATACTTCACAAAATTATCCCCAAAACCTCTCAAGGAGTGATTACAGTGTCTCATACAAAATCCCACATCTGCCAGTTAATTCAAAACACATATATACAATGACTATTGGCTCACGTTACCATCCATGGCAATGGATTCTCACCAATTTATAATGCTTACGCACCACTATTCAGGTAACAACTTGCCAGCCTACTGGGATCCAAGTCATATCAGTAAAGCTTGATTAAATGCATGATTGGATTGTTTTTCACAATTTCCTTACCTTCTTGGATGACCGTAACTCATAGTCTTTAGGAACACTTCCACTCAATCTTTCAGGAACTTCTAACAGGTATATGTCCTTTCCGATGGTAACATATGTAATCTACAGACACCACAAGGAGACAAATTAATGAAGCACATAAGATGCAACGAGAAAGTTTTGATTTTGAATTAATAAAGTGTTAATTACCGATGAGATCCCAAGTAATTTTTTCTGTTCCACAATATGTCTCTTCAAATCAGATTCAATCTCCTCAATCTTTATACTGGCAGAATCAAATTCTGCATCAGCTCCTTCAAGAGGAATTATACGACCTGTACTATTAGCATCCACCCAATCAAAAGCATCCCTAAATTGCTTTATAATGGAACTCATATTGGGGAGACCTTTGCCTGCACATTACATGCTATGCATATTAGCACAGTATATAAAAAATAATCAAAATACAGGAGTGCAGATACGACAGTTTAGACAGTACCAGGGACTAACAGATGATGTAACAATTTAGAGTCAGTATTATCCAGGATGGAACCTAGAGAAGAGCATGCCACGATCATAACTTCACAAGCACGTAATGCTGATATGAATTCTTGAAGCTGCTTTTTTGCAGCATCTTCATAAAGAACAATCTTACTTGCATTCCTCCCATTAGCTTCACTGCATGGAACAAGTGAACCAAAAGGTGAACTTCTGGAATGGGAAATTGTGTTAGAGATCCCTGGATTTCTGTACCTGCTAGCAAAGAGGCGCGTGAGCAACCTCTCCATGTCTGGCAACTTGGATAGCTCTTTACGAAATTCAAGTGCCAATGATATATTTTCCTATAAAAACAAAAACCAAAATTTAGAACCCTTTTTTCTTAAGACGGAAAACAAAACAGTTCTATCAAGGATCATGAAACATAGTGTCATAGTCTAAACCATGACTCTGAAATAAGTATGGTTTATTGGTTGTTTTAGCAGAGGAGATGCTCTCCTACTTTTTATTTGCATCTGACCATCTGTGCAATTTAAGAAAAACTGTGACATTGTGTGTATAAGGATGTTAAAAGCAGAGAAACAAAAGCAGAAAAATGTATAATAATCGCATCAGACAATTAACACAGTATATATTTGAGAAGCGAAGGATCATTCCAAATTAGAGACATTCATTTAGTTCAGGGTACATGAAAACGACACGGAGATTGTTCCATAATGTTTCCCTCTACAACACCTTAAGCAGGACAAGCCATCTAAAAATAAAAACTGCACTTTAGATGACACTGCGATATCAAGATCTACAAGGCAGGTAAATATGATCCATGTATTTAAACCAAAAAGGCATAAAGTGGGCAACATACTTCTTTACTTAGCACAATACCCAAGGCTTCTATCCTATATGCTGAGGCATGAAGCAGGTTAAATATCCAAACTACGAAAACTGGCAGCAAGTGTAATGAATAGCTAATTAGCTAAAGTTTGAAGAGAATAATCAATGAAGGCAATGCTATCAAAGATTTCAAACCTATGTGCTTTAGTAAAATAATATCAGCCATGCGGACTTCATTACTATTGAGTAATGACAGATAAAAAAAGTAGCTATTTCTCCTATCTGCAACATTAAAAAAAGCTAAAATCACGAGGCATATATCTGTGACCAACATATCTGGACTCACGTCATATAAGCTTAAAAATAGCGGAAAGCAGAGCATACAAAATTAAAATTCAAAGGCACCATGTTATATAAGCTTAAAAATAGCAGAAAGCAGAGCATACCCTAAGGCCTGCTATAGCATCTTGTCGTTCCCTAATTGACTCAGCATGATAAAGAGGCCTTGCTAGCCATGTTTTGAGCAACCTCTTCCCAAAACCGGTCACACAATAATTAAGCTGGGAGTACAATGTCCTTTACAGATGGGGGAAAAAATCAAATCAATCCAAGCCATATTTGCCAAAACCAAAAAAAGACTTCATCAAAACTCACAAGTGTGAAGGTACCTACCCGGAGGATCCCCCGTTTTTACTGTTCTCAAATATTTCCAAATTCTCCAATGCAGCAGCATCTAACACCATATAAGGTTTCTTAAAGACATTACAGTAATCAGTGCATGGAAGTGATTCAAATTTTGCATATCTAAGCAAATTTTCATCCAAGAAAGCCTGTTTCAGGTAGTAAAGGATCCCTCCAAGGGCTGATAATGCAAGACTGCCATCACTTCCAGCACTCAACAGCTCACTTATGAGCTTTGGCAGCCAACATGACTCATCTTTTATATTGGAGCTGGTGGCATCAGTTGCTTCCTTTTGTTGTGAAGGAACCGGCGAAATATTGATCCGACTGTAGAAATGCTGGACTTCACGAACAGTCCTCTCAGCATCCCAGAATTCCGCATTCGGAAGCAGCTCATTGATGAGGGGATTCCTAGTATACCTGGTAAGCGCCCTTTCAGTCTCAGGACTAAGCATTTTAGCAGGTTTAATAATCTCAACTGGCCTTAATTCGGATAGAAGACTGCATAAAGTACTGCTTTCCAAATCATCCTTTATCTGAAGAAGGGAAAACAAGTTATGATAAATAATTATATATAAGGGTACATTCAACACATTTTTGTTTCAGGTGGAGGGGGAGGCAATTAAAAAGCAAGTTTTTGTCCATTAGAAACTGAAATTTCAAATTTTACCTAGCCCCGGGAAGGAGTACTCTTATACAGGAGACAAAGGGTCCAAATTGATCTTAGTCTAAGGTAGATTAAAAACGCAAGGGGAAGGGTATTAATTTAAAACAAATCCCTTAAAACTGGGCTTAATACATAATTGACTGAAAATAAGCATGAGATTGAAAAATGAAGGCATTATTATAACCACCACCACCAGTCCACCCATGATATAGAAAAACAAGTGAATACAGTAAATCAAGCTAATAGCAGTTTTCTGTAAATTGTTCATCGAGCAAAATTGGACATCTCCTGTACTAAGCTAAACCTACACCCTCAAAACACTTACACAAAATCATCAATGCCATCTTATGCAAGCCTGCATAGACAAATTAAAAGAAAACATATATGAGCTTTGAGATTGAAAAAGGAACCTGGCCAATAATTACTTGGCTTGTAGTGACATCAACAACGCACACACCATACAGGCGTTCTTCCTTATTTGAAGAGACTAAACAACTTTCATTCACTGACATAATGTAAGAAGCGTCTGGATTTGCTGACAGCATCTCTCCCTCCGTCAATGTTCCTTTTGTTACTACAGCACATATTTCTCGTTTCACTACCTGTATGTACAAATGGTTAGGTGGTAGAACTGAGTAATAAAAAGCTCAAAGGTATTAAACAATCCATCAACCAATCGACAAGAACAAGGGATCATCGCGTTGATGGTTCCAAGGGTTACAACGGCATTTCTCATAAATATAAACAAGTTATATCTTTTCCTTGTCAGGCAACTAAACACTACCTCCAGAAGGAAACTGGATATCTTGGCATTGCCAATCAGTTAGCACATTGTTAGCTCGTGAGTAGCTTATACTTTATAAGAGAAAGCATGCATTATAGCAAGAGGCATATAAGTGCAGCATATTAACTGATTGCTCAAAGTAAAAGCCCTGAATGTCCAAACCTTGTCTTTCGAACCCTCTTCTTTGCGGCGCATATCAAGCTGGTCTGGAGTTTCAGTCTGCTCCACTACAAGGACTCGATAACCCTGCAAGCCAAAACAACTCAAATGAAATCATTTTCCGGCTCAAGTCAGGTACCATCATATATATGTAGCAACACAATTAAATTAGATGCACAACAAACCTTTCTTGCTAATTTCTCTACGTTGATTGAGAAATTCTTTTCAGGAAATCCACAATGTGGCTGTTCTCCCTGGCAATATGAACAATTTTTAGACTCTTTATTGAGAGAATAATAGACAGGGAGGAAATGAAAATAATAAGATTGGTAAGATAATTCCTGATACTTTCATGTTGACTTCTCTTAAGTTACTTGTTCTAAACAGGAACTAAATCCTCAAAAAATTAACAGGGAATAGAAATACACACTAAAGATAAATATAAAACAAAATATATATACCTTCATGTACTGTAAATCAAGTTCTTTTACGCCAATATGTGCATCCATTTCAAAAATCTCATAGAATTTTCCCATCTGATACAACAGAACAATCATAATCATTACCCATGTTACACAAAATAATTTAAAAGCAGAAACCGTCGCAGCATAAAGTCTTGCGTATCAGATATGATTAATTTAATACCTTAAAGAAAAGGACCTTATCCATATGCTTTGATTTAAACTCCCACCATTGTCTCTACAAAAGGAATTACACCACAAAATCAAACAAGTTCAGCAACAAATATTTATCACTTCGTATTAAACATTGTTAAATGTTTAGCATATCTACCTGGCCACCCGTCAGATTTTTAAGAAACTGAGGGGGCAAATAAAGAGTTCTGGGATCATAATCTGTATCACCAGGACGTCTCCTTTTGGCATCTTGTCGATCCCTATAAAAAAAGAAAGGGATTCACCACAGAATAAGATATCACCTCAAGGAAAAAAAAAAAAAAAAAAAGACTAGTCCAGCAACTTCCATCGATCACAGCAAAAACAAAGTGCATTATAATTACACAGCATGAGAAATGAAAACATGAAGCTAAGGATTGAACTAGCACATACTTTCCAAGGAATGGAAACTTCTGTTCTTCACGAATACCAAACCTCTCCGATGCATCAGTAGTGGTGCTGTCAAGAACATTATGTGATTTTGCCTCTGCAGAAGATAGTTCAAAGCCAATATAAGGGATAAACATAAGAAGAAAAAAAAACTACTGGTAACATAAAGCACTGGCCAACATTGAACAAACAATCTAAATTGATAAAAACTAGAAGGCATTTTGCTTGTTTTGAATCTTTCAGTCAAGTTTAAATTCAACAATCATATAGCATATAGAGAAAAGGCTTAGAAAGTCGCAAAGAAAAATGAGATTGTTATTTTTAAGTTCAATAGTTCATCATTACACATAAGCATGCAAAATGCCGATAACAAGAGAGAATACAAGACTGATCATTCACATCAATACTGCAAAGTAGAGTATTAAATGCATTTGCAAGCTACAAACCATTCATCAAAGTTCAAATTCTAAAATCATACTATTTGGGGTAACAGAACTTTACTAATATATTTATCTAATCTGTATTCCATGATTGGAAATAATTTTAGTTACTAATACAAAGGTCATAAGTAGACTGACACTGAAACAGATTTATTATTAATAAAACACCAAAGTAGAGGTACATAGACAAATAACACTGATTTCTAATTTGAAGAAATCATATCTTATTCTAATTTGAGGAAACAATATAATCTTGTTGCTGAACAGAACATCATGATAAATTAATAATACAACATCATTAAGCAATTATATGATATCTGATACAATAATTTTAAAAAATGAAATTAATGACAACATAAGATAACATATATCAGCTCCAACAATTACCTTGCACCTTGGCAACCGGCTTCACCGGCTTGCTACCAAAAACACAAACCTCAACCTTCTTCTTCTTACTTGAATTCGCCGCCTCTCCATCGCCTTCCTTACTATTCTTCTTCGCCTCGCTCCCTCCAACCTTTCCCCTCTTCCTCTTCAAACTCTCAACCTCCTTTTCCTCTTCTTCATCCACCAAATCCATCTCCTCCAAACGATCTTCTTCCTCAACAACCACATTCTTCCCCCAATCCTCGTCGCTTGAATCGTCCTCAACCGGACCAACATTCCCCTCTCCCTCCTTCTCTTCTTCATCATCAACCACAATAGACACCTTCCTCAACCTCCTCTTCCTAGACTTCTTAACACAAGACCCTCCTTCAACTTCAATCCACTCAATCTTCTCCTTAGAAAGATCAATCATCTCCTCCTCACCATCATCATACTCCACCAAATGCTTCCCAGAAACCTTGTCAAACGAGTTCACACACCCCTCGTACCACGCCTCATCCATCGGCCAATAAACCCTAATTCTCCGATTCACCACCTCTTCGCCAAACAAATTCCCCTTCAAATTCACTTCCGCTGGAGACGATTTTTGCGACCCAATTACCAACAAAGGCTTAGGTGTCGATTTCGACTTCGATTTTGCATTAATAGGAGAAGGGGTAGTAGGGGGAGATGACCCCGGACTAATATTAGGGTTAGGGTTAGGGTTTTGCGATTTGGGAAATGGGGTTTGCTTAGATTTAGGAGGGGATAATTGGGGTTTTGATTTGGGTAAAGAAGAATCAGCTTTGGTGAAGAAAGAGGTGATTTGGTATTGTTTGTTTACCAATGGTGATCTGCCATTAGTGACCTTGTGTGAAGGCGCCATTGTTGAAAGCTTCACTGTAAATGTTAGAGAGAGAAGGGAAGAAGATGAAGAGAGAGAGAGAATGGAGGTAAGGAAGAAGAAATAGTGAGGAAAATAGCGTAAAAATGGTGGGAAATGGCGGGAATTTTACAGAAGACAGAGAATGTAGTTTGGCGGGAAGATTGATTTGCTGGTTTTCCGGCTTTATTTTTTTGGGGAAAATAAGAAAGAAATAGAGTGACCTAGACCACCTAGTTAGTGGCTATAGAATGGAGGAATGGCCTTAATTGTATTCTAATCTCTTTTAATTTAATACTTTAATCACAATTCCTAAAACTAATTTAATCAAATTCAACCTACAGAGTAATTTTAATTTTAAATTTTTTTTAGTTGGGAAAAAAATTCCGAGATGCTTCCCATGAATCCCAATACATTTCGAGAGTTCACTTGCATGGATGGAACCATCCAATTTGTCTTTAAACTGTTAATTAACACGTTTACAACTTGTGCTAATTTTATTAATGCAAGGCCACCACAAACATTTATGACAACATATAATGGTCATATATGGTTCCAAACAACATTAAATGATCCCGAGATGTATTCTCTAGTATCTCAAAGTTTTCGATATTGGATCCCAAAACCTCTAAAATTGCTCCAAAAACA
The DNA here is from genome assembly GCF_001683475.1 of Chenopodium quinoa. Lineage (NCBI taxonomy): Eukaryota > Viridiplantae > Streptophyta > Magnoliopsida > Caryophyllales > Amaranthaceae > Chenopodium > Chenopodium quinoa. The sequence continues at coordinate 1,399,740 of NW_018743196.1, read as the reverse complement.
TGAATTATAGCCTTCAATTTTGGACAATTTTTTACTTTTTGGGAGTTTAGAAAAAAAAACTGACGAGAAGCTTTCCATAAACTTTAATATACTTTGGGAGTCCATTTGATGGGTGGAACCATCCACTTTGCTATCTAGTTTGCATAAAATAAGCAAGTTTGTCAAATGTTGGATAATAAAATAAAATTGATTTTATCATATGCGCAAATGAGTAAACTGGGCACAAGCTGCACAACTAAGTTGTACGGTAAAGATGTTGCATAAACATTTTGGCCTTGTTTGGCAAATGGCTGTTGGCTGGTTCACTTGGCTTGTTTGACCAGCTGGTATGTTTGGCCGTTTATAGTGGCTTTTGAAATTGGCGGTTAAAGCTGGCTGTTTATAAAAGTGTTTGGTAAATTAATTATTGGTAGTTGGTTGTTTATTAGATAATTTGTGGGCCAACAAGCCAAAAGCCAACAAAAAAGCTACTCAAAGCAGCTTTTTCATTTTGGCTTAAAAGCCAGCTTTTTCACTGGCTAAAAAGCCAATTACCAAACACATTTTTTGGCTGTTTGACCTCATAAAAAGCCAAAAGCCAAAAGCTAACCAAAAAGCAATTTACCAAATATGACCTTTATGAACATCACACGTATACTTTCATGCATGGTAGTAACCTTTTTTCTTTTAACTAATACTCCGTAATTAAAGACATGAGTTGATCTTATAATCATTAATTCATTTTTGCATTACAAAATGTGTATCAACTATTAAAAAATACAAAAGACTTATCAACCAAAAATTGAGCGAAAAATCCAAATCAGTGCAAAATTAGGCAAACTTAGATTTAATAGATTATTGACCTAACTCGTATACTTTTTCACTCGATCACATTGCTACTAAAAAAAAGTTACTCATTAACCATTTTATTTTATTTATTTTATTTTTTTTTAAGACAGGTGATATTCGTAACTAACAAAAAGGAACGGAGGGAGGAGTAAAAATGCAATTACAAGTCATCAAAGGGAAGAGTAAATCATAACTCTCAAGAAGTAACACTCCAACCACCGCCATCGAGTACCCGCCGCACCCATCTAACCACCCGTCTCTCCAACAACCCTTGACACTCTCACTCTCTCTCCTCTTTCATGGCCTACGAATGACTCTCTTCTCCTTAACTAAACGCACTTTCACTTCTACCTCTTCACTTTCTCTCTCCTCAGCAACCTCCTTTCATGGCTTCCACCACCATTATTCGACCCCCTTATGCTCCTCCTTCAGTGCGGGACGATTACGACGTCAAAGAGGAGTTCTCTTCTTTCGATGGCAACAACAGCAGCAAGTGTGCTTTTTTCAAGGTAGCTCTGTGCCCTTGTCTCGTTTTCATCAGTCTAACTTTGATTGTTGTGTTCATCGTTTTGATTGTCAAGTTTCATCTTATTTGTCATCTTCCGTTGCACTACCTATTTTACAAGAAAGATTGTTAGATTCGAAGTTTAGGGGTTGTAATTTGAAGAATTTTGAACATGGGTTTTCAATTTCAGTTGTTCCCAGTGTTTATTTTGTTAGATCAATGCCATTTTCTGTGAATTCCGGGGTTTCTTTTGGTGGGTTGTTGGTTTCTGTTTGTAATTCAAATTGGGTATTGCCCAATTTTGGGGGTTCTAAAAAGATGGGGATTTTGAGGTTTGGAGGTTACTATAGAGGATTTTCTAGTTGTAAGGAGGAGAGAGATAGTGATGGTGAGGATGATGAGGAGAGAGAAGGGAGTGAAGGTACCTTTGAGTCGAGTGCTGATCCAGAGGAAGTTAGTAGGGTGGCTAAGTTGATAGGTGAATTGTTCGCCTTAAATCGAAATATGGAGGCTGTGCTTAGTGAATCTGGGATTGAATTGAGTCATGATTTGGTTGTTGATGTTTTGAGAAGGTTTAAGCATGCTAGGAAACCGGCATTTCGGTTCTTTTGCTGGGCTGGACAAAGACCAGGGTTTTCGCATGATTCTAGGACTTATAATGCCATGTTATTGATATTGGGGAAGACAAGGCAGTTTGAGACGATGGGCTCGTTGTTAGAGGAAATGGGGGAAAAAGGGCTATTAGATATGGACAGCTTTATGATTGCTATCAAAGCTTATGCTGCTGGTAAAGAGAGGAAGAAAGCTGTTGGGGTGTTTGAGTTGATGAAGAATTATGGCTTTAAAGCGGGGGTTGAAACTATTAATTGCATGCTTGATGCCCTTGCTAGAGAAAAGATGGTGAAGGAAGCTCAAGCTTTGTACGATAGGTTGAAGAGTAGGTTTACTCCAAACATGAAGACTTATTCAGTTTTGCTTAGTGGTTGGTGTAGAGTGAAGAATCTCATGGAAGCTGGAAAGACTGGAATGAGATGATTGATCAGGGTTTGAAGCCTGATCTTATTACCCATAATGTAATGCTAGATGGATTGCTGAAAGTTAATAAGAAGTCTGATGCAATCAAACTTTTCGAGGTCATGAAGGCCAAGGGGCCAACTCCAAATGTCCGGAGCTATACTATATTGATAAGGGACTTGTGCAAACATTCTAAGTTGAGAGAAGCTGTTGCCTACTTTGATGAGATGCTGGCTTCAGGGTGTGAGCCAGATGCTGGTGTATATACTTGTTTGATAACAGGATTTGGGAACATTAAAAAGATGGACATGGTATTTGGTTTGCTTAAGGAGATGAAGGAAAAGGGTTATCCACCGGACGGGCAGCTGTATAATGCTTTAATCAAATTGATGACAAACAGGTGAATGCCTGATGATGCCGTTCGCATTTACAAGAAGATGATTCAGAACGGAATTCAGCCGACTATTCATACTTACAATATGATGATGAAATCCTATTTCATTGCCGGAAACAGTGAGATGGCTTGTGCCGTGTGGGATGAGATGGTCCAAAGAGGTTGTTGGCCTGATGAGAATTCTTACACCGTTCTCATTGGTGGGCTTATTAGGCAAGGGCGATCCGAGGAGGCATGTAAACATGTTGAGGAAATGATCAATAAAGGGATGAAAGTGCCAGAACTTGATTTTAACAGGTTTGCAGCTGATTTCTCTAAGGTCGGACGGCCTAACATTCTGGAGGAGCTGGCTCGAAAGATGAGGCTGTCTGGCAACTCTGAAGTTTCTGAAGTCTTCGCAAGATGGGCTCAGATGACCCAGAAAAGAGGTACTAGAAGAGGCACGTTTGACCCTGATGCATAAACTAGTGAAGATTTATAAAGATTGATTGATATCCAACTGAATATTTCCACCACTGTAAAAGTAGTTGTAATTTACCTTGGCTTGCCTATTATTCAGCTGACATTTCTTGTGAATAGTAGTTGAAATTTCTTCGTTTACATTGATCATAGGATTCTTGTTCTGCTTTTATGCATATCTTGCCTTGCTTAATTCTTTTTGTTTTTAACGTAACCTTCCTGGCTTCCTATGTCTCATAATAATGAATGTATGACTAAAACACATTCAAACTCTACATATTCATGTGAATACAGATTCGTGTCGCTGAGGACTGTGGTTTTGATATAGGTGTACTTCTCCATTCCTCTACTTGAAATTGACTGGCTGCTTACGAAAAACTACACTGCCCATTGGTTTTTCTGAATTTTTGTTTTTATTATATTATGGATTAATGGTTTTTATAACTTGATGGGATGTTCTTTATTTTCTTTTGTTTGCCATTCTCTGTCCTTTTAGATCATCTGCAATATTGAATTAGCAACTATTCTTTACTTGACTGGAACCAACTGCCTCACCAGGCCATCATGATTATCTTACATCTTATGTTACCGGCTTAGCAATCATCCTTGTGTCTTATGCTTGGTGCGAAAAATCAGTGCTCCAAAATTCTTGTGGGATGGATGACTGGTGTGATGGGGTGGTTTCCTGAATGATTAGATACGCTTCTGTGTTATCAGTAAAACTTATACACCTTGAGCCTTCTGTTTATACAGAGCTTTATTCGACACAACTTTGACATTTCGAATATCATTTAACAGCAGTTTCTTTGGCATGTAGATTTAAGACAGGGTTGGCTTCTCAGTTGGTGCTGTTATCACAATGTGGATCTTTGATCAGTCCTGCTGAAATCAGCAACCTTTCTTCATACAGCTGCTCTAGGGCAGTCCAGTATACTGTCTTAAGTCCTCTTCCACTATACTGTCTTAAGTCCTCTTCCACTATACTGTCTTTAAGAACATTGTGTGCTTGCATTCTTCGTTTTCAACTCTGGGCTAAAGACAGGTCTAAGCCAGTGTAGTTTGAGGCATACAAGATTTGGTTTTCGGATGGACTTGTTGACCATCTCTACCAAAGAGTAACACATTAGGCAAAAGAGTAACATAAGTGTAATGTTAAGTGTTTTTTTTTTAATTAATCGGTAGGAGGACTCTGACCAGACCTCAATCCTCACGATTTGTTTTTTTTTTTTTTTTTTTTTTTTTTTTTTTTTTTTGGTGAAAATCCTCACGATTTGTTTGATCTAGTGTTTGCAGGTCGGACACCTTAAACTTTGGAATATTAAACAAAAGGAATATTTATGCAATTTGCTCTTTTTTGTACGAGTTAAATAGGCCATTAAGCCTAAAATCTACTCAATTGCTAATCATCGCCCGCGAATCTCCACATAAAGCCCACAAAATTAGAGTGAATTGTCACTTTTGCCCTCAAAGTAAAAAACACAATTTCTTCTCTCAATTCTCTACTTCCACTTTCTCTCTCTAAAAAACTTTCCGAGCGATGTCGAGGCGGCCCGGCAAGGAAGTGGCGGCACATGCGGCGGGTGGACAGCGGTTTTCCGGCGAGAAGGTATTTTTTATTAATTTTGTGTTTAAAAATTAAAAAAAAAAAAAGGTCGGAGGCGGTGGCGGCGCCTAGGCCAGACGCCACCACCACGGCGGCGGCGTCTAGCCCAGACGCCACTACCACGGCGGCGGCGCCTAGGCCAGACGCCGTGACGGTGGCGGTGGCGTCTGGCCCAGGCGCCAGAACCACGGCACCGACGTCTGGCCTAGGCGCCGCCGCCGTGGTAGTGGCGTCTGGGCTAGACGCCGCCGCCACCGTCACGGCGTCTGGCCTAGGCGCCGCCGCCTTTTTATTTTTTTTATTTAATTTTTTTTTGGTTTTAAATTTGAAATTTAATTTTCGAAAATAATTATTTTTTTTTTGATTTTTTTTTAAATTTGTTTTTCTTTTTTTTAATTTTATGTTCTTGTTTATTGTTCTTGTTTTTTTTTTTTTTTGAATTAGTTTTTTTACTTAAAAAAAATTTTATGTTCCCTTTTTTTTGTTATAAATTTTTTTTAAAATTTTGATGTTCTTCTTTTTTTAAGTTTTTATAATTTTATATTTTTCACTTTGTTTTTTCCAATTTGTTTTTTTTGGGTAATTTTTTTTTTTGCTTTGTTTTTTCCAATTTTTTATTTATTTATTTATTAGGTTATTAATTTTTTTATTTTTAGGTTGTTAATATTTTGTAATGTTTTTAATTTATTTTCCATCATATGTATATTGTTTTATTTATTTATTTTAATTACTTTTTTTATGTTTATATTACATGTTTATATTGCATATTACATGTGTTGTTATTTTGTGTTAGGCATCGTATTTTCGTTCTGGGGCTGAGAAGAGTATGGACATTATGAGAAGTACGATGAACTCAATGGAGAGCTCGGGGCCCAGACACGTTAGATCCCGTGGTATTTCGGCCTCGGCTCGTAGAGAACGGGTGCACTATTCTGAGGATGATGAAGATGATGATGGTGATGAGGAGGAGGAGGAGGAGGATGCAGATGAGGATGTGGACGATCAGAGTGGACCATATGATGATTACGGTCCATTCAGTCAGAGGCTTGATGATGTGTATGAGACGCGTAGGGTAGACGTGCGTAAGGGTAGAGATGGTAGATTTGTTAGTAGATCTGGCACATCATCTGCGTCCACTGTGTCTGCGGTTAGCAGAAAACGGTCGAGGGCCGTTAATGATTCTTGGGTGGTGAGGGGCGAGGTGGCTGGGGGACCTATAGACGGGAGTGTGATTCCTAGCTTTCTAGGACACATCGCTACCCGTATTTGGGAGGACCAAGAGCGGGCTTTGGATAGCGGCATTTTGAAATGCCAAACCCGGGAGAGGACTTGTAACTTCTTGTGTAGTTGGGCTGAGGCTTGGCCGGAGGAGAGCGAGATGGTCGGCCGATTGAGGGCCACTAGAGTGAGCCACCTTCCTGCCACCATGCATGAGAGGATTGACTCGACGCTGATCACGGCTTTCGTTGAGCGATGGCAGCCGGACACGAACTCTTTCCACCTTCCGTTCGGTGAGATGACGATCATGTTGCATGACGTCGAGGCCATCCTTGGGATTCCCGTAGAGGGAAACCGAGCATCTGTTGTCACAGATGCGGATCAGGCAGATTTATTGGCGGAGCTGTTGGCGGTGGATAGGGCTGCGCTGTACACAGCGGCACTTGGTGTGTGGGATCACGGCGGTGTTAAGATCGCAGCAGTTTTGCAGCGATGTTTGCACCCCACTTCACGTAGGACGCAGGACACACAGCTGGCTGCATATGTTTTTCTTCTTCTCGGGTGTACCTTGTTTCCGGATAAGAGCGGAAACAAGCTCAGGCCACGCGACATAGTTGACGCGTGTGAGCCCGACAGAGTAGGCCAGTTTTCTTGGGGGTCGGCTACATTAGCGTACATGTATCGCCAGTTAGGATTCTCGAGCCGGGCTGATGCGGCAGGTATCACTGGATGTATGACGTTGTTACAGACGTGGATATACGAGTATTTCCCGGCGTTTCGACCACACCGCGACCCGGTTCCTATTGGGGATGGCCAGCCACGTGCCTGTGCGTGGAGTCCGCGTGTCGAGAAGAAGTCCATTGACCGCCTGCGATCGATACGGTTATTGCTTGACAGGATGTCCCCATTAGAGGTAAAGTGTTTAAATTATTTCTACTTTTATAGTTTGATGTGTTTATTGTACGAATCTTACTAATTTTAAAAAATGTGCAGGTGAACTGGATGCCTTTCGGCCAGAACCCTAGTAATAGGGTACCCAGGACCCTCTACACGGGACTGATTCAGTATCGTGAGATCGTAGAGGCGTACATGCCGCAGCGCTGTCTTCGCCAGCTTGGATATGTCCAAGTTGTTCCTCCTCCACCAGCATGGCCCAGTAAGGCCGTCCGATCTGCGTCGTTGAAGGAGTACGTCGTCCAATGGCGATCCCCACCGGATACGCTGCAGAGACCTATCCAAGTCCTGTCCGTACACGTGGCGATAAACAGCTCGGTTTGAGGCGATTTCACTGTACATCAACTGACGCACTAAACCGTAGTTGTCTTCACCCATCTGAAACACATCAGCCACAACCCGAAATCCACAGTTACCATCTGCAACCACATCATTCCACCCGTCCAGGAACGGCATCATGATGTTAGGGATCCTGTCTTTATATGGAAAATGTTCAATGTCCATTCTGCCTGTTGCACACATCAAAAAACACAATTAACAAGTTAGCAGAAAACTAAACAAACACTCTAAAAAGTAAATTAAACTAAAGTACCGTACCGGTGCCGGGCATATTCACCGACGAAGATGTTTGACTACCACTTGATGACGATGTACGACCACGGCCACGACCACGACCACGACCACGAATGTACTCAAACGCACTCCTTTCCCGCCGTGGTTGTCGGCCCCGTGGTCGCTCGACCCCCTCAGGTTCCTCATGATCCAAGCACGACGAGTTGAACATGTCATGAAGTACGTGGGTAGCACTACGAATGACTGAAGGGTGGCTGGAGGACACTTGGTCAAACATCGAACGAAACTGCTCCAACTCCTCCTGTTCACGGTTGACTGTCTGTGGAACAGCATGCTCTCCGATAACGAGCGTCCGCCAGAATGGATGAACCTGATCAACATGTAACGACGCCCTATCTTGCGTAATTACGCGGTGAATGGTGCATGCACAAGGTAGTCCATGAGTCACCGATATAGCACATCCGCACCGAATAGCCACTTCATCACCCAACTCCCTCATCCTGGTGTGCTCGCTCAGAATCAACCCCAAGCAGTAGTGTGACACACGACCATGGAGAATCTTAAATATGAAATGGCTATACATCGTGCCATGTCGCCGTCTGGAGTCCTCGAGAGAGTTCTTGATGCCGTTCCTCTGAGTATCAATAGCCTTGTTTATTCTCTCGAACAGTGTATCCAGAGCAGAGGTGGAAGAATCAATCCAGTCCTTCAGAGCTCTATGAGCGCTCTCAACTCTACATGTAGTAGTGTTTCCAAAATGAAGAACTTGGTTTGTCCAATATTTGACAAACTTTTCCCTCTGAGGCACCCACTGCTGCATCACATAGTCTACGATTGCCGGGCACCATTGGTATGCATCCTTGAAGTTATCCAAGGCTCGGTCGTACTCTGCCTCCGTGGTAGCTTGCAGGATCTTCCGCCACTTACCATTTACCAATCTCTCTGCTGAATCTAAGTTCTTGTTGAAAAGGTTGTAGGCTTTGACTTTCACGCATTTGTTGATGTGCCATGTGCACAGTAAATGGCTCGACTCCGGAAACAGCTCCGCTATAGGGGCAAAGAGACCTCCCTCACAATCGCTGACGATGGCCGATGGCTGAACACTTGGGCCGATGTAATTTCTCAACTTCTCCAACACCCAACGGTAACTCGCAACCGTCTCATCCTTCATAACTGCATAACCAATCAAAAAGTTCTGGTTCGTTGGAGTCATCCCAACCATCTCAACCAGTGGAAACTTATACTTGTTTGTCTTGTACGTTGAATCGATCAGAATCACAGATGGCCAAGACGAAATCATATCAGCACAATCAGGATGCACAAGGAACAAATGAGTCACCTCCGATGTGTCTTCATCAGATTCAAACCAGTACAGGTAACCACGTGCTTGTGCCTGGTGTAGAAGCTGCTGTATAGGGTTCCTTCCCTCTGACCGTTCAAACCTCAATTTATGTCTGACGTTGTAGATGTGTCTTCGGTTTGGCTGGTCTTCAGGAAATTTCTCCAACACAGATGCTAATATTTTAGCAGGCTTCACTTGAGCATCACTCATTTCTTTTACAATTAGTTTCGCAGCAGGACTTAGGCCACTTAACTGTCGATGACCCACTTCATATGCGATCATCTCATGGTTGTGATACCCCCATTTACCGTAACTCTTCACTTCCCAACCGTCACCCCTTTGCTGTTGTCGAACCTTTACTCTGAACTGACACCCACAACCTTTCCGCTTTGTATCAAACCGAATCGCTTGACTGAAATCTCGTTCCTCCCTTTTGCGATAACGGTCGCATCTCAAAATGCGATCCATTCTACCATCCCGTTGAGATTTATGAGTTGCTACTACTAAACAAAAACCTGATCTAATTGCAACCTGTTTCGCCCAATCAACCGCTTGTTGAGCATCTTCGAACAGACCATCGTGTACAAAAATCCCACTATAATCATTTCCGTCTCCACCATAATCCTGCAACAATAACATATAAATATAATCACATAAGAGTAGATTAAATTAATACATTTGACACAACATTAGCACAAAAGCAAAAACAATAATAAATTATAAACAACAAACAAAGAAATAAACAAAAAGTATTCAAAAAAAAAAAAAAAAACAAAACACAAAAATAAAAAACATAAACAAAACTTTAGATTAAATAAATAAAAATAAACCAAAAAAAAAAAACAAAAAAAAAACATAAAACGAAAAAAATTGTAAAAAAAAAAATAAAAAATAAATAAATTAAAAACAAAAACAAATTAAAACAATTAAAAACAAAACAAAAAAAAAAACAAAAAAAAAAGAAAAAAATTGTAACACAAAAAAAAAAAAAATAAACAAATTTTAAATTAAATTAAAAAAAAAAAAAAAAAAAATAGTGGTGGCGCCTAGCCAGGACGCCGCCACCGTGGCGGTGGCGTCTAGCCAGGACGCCGCCACCGTGGCGGTGGCGCCTGGCCAGGACGCCGCCACCGTGGCGGCGGCTTCTTGGCCAGACGCCACGGCCACGGTGGCGGCGTCCTGGCCAGGCGCCAGAGTTACGGTGGCGGCGTCCTGGCTAGGCGCCACCACTACGGTCACGGCGTCCCGGCAGGACGCCAGCCGCCAATTCGTGGTTTTAGATGGCATCGTACCTCCTTTTCCGGCGTCAACGGCGTCTCTCCGGTGCATCTACCCGACGTTGAGGGCTCTTCGGTTTCACTCGGCGATCCAGTCCTGCTCCACATTTTTTATGAGTGAAAAATTTTATTTTCGGTAAAAATTAAAACAAGGGCAATAATGTCAACATTTTTAAAAAATGTGGGCTTTATGTAGAAAAACGCGGGCGATGTTTAACAAATCCCAAAATCTAATGAGAGGTTATTTGTCATTCACTTTAACTATGAAAGAAGCAGTGTTCTGGTTGCGTTGTACCACAAGTCCACAATAGATCATGGGCCCAACTCATGAAAATGCTGATTTGGTCTAAAATGATGACCGGAATTTGTCTAGGTTTTTTTTTTTTCTTTTTTCCTTTTTTTTTCCCAAATGATGTAAAGGGCTTATTTACTTATGGGGCGTTTGGTAGAAGGGATGAGATTAAGTGGGATAAGAAGGTGAAATTAATAGATGAGATAAGGATAAAAATAGTGTATTTCATTGTTTAGTATGAGTTGGGATTAGATTGGAATAACTAATAATAAAAAAAAAAAAAATACCCTTACTATCCTTTATTCACCCTCTTTTTCTTTCTCTTTTATTAAGGGTAATAATGTCTTTTACCCATTAAATTTAGTTCCCATCCCTTATACCACCCCCCCTTAGTTACTAATTTGGAGAGATAACTCCCTTTTTATCCACATCCTATCCCCCTTCATAATCCCCATCCCTCTAAACAAACAAAAGACTAGTTTTATCCCTCCTCTTTTATCCTATTCCCCCTCTTTTATCCCTCTAAACAAACACAATACTCCCTCCATTTTTGCAATATTTAAGTTAGTTTGACTTATGCATAACTCCTTATCACATACTCTTCCTATCTTTTTTTTTTATTATTTTTTTATTTTTATATTTTACTATTATAAATAAAATGAATAAATGTTATTTTAGCCGTTATTTAAATGCACCATTAGGATTTTTACATAACTAGGGTAGACCAGATCCATTTTAAGGACATGGATCCAGATCCGCGAATTCAAAATTTTGGGATCCAGATCCTAAGTTTAATTAATATATATCTACATAATTCAACCCCCCGCCCCCTTTTTTTTACTAGAATTAAATCATTGGTTTGAAATTGTAAAAATTTAGTTCATAAATAATAACAAACAAAGTATGTAATAATCTAGAAAATTATAGATTTATATCTATACAGACTAGTGAACTTAATTAGTATATAAATCTTAAATAATACCATAATAAATGTATAAAAATTATAAAACGTTTCGTCAAAAAATAAATAAATTATAAAACGGATCTACGGGTCGGATTCGGACCAGATTCAGATATCAGAAATGATTCAGATCTGGTCCATCAAAACGGTCCGGATCCAGATATAGATCCATTGGGTCCAAAAATTAGAGATACATATCCTATAAAACGGATTTGGATCAATCGGATTCGAATCAGATCCAAGATCCATTGCCATCTCTAGTTGGGGTAAATTACAAATTTAGTTGTTGATATGCAAATAACTATATTTAGAGGTATAAAATATGACAAAAGCAACTAACATTGATGATAGAAATAAAGTAAATAAAATTTGTTGAGGGTATAATTGCCAAATACTATTCCTTGAAAATAACTTGTACATATCAATTAGAGTATAAATATAAATATACATTTTGAAGATTATAATTGATATCACACTATTCATATGAAAATCTTATACTTTTTATAAGAAGATAGGGACAGAGATAAGGATAGGGATTTACACAATATATTTTTACCATTCTTTATTATTAATCTGTAAGATCTAGTCTTGTTTGTCTCGATATATGCTTTTAAAATATTAACTTTTTTTTTTATTTTACCATAGAATAATTTAAGATATTGATCGTCAAAGCAACGTATTGACAAATGTGAAATCACAAATGGTGCAATTAAAAAGGGATGAATTATATTATTATACCTCGTATAATAGATCGTTGGATTATTTACAAGCCATGTTTGGAATATAGCTTATTAGGGAAAAGTTAGCATATTTTATCAGCATTAGCTTATTGACTACAATAAGTTAATTCAGAGTGTTTGGTGTCCTGGAGAGCTAATTTAAAGAACTTTTCCATTATACAAGCTTTATTTTAAATAGGAACTTTTTCATCAGATTATTTGATGTCTTAATATGAAATCCCCCAATAAATCTAAAAACCTATCTCAATTACCTACTCTCACAATTAGCTTAGTGGTCATTTCATATATTCTAAATAGCTTAAACAATGAACTATTTATCAAACATTTTTCATGCAATCAGTTAATCAAATCATCATTTAATACAATCATCTAGTCTATATTAATTAACACAATCAACTTTAGCTTTTAGATTTTCACGGAACACAACCAATATCTATTTTAAAGATTTTATTTTATTAGAACAACGTGTACTAATAAACAACTAAAGTATTAATGGTTCAAGTTATGGCTCGACAATGCGTCGATCAAAGTGATGCAAATATCAATAGATGGAGGGAGTATTTATTATTTATGTTGAACATAACTTATTTTTAAAGAAATTATACATGCTGAAATTGTTTTTCTTAAACTTAACATATTTTTGTTGAAATTTATTTAAACAAAAGAGCAAAACGTCCATGAATTGAAACAACAACGAAAAAAAACCCTAATATTTTTTATGATAAAATATGTTTTTATCATGTTAAATAAACATCTCAAAATATATTAAGAGTTTAAGGCCCTTCATATACTCTCTTTATCCCAGAATAATTGGCACAATCAAACATTGCACACATGTGCGATGCACTAGTTTGATCTTATTTTATTAATTAAATATTAATGAAATAATAATAAAAAAAAAGATTTTTTAGAAAATAACACCATTAAATAACCAAAAATTTGATTATAACACCACAAAATTTCAAACTTTTATTATAACACCACAAAATTTCAAACTTTTATTATAACACCACAAAAAACCAAAAAATTGGATTTCACCACCACTCACTAACGCCATCCAAAAAACTGTTGGTGAGCACCACACTTTACACCTGTTAGTTAACTATTGGATTAAAAAAAGAAAAAACCCTACACTACTAACCCAACCACCAGCGCCAGTTCCCCCTGCCTCCATCTCCATCACCTCAACCCCCGCTGCCAGCTCCCCCAGCCGACCACCCTCGACTGACGAAACCTGCCCCACTACCGCAAGCCCAACCAAGCCTCACCGTCGCAAGCCCGGCCACGCCTGCTGCCATCATTGGTGAAAACTCACCCGAGCCCAACTACCAACAAAAACCGGCCACCTTAAAACACCCTAGCCCAGCCACCAAAAAAAATTGGCGTTTAAACCCGTTCACCCTCAAAATGATTGAAAACCACCAACCCTTTACCCTTTCACGCACCCTCAAATGCACGAAATCGACCATGGAAATCCAGAATGATTGATTTGACCATTTCAAGGGTGCGGGAAAGGGGGTGGTTTTAGGCGGGCTGGGGTAGATGGGGAAGAAGGCGCTGGAGGTTACGCTAGGATGGTGTGTAGGTGCATTTGGGTTGTGGCGGTGTGTCGACTGGGGTAGGCGGGGAAACCGTCGGCTGGGGTTGGGATGCCAACATCGACAATGGTGGTGGTGGGGCTGGTTAAATTTGGGGTTATATTTTTTTTTAATTTTTTTTTACCTTATTATATAGTGACGTGTGGCAATGTGGATCCCAAGAATCCGTTAAGTGGTGGTGTAATCAATTGTTTAAGTTTTTTTGGGTGTTATAATACAAGTAAATTTTTTTTCTTTTTTCCTGTTTTTTTTTTAATCAAAATCGTGACTTTTTTGTGGTGTTATTTTCTATAAAATCTTTTAAAAAATAAATTCATATTCATGCATATCTAATAACATATTTTATGACAAAATATGTTTTTATCATGTTAATAAAAAAATATAATCAAAGATATTATATGAATTGTGAAAAAAGGTGCAAATTATCAATTATTCTGGGACAGGGTGTAATATTAATTTTAAAAAATCCAAAATTAGATTATGAGCATTATTATCATAATAATATCCAATGAGATATAAAATCTATAATTTCCTTGCATAAAAAAAAATCTTTAATATCCAGTGGGATGTGATATCCAACCAGCTGCTTTGTAATTGAAATATGGAAATAAAAATCAAGTTTTTAGAGAAATCTCACACAATGAAAAATCTGAGATATTAAGATGTGATAATTATAAAAGGGTCCTTAAAAATAGAAATAAATCAATATTATTTTTTTTTTGAAAGAATCAAAATAAATATTAAGGATTTCTTTTGCTTTTGCTACAGATTATTGTTATAATAATTAAAATCCACATAAACATTTTTTTTTCATACCCAATTTTGATGTTCTAAATCTACCACAATACTCAACTAAAACCCAAGAAACATTGATTTTTAACAAAAATCCATTGAGATTGCAAATACATTTTTTTAAAAAAAAAATAAAATTTAAAGTGATTAATTAAATTAATTTATTATTTAAATTTTTTTAAGTTTTTTGAATTTTTAATTATCAGCCGCACACAAAACGTATTGCTAAGACAAGGGGTCCAAATTCCAATTTTCCCTTGGTAAAAAATGTCTAAAAATAAAATTATATTGCATCTAATAACAATATAATAGATGTTGATGAGCTACTATATTACACAAAAATAAGTTAAATACTACAAAAATCGTTTAGCATTGATTTTTGTATATTGATGGTTACAACATAAATTCATCATTATTTCTCAAATAAAATTTAAATTTAACACGATTATTATAATTTATCATATTGAATTCATTTGCTAATTATAACTTGATGTTTAATTAATCTCTTTCTTTTACCATGCAATGTACACACATAGGTATTTCAATTCGATGGTGCCATTGCCTAGGTCAGATTGCTTATAATTAAGTTGGAAATAATTTCCATTAATCACTTCTAATACGACCTATTCACTTTTCTTTAATATCAAAATTATGGTGTAATTGCGCCAAAAAAGAAAGGAATTCTAAAATAATAATCAGTAACTTTTGAAATAATTTTCTCGCATACTCTTCTAATACCTATTCACTCTATTCTTTTGAGCTTCGTTCTGAGCAAAGCAGAGTAGTGCAGAAAAAGATTCAGCTAAACATAGCAGAGCATAAAAAGATTTGAACAGAGCAACCCACATCATGCCAGCAGCTCAGGGCATGTGCTCTTTATTTAGTCAAAAACAGAATTCAGCAGAACATAGCAGAGCATAAAAGATTTCAACAGAGCAGGCCACAACATGCCAGCAACACAGGGGTCTGTGCTCTTTATTAAGTCAACAACGAAACTTTTTTTATTATTATTTTTTTTTTTATTGTGTAGTACATTTATTTCAACATTCACGTATACATACATAAAGCTTCATGCACGCTTGACAAAAATATGCATTTGTATGATCTTCCATTTAATTGTAACATTTACATAGAAATGTCTACACTAATTTAAATTATCTAGAAACTAAATTCCAGCTAAATGTTAAATACCTGATATATTATTAGTCTCCTAATTAAATTTATCCGATAAAGAAGCTACTGCACTGATCAATATAATATGACTTTATTATACCATATATATGTATACATATAATATAATAAATAATAGACAATTAAAAAATGCTCTAAGCTTGAATGCAAGGAGGCATCGATCACTTCATATTATAAACTACTTCGTATATAATTATTATTACAATTACTAATTATTCGATATAATAAAAGAAAAGACCATCACAAAATGAATTATCCCACCTACTAGCAAGGTTAATTTTGTCTCAAATTTTATAAGATCTTCATAAAATAGTATATAAATAGGGCATTAAGCACACTCTTCAAACACAATAACAAGAGCTAAAAAAATCCTTTACATTAAATTCCTCATAATTTCTCACTTGTTAAATTAAGTTGCTATACATTTTTTTTGGCAATTCTCCTCTCCTTTCATATTTCTACCTATTGGTAAGTTGATCTTCTTGAATCCAAAATTTTAATTTATGTAGCATAAATTAATACATGATTGTCATAATAAGAGCTTTGCTATAAACATTCATTTCATAATTTATACATTTCTTAAACTGATTTTAACTTGTTTTTCAGGTAGTAAAAATTATAATTTCAAAGGAATTTTGACATGTTTTGTCATACAATTCAACTTCAAGCTAAACAATTTAATGTAAAAATTCATTTTCTGGTACATTTTCAGTAAGCCCCACATTAATACATCAATTTTAAATTTTGAAATATTTCAACAAAATCTTATGATTTTTTAAATAGCGCGCGAATGAGCACGCATGTGCTTCACTTGGCAAGCTCACGCACGTGCTTCACTTTGCAAGATCACGCACTTGCCTACTCATGATAAATATCAAATGGATTTGGGTTAGCAAAAAAAAAAAAAATCAGCCTTAATGATTTGATAATCCTTTTCTAATTGACGATAATCTCTCTCTGTTTTTTTTATTCAATTAAGCAATCTTTTAGCATCCGGAAAGATTTTATAATTTTTTTTGGTGTGAATGAAAATATTTATATGAACATCTCTAAAGATCATAATAGATGTATTCAAAATGATGAGTATACACCCATTTCCATTGCTTTTCCCTCAAATCTGATTGATTTGTTTGGATATCATGATTGACTCATTGTTTTGTATAAATACCTCATGTAAAATGACACAGTTATATTCTTCATTCATGGAGTGGGAAGAAAAAATTTTGCAAATGAAATTTTCATACATAATTAGAGAGTACAAATTAAAGTTGTTATTTTTTTTTCTTCACAATCTATAAAAAGTCACAATAAATAGTGATGTCAATGAGATTCGATCTCAGGTCTTAAGTATCTTTTTTCAAAACATTAAAAATAGTTATCTTTATTTCATTCAAAGTTTCAAGTTTATATAGTTTATAATTATAAATAAAACATTTACTTATAAATTTTTCAATATATATTTCTTATTACCTTTTATTTTCTTTCCCCTATAAACTACCCAAAAAAAAAAAAACTATTTAATTTTTATTCCTTTGGGTTCAAAAACAGGAAAAGAGCCCAATTTTCTTTTTTTTTTTTTAAATTTAATAAGGCATACTTAATTGCCTCTACAAAAATATAAGGAACTTTGTTACATTTAAACATTTGGATAAAACTCTCTTCATAATTAGCTCTATTTCTTGCTTATTTACTTTCTTCTTGATTTTTTTCATACATCTATAACAATGGGATACATTCCATCATCAACTTGCAAGCTTCAATGGCAGAAATTGTCAAATTAATCGCGCTGAGGCCCATTACTTTCTTTGCCTTCTTGGTAAGCAATACAACCAGAAAAAAAAAATTAAATTTAATGATTATAATTCCTTATATATATTACTAACTACATAAAAAGTTAATAAAAATGTTTTTTTTTGTACCTAAATGATTATTTGAAATTTAATCGTGTTTTGTTACATGTTACATACAGACGCTTGTTGTGTTGTTGCTGCCTAGTGTCATCATCCCGATATGGTATCAGATGATGAAAAACATTGAGAAGAATGTGGGCAAGGAAACGAGTTATGCTAGTTTCGAGCTAATTAAAAATTTTCAAGACGTAGCAAAACTAATTCCTCCCATAAATTCATCAGCAATTGATCTATCAAATGTTTTGAACATTGATAATACGCGTGACAAACTTTTATTTCCTGATATTCAAAAGGAGGTTCGTGATCTTCCTTATTTTGTTTTTGCGATTTGTTTTAGCCTAAATATTTTCTGATTACGATTTATTTTGGATTATCTTATTAACCATGCTGATTGTATAGCAAATGTAGTGAAATCTCCATTGATATTGATAATAAGAACCACAAAGATATTCTATAGGGAAAAAAAAAAAAGAATCACACATTTCACATAAATATTTGAAGTAACCTAACTTATAAAGTATAGTACTTGTACATGTAATTTGAGGTTAATTTTTTGTTAAGATTTTGAAAAATGTCGATCACTTTGTATGTTTATCTAACATAATAACAAACAAAAATTTCTTATTGTAATAATAAAAAGTAATCAAGTAATAAATTATTAACAAATGGTATGTAATAATCTCAATTACAATAGACAGACTATAATTTTCAAGATTTCTAGAGTAAAATATTTGTTACTGAGATATTATACAATAACTTTCCAAATTTTAAGATTTTCTATTGATATGACAACTAAGGACAAGGTTATTAGGATAATATATACGTGGCACAATGGTATGTAAATATAGTTGGCTAATTACAGCTTTGATATGTTTATGTGAATGAATAATAATAATAATAAGGGGTATTAATTATCAAAGCTGTTTAATAACATAAATTAAGATCGAATTCTATCGATCTAATAAATATAAGAAACTTCTCTGAATTAAAATGATTGATTTGATTGTACAATTACAACCATTTGCTGTCTTAAAATCAAACTAATATTCTCACAATCATCTTTAAGTCAAGGGAAAAAAATAAAATGGTCTTTTATTTTGTTTCATTAATTTTTAAGGAGTATGAGAATTTTTGATAAAGTGAATTGTATTGAACCGTAATAATTTATTCTATTAAATTAAATCACATTTAATTTCAACTAATCCCCTTAAAAAGTTTATCAATTTTTTTTCTTCTCAAAATGACATTTATTTTAGATCAAGGAATATTTTATATTTATTGTTATATATAAAAAGAATTATCAATATTTTGAACAACTATAGGCGATAGCTCAATTGATGAATTAAGTACCATAAAAAGGTGATAATGAAATTAAATTTAAGTTACAAGTAAACGAAATTCATGTTAATGATTAATGTTAATAGTGTATTTACTTATGTTTATAATGTTTTCTAATAACATTTTTACTATTTTGACTAAGTTTCAATATATTTTCAGGTTGCGCCTGCATTATTCATATCACTATTGGTCATACCTCATTTAATCCAAGCTTCATACATTGGATTGGATGGCCTCTTCTTTTCATATATCAAAGTCGATGATCAAATATTTGCATTATACTCAAACTCAACTTTTGCAAATAATCTTGATCATTACACTTGGTATACTCAACTAGTAAAATCTACTAGTGGAGAATTACTTGGAGAAGCCAACATCACAAAACCCCTTATTGTAATCAATGAGATATGGTTCAAAGTAGCTATGGATAGCCCAAATGGCTATGCATCGTTAGGGTCTCGATGGTATACTAACGATGGAAAAGAATCGTCGATTCTATTCTTAGACACTGCGAGGCTAGGTAGAGCCGGAGCCATATCTCTCGGGTTTTCTAGTGAAGAAGTAACAACGTTCTTCTCTAGTACAAATCTTTTGGATGCAAGTTTGTACATGGCAACCCTTGGTGGTGACAAGGTACTAATGGATGGTATAAAAGACGTCGACATCAAAATTAAGAATGACAAAGCTTTGGTGCAAGGTAGCAACCAAACTTATATAGGTGAAATTTCATGCAATTCCAACAACAATGGTGTTACCAATATTGGTGGTACCGCCTTAGACATTGGAGGAGCCAATTTCATTTTCTATTGCTCGTCGATTGATGTTGCAAGGGTGCCAATGGTATGATTTCGATCTTGTGTTTCACAATCCATATGAATTATATACATTGTCAATATTACATTACATAGTATTGTGAAAATTTCATTTTTAATATGTTAATAATTGTATGGTTTTCTTGTAGGTATATGTATTGGCTTATCCAAGCAATAGATTAATCATCAATGTCCACAATCACACAAAGGTGGAATTGATACTTTTAATTATCATGTTGATTGGCATGATAATCTCTGTGTTCATGCTTGTCACCCTGGTTGTTAGAGCGGCTAGGAGGGAAGTGCACTTGCGTGCAGCATACATGAAGGAAATGGAGAAAACAGCACAAGCTGAGAGAAAGAGCATTAAGCAAAGCTTGGCCTTTGCGAGTGCTAACCATGATGTTCGCGGCTATTTAGCTTGCATCAAGGGCTTGACCGAACTCTCTGCTTCTGATCTTTCTCCCTTTTCTCAAGTTGCTTCTAACTTGAGGAAGATAGATACTTGTGTTGAGGATCTTTTAGGTAATATGAAGTATAAAAAACATTTGTATACATACATGTTTTATTCATGAAAGATTGTTCATAACAACTAATTCATCTTTTTTATTTTCTTGTTAAAATGCAGCATTAGTGAATTCTATCCTAGATTACAGCAAGATAGAAGCAGGGAAAATGCAATTGGATGAGAATGAATTCAACTTAGCACAACTGCTGGAAGACGACGCTGATTTACACCACCCGGTTGCCATGAAAAAGGGAGTCGAGGTGATCCTAGACCCTTGTGATGGTTCCATCTTCAAGTACTCCCTAGTAAGAGGTGACCGCGGCAAGCTCAAGCAGATCCTTGGCAACTTGCTAAGCAATGCAATCAAGTTCACTTCACAAGGGAGCATCTGTATTAAATGCCAAGCAAAGAAACCGAGCTTTGAGAACCCTATTGTTACTTCAGACAGGTTGTCAAATGATCTCGAAGACATGAAGATAATCAAGCAAGATTCAAACTGCATGGAGTTTGAGTTTATGGTGGAAGATACAGGTCCTGGGATCCCTAAGGACAAGCGTGGTTCGATCTTTGAGAACTTTGTTCAAGTCAAAGAAAACTCTGCAGGGCAAGTTGGAACTGGTTTGGGACTAGGCATTGTACAATCTTTGGTATGTATGTTTGGCAATAAAATTAAGTTAATCTATTTGCTAAAATGTTATTGATAGTCTCATACACCCATCTGTATGAAAATAATTTGCAGGTAAAATTGATGGGGGGAGACATAGAAATCGTAGACAAAGCCAATGGCGAACAAGGGACATGCTTCAAATTCAACATCTTTTTTATAGTACAAGAGGAATGTTTGGATAACCCAAGGCAAGAATTGATAGAGCATAGGGACATCAACTCGGGCTCAGGGTTAAGCGCGTGTGTTCGTAGTCCTAGAGGTGAAAAGTCTTTAGTGATTCTCTTGATGAAAAATGATGCACGGAGAGGAATGATCCATAGATACATGGAGAACCTTGGTGTAAACTTGAAGGTCCTAAGCCAGGGGAAGCAACTCTCTCCGACCCTTAAGAAGGTTAAATCTATGCTCATTGATCCTCTATTTAACTCATCGTCAGGGAGGTCAGACACGAGTCCTCCTCGTGGAACCTACTTGAGTAACAACCCTGATCGCAGTGGTAGAGGTGGTTCCAAACTCCCTCCTCTCAATATGATGGAATGCATACTGCTTGTAATAGATTGCAATGCAGGGGATGATTTTCAGAAAATGCAGAGATTGGTGTCTGAGTTTAGAAAGGACTTATACATGACATGCATCAAGGTAGTTTGGCTCGGTAGGCCTGGCACCAGCAGGGCTAAATTACAAGGTTTACCAGATGAGAGTCTCCCTTCGACAGATCTTATCATATCGGAGCCTCTTCATGGGTCACGCTTATTAAGGATTGTGAATCTTCTTCCTGAGTTTGGGGGTGATTCTGTAAGATCTCCTACTTCTGGGAGATCAAAGAGATCCAATACTAGTGTTGCAGTTTTAATAAGCAACACACAGTCGGAAACTGAAGAAGACAATATCGAGTCTAGTGATGGGGAGATCAAGTTAGTAAGAAACAGGAGAAGCTTACAATTAACTACTAGTGGTGATAACTATGCTCATGAACAAGAAGTCCCTCAAGTTCTAATGAGCTCTAGTCCGTCGATGACTAATACTACTCAAATGGGAGAAATACAAGAAGTTCCAAGGTAATGTAATGATATTAGTATATTCACTAATAAGTTGTGTTTGATTCAAAGAAAATGTTTTCGATTTCATATTTTTGTGTTAACAGGGATGCAGAGACCGAGAAATCTCCTTTGGAAGGGAAAAAAATACTGCTTGTTGAAGATCATATGTTACAAAGAATGCTAGCTGAAGCATGTGTTAAGTGTTTAGGTGCCGAAACTCAAACATGTGAAAATGGTGAAGAAGCTCTTGAGGTGGTATGCAAAGCTTTGAGCAACCAGCAAAGTGGAGAGCCCTCTAAGTTTCCATATGATTTTATAATCATGGACTGTGAGGTAAGCTACCCAAATTTATTTCTGTTCAACTTATAACATAAACTAATTCACATTTTTTACTAACCTGAGGTATCTTGTGTTTATCTCAGATGCCAGTGATGACTGGCTTCGAAGCAACACAAAAAATCCGAGAAGAAGAGAAGAAGTACGGAGTACACATCCCGATTATTGCACTGTCAGCTCACGAGGTTGATGGAGAGGAAGGCAGGAAGATTGCTGAGGCTGGAATGGATTTCCACCTGACAAAGCCACTCCGCGATGAAGAGCTTCTAAAAGTACTACAAAATCTGTTATAAACTAAGATAATTGTATCAATTATACATTTACTTTATGTATCAGTAGGTCCTTAGAAATGTGCCTGCAAAATCCTGTTATTTATTTATGCAGTGTGCAGTACATATAGGCTATCCAAAGTAGGTGGTACTAAGTGTAATCCGAATGGATGTTAGTTTACTCCTACAGTTTTATAAATATAAGCAACCGTTTTTATGTTATGTTTTCCTGTCAATGGTGATACTTAAACAGCAATATTAGTAACCGCACAGGCACACACAGCCCTGTAATACTACCGTACTTGTTACTCCATAACTCTTTACGTCCTTTGACTGCTAACAGCTACTACGTCTACTGATGGTTGTTAGTAAAGAAATATAGCCAAGTTTACCAAAAATAATCTATATAGCTCAAGTTTTTACTGACAAACAGTTCAATAAGTGATCTGCATTGCTCAAGTTGTCAACACAAGTATTTTCGATCAGAATCAAACCATACAGTATATATTTCATATTGATAAACATTCAACAGCTATGAATATATAAGATAATGAAGATACGAAGAAAACAGATTCTACTACTACATAGATCAAAATTGTTGCCACTCAAGTTTACAATATTTGGATATCACAAATTGTATGGAATAATGAAAGCAAGAAGCAAAATTGGGAGCATGTATTTATCACAAAAATAAATAAATAACATATTGTATCACTATTTTTTACTAGTGAAGTGAATACCGGCCTGGTTGAAAACTGATAATAAGTGAATGAACTCATTTTGTGTGAGCTTGGAAGATCTTTTGTCTGCGTAATCATACCGCTTTAACACATCTATCACCTTAGCTTTAAAATTAGGATCATTTGCTTGCATATCATTATCAGAGTCTGCATCCGAACCTTTAACATCCATTTCATCTTCATCAGCTTTACCATCATCCACTTCCATAGTTTCATCCTCGTCTACCTGATCATCTTTCTCATCGGCTAAAACAGACATATCAATTGCCTCTGAGTCATTTGTCAATTGTCCTAAAGACTCTATGGTCCTGTAGTTCTTCTCTAGCATTTCAAGAACCTTTTTTTGACCAAAAATTGATCCAAGCGTTTTGTTCTTTCGACTGAAACATAGAGAGAGTAGCCCATTCCACTCTTTAAGTTTGCCAGCTGGTATAGGAAGAGGCTTTCTTGGTTCAATACGAACGACTGAGGAGTCGACCTTAGGTGGGGGTCTGAAATTATTCTTCCCAACTTTGAGGAGATGGAAGACCCGAGCAAGGAGCTGAGTGTTCACTGAGAGACGGCAATAGAGCTTGTCACCTGGTTGAGCAACAAGCCTCATCGCAAATTCTCTTTGGAACATAATAATTGCACATCTGAAGTTTTGCCTTTGATTGATGTCCAACAACTTGAACACAAGTGGGGAAGAGATCTGGTAAGGGATGTTAGCGACGCAGATATCAAAAAAAGGAAGCTCACACTTGAGAACATCTCCTTGGATAACCTGTTGACGAATTGAAAAATGTCAGTACTCAGGAGGACATAACAGATCAAGATGCTGTACAAAATGAATGATCCATTAATTTGTCAAGCCACAAAATCAAGCAGAGGTTACAGTCTGATATGTAATCCGAACTTGTCTAGTTAAATGTTAACAGTCCTATCTACATCAGAAAGTAAACATCTAACAATTCAAAATTCAACAATCAACAAAAAGAGTTCATGATGCTACAAATTGAGATGAAAACAATAGATATGCCAGTCAACTGTTTTGTTCCAAGGAAACCTCGGTGCATGGTTTAGCACACTGATCATTATCATACACATCAATGGGAATTTTCTATATTATACAGTGGAGCACCAAAATAAACAAACTTATAAAAAATCAGGAGCTATAAACCCTACAAAGTCTCTTTCTGAAGGTCCAATTCATTCCTCTTTTGTTCTTGTACCCAATATTGCCTAAAACTAAAGGAAGCCAGCAAGTATAATAACAAAAGTTTGATTATACCACACCCAATTTAGATGCATCTACAATCATAATAGCAAAATAATACATACTGGGTAATACTTCCTCCCATTAAACATTAAAAGTCTCACAAAATTCAGAATCCAAAAACTCAAAACAACAACGAACAGGCCCTAATTCCCAACATTGAGTTCAAATCAGCATCACAGAGCTCAAATTGCCCTATTTTCTTCAACAAGTTTCATTCTTGCAACTCAGCAAAAGCCCAATTCAACAAATAACCAAAAAGATTCAATTTTTCTCCTTTGAAAATTTATAATTTCTAACCATTAAATATATAGGAAATTCAAGCTCCACAAAATCCCATCAACTAAACAAAAAAAGATCAAATCTTTTAACAAAAAAAAAAGGGTGGGAAAAAGAACCTCTAAACGAGTGGACAAAGGGGTGCCTTGAAAACGGCGTTTAAGCTCAAGAACCATACGAGGATCCAACTCAACAGCAACAACTTTCTTGCCAGCTTCTAGAAGCTTCTTAGTAAGATTACCAGTACCTGGACCAATTTCCAGAATAACATCTGTAGGTTTAATACCAGCTTTCTGAACAATTGATTCAACCAACATTGGATTTTTCAAAATGTGTTGTCCTTTTGATTTGTGAAAGGGTATTCCTCCTTGAAAATGGTTGCTCCCCTTTTGCTTCTCTTTTCTGATTTTTCCGCCCGCCATTTTTGTGCTGTGATGAACCTTCACAAGTTTTCAGTTTTTAGAGAGTGAAAGGAAGGTTTGGTTGCAGTATGTTAGGGTTTTGAATCAAGGATGACGTTAATACGTTACGGAGTAATTTATATTGTTTGGGTGCCCCTTCCCTTAAGGCCTTAATAGTGCCACTAAAATGATTCAATTCGAGTTGAGTCGTGTTTTAGTCTGTTCGAGCTGAGTTTA
This sequence comes from Chenopodium quinoa, assembly GCF_001683475.1. Taxonomy (NCBI): domain Eukaryota; kingdom Viridiplantae; phylum Streptophyta; class Magnoliopsida; order Caryophyllales; family Amaranthaceae; genus Chenopodium; species Chenopodium quinoa. The sequence continues at coordinate 1,374,207 of NW_018743196.1, read as the reverse complement.
ATACTCTTAAGAATTACTCATGTTCGAACTATGTCAAGGTTGAACGAGTTTTTATAAATCTTACTCAGACTTGGTTCGTTTAAATTTTGGCTTATTCGAGTTTTGTTCACAAACACAATTATTTGCATTTCGAGTATAAGTATGAGCTTGAATGAGTTTAAATCGGGCTTGATTCAGTAAACATGTCCTCATTTATAATAAAAAAATAATTTCTTTCAAGTTTTAACGCATCCATTTAATTTTGTATAAGACGCTTTCATTTTTTTTTAAATAGAAAAAAAGGTAATGACCGAGTTTCACGCCTTTATATGATGAAACTATTAGTACTTTTTATAAATTGTATGAGTAAAAGATATACGAAGTATAAATTGTAATGAGTTTTATTTGGACGTGAAAAACCTAAATGAACTATTCATGAACATTATGGAGTTGAAAATGATGTTGTTCGAGCTATCTTCAATTATTTGATTTGAAGAGTTTATAACTTTTGTTCAAGCATTATTAAGACCTTGTTTTTGAAGTTTGAACTGTTCAAAAGCTTAAAAAGAACAGGGTCTAAAAGAATGCAAAGGGATACTATCCAAAAAAAGGAGAAAATAAAAAAACAAAACAGCAAAGAAGAAGTATGTAATTAATCATTCTTAATAAACAACAAAGTGGCTGTAGTTTAGTGGTTAGAATTCCACGTTGTGGCCGTGGAGACCTGGGCTCGAATCCCAGCAGCCACACTTTTTTATTTCTTTTTCCCGCAAAACTCCCTTCAATTCCCTTAACTTGCCACGTCATCAACCCGCGCTTTTCTTCACCCATTTTCCCGCCAAAATTCCCCTATCTCTCTCCCTTTACCCTCTTTCTCTCTCCTGGCCGCCATTTCTGCAACTCTCCACTTTCTCTCTCTAGAATCACACTTTCTCTCTCTTCTCCAACTGCAAGAATGAACAACGACGTCGACTATGAACAAGATCGAGGTATTTCTATGTCCTTCTTCTTCTTCGACGATTTTCACTCTTCTCTTTTTTCTCTCTCTTTGTTTAATTGCTTTTGGTTTTGTTTAACAGGTCTTGCTCGAGATTTTCTCGTCAACTTCGCTGACATTCATGGTGAAGCCAAGTATATGAATATTCTTGTAAGTTTTAACTTCTTATCTTCGTTTTCTTCATTTTAGGGTTTATGCTTTACTTCGGAAATTTGCAGTTGTTAGGGTTTATGCTGAGTTCGGAATTGTGCAATTGTTAGGTTTTTTATGTTAATTTGAAGAATACATTGTTCGTTTTGGGTACAGAAATGTATAATTGTTAGGTTTTTGATATTAATTTGAACGATAACTTGCTTATTTTGAGTTTGGAAATGTGTAATTGTCAGGTTCTATATGTTATTTTAAGAATTATTTGTTTACTAAGTTCGGAAATATGTAATTGTTAGGTTTTTTATGTTGATTGAAAAGAAGATTGATTTTTTAATTTTTTTTATCATGTTGATTTTGATTCTAGCAAGACGTGGCGAATCGGAAGAGTCGAGCAATACAAATAGATCTGGAAGATTTATATAATGTAAGTTGTATTTTTTCAAATTTTGATGCAATTAGTGTTTCATATTGATGTTTTTAGGTTCTAAGTATATCCAATTCTGATGTGTGTAGTACAAGGACTCGGATGATGAGTTTGTGAGGAAAGTAACTGAGAATACAAAGAGGTATATTGGAATCTTTGCGGAGGCTATTGATGAGCTTATGCCAGAGCCCACTGAGCCGTTTGTTGATGATGATCATGACATTCTGATGACTCAGAGGGCCGAAGAAGGGACTGAGAATGCTGATGGATCAGATCTTTTTCAGAAAATGCCGGCTGAAATCAAGCGGTTTTAGTAAGGACACTTTTCATTTATTAAATCGTCTATAACCTAATGTAGTGTTAGTTAATTGAGTGAATGCTTGCGTAGTTGTGTGTGCTACTATGAGTGCGTGTTTGTCCATTGCAGCTTATAGTCAGTAAATTTTGAAATGTAGACAGTAATTGTGTAAGAAAATATTTCTAGATAACATGAAAGAAAATTTAAGGGGGTGAGTGTGAACTGTGAAGTGCTGAAAATTATGTAAAGATTGTGACTTTTGTGTGAAGAGTGCTCTACTTATTGTGGTTGGTTTGGAGAATTAATTTTCATTCCAAACTAAGTGTTTCTAAGATAAAGTGGACAATGGAGTTATTTGGTATTGCATTAGTATTAAGATTTATAATCAATTGTGCATTATCATTTCAAATCATCAATAATATATTGAATAAGAAAAGCTATATACTCCATTTGATATTATGAATCCACTTGTCTACTTTTTCTTATTTTGTATCGAGGAATAATGTTAAAATGCAAAGTTTATTTTGCTGAACTCAATGACTTATCCCATTGCACAGGCTTTCAGAAGTTAAGTCCATATCTTTACCTACATTAAACATGCTTAGTTTACTTAGTGATCTGCTTTCCTTTGTAAAGGAAGGTGCCTGAAGGTGGTGCTACCTGATAGCATATGCTGTTTCCTAACGTTTCATTTTGTTTGATATACAGTGAGGTTTACATACACGCATCTTCAAAGGATCGGCCTTTTACAATCCGAGAGGTCAAGGCTTCCTACATAGGACAGCTTGTCAGAATATCAGGGATTGTGACTCGCTGTTCGGATGTTAAGCCTTTGATGCAGGTGGCAGTTTATACTTGCGAGGATTGTGGTTTTGAAATCTATCAGGTAACTTTACCGATGATTTATAATCACATTCTTGTGGACATATATACATTAATGATATGTTGGCAGTAATTTCAATAGTAATCTATACATGCTCCATTGTACTACCCATCTTCAGAAAGTTACTGGCTCTAAAGTTTATATCATTTTGAAGACCTTGGCTTCTAATGCGCTGTTTTTATTTGCTTATTTAACTTTTGTCGTGAACAGGAAGTAACAGCCAGAGTTTTCATGCCCCTATTTGAATGTCCTTCAAATCGTTGCAAAACAAACAACACAAAGGGAAACCTCATCCTTCAGTTGAGAGCATCAAAGTTCCTGAAGTTTCAAGAGGTTACCTGTTAACTTTGTTCATCCCATTATAAGATAGGCAGATGAAACCATATGTTCTTCCTTCTTGAAACTTAAGCATTAGTTGCCTTTTTTTGTGTGTCTATTTCGATGCTTTTTATATTTCTTGACTCACCGAGTTTACCTTTGATACTTCAACTTTCAGGCCAAGATTCAAGAGTTAGCTGAACATGTTCCAAAAGGGCACATCCCAAGGTCCATGACAATCCATCTAAGGGGCGAATTGACTAGAAAGGTTGTGGCTTCTTCTTGCATATGCTTTAATGTGAAAAATATTGATATGTCAAAGCCTTCCAGTAGAAGAAATTCATGGTGTACTCTACAGAGTATACATGTCATTTCAATAGTAGTGACTAGCTTTTTATGTTTCTCTTGTCAAAAATAGGTGTGATGAATATTTTCGTCTTAGTTATGGGTGAGGAGGGTGCAGTTGTCCCTCTTTGGTTTTATATGAGTGGTAGTTTTCCTGTAGTTTGTATTTACTTTTCCTTGGTAATATTTTCAGGTTGCACCTGGTGATGTTGTTGAATTATCAGGAATATTCCTGCCAATCCCTTATACTGGATTTAGAGCTATGCGAGCTGGCTTAGTGGCAGATACATACTTGGAGGCTATGTCCGTCACTCACTTTAAACGAAAATATGAAGAGTAAGATACTTTACTACCCCATCTGAACTCACTGCCATGGTCTACTTATATTCGTTTCAATCTTTCATCTCAGCTTTCCTTACTGAGTTCTAGTTCAGAAGACTCTAAAGTCATTTTGGATATTTATCCTCTTTGACTCTAAAAAATTATTAGTTTTCTTCTTTTTCTTGTTTGTTGCACAAGGGTTTGAAGAGAATAACGTTTATACAAGAAACTCCATGAAAAAGGCCTTTTAATTTCTTTTTTACAGGTATGAGCTGAGGAATGATGAGGAAGAACATATTGCTCGCTTATCTGAGGATGGGGACATCTATAATAAGTTGTCACGATCATTAGCTCCTGAAATTTATGGGCATGAAGATGTTAAGAAAGCCCTACTTCTGCTCCTTGTTGGTGCCCCTCACAGAAAACTAAAAGATGGAATGCAAGTAAGCAGACATAGAGAAAAAACATCTTACTATTTTCTTTTTAATACATTTAAACCCCCTCCCCACTTTGCTCAGACTACTTATACTTTGAAAAGATAAGTTGCTGAGTGAATCATTGGGTGGTTTTGTATTACTATGATAATTGGATACTAAAGATTATTTATTATATTTTGTATTCCTCTCATAAGTGGTGTCTGCTTGAGCTACACTCTTATCCTCTTTCTTTGATACCTTAGCTTTTCTGTTGTCCATTATTTAAGTTATACAGTTGCCTAAAAAATCGTTGGGTAGTAAGGGCAGGTTTTATGGCTGGGGTGGGAGATGGAAAGCACTTGGTTTTTGATAAAGCCATTGTACAACCAGATTGATGATAATTAGTGTTCACAAATCACACATATGAGATTCTATTATTCTTTTACAATTCCTGTTATACGACCTTTAACCTGTAAAGATCACTTTTTGGATTGCAGATAAGGGGAGATGTACATATATGCTTGATGGGTGATCCTGGTGTTGCCAAAAGTCAGCTTCTGAAGCACATAATAAATGTAGCTCCAAGGGGTGTCTATACCACTGGAAGAGGAAGCAGTGGAGTTGGTCTAACTGCTGCTGTGCAGAAAGACCCAGTCACCAATGAAATGGTCCTTGAAGGCGGGGCACTGGTAATAATACTTTTGCAAGAATCAATATACCCATTTGCTTAATAAACAGACTTGTCTTAGATTTATTATAAGCAATTCTAGATAATATGACAAATTTGGCACCTTTCTCTGATGAAGAATTGAAGAGTGGCTTTTAATGCCTTGAGCTATTTATTATTGTGTTGGCGGAGTTCATTGAAGATATCGCTTTTGTTAGGTGATGTAGAATTCATAGGGTTTCCTTAAACTATGCTGATTACTGGCTTCTACCAGGTGCTAGCGGATATGGGTATATGTGCTATTGATGAGTTTGACAAGATGGAAGAATCAGATCGCACAGCAATACATGAAGTAATGGAACAGCAGACAGTAAGCATTGCCAAGGCTGGGATCACAACTTCACTAAATGCAAGGACTGCAGTTCTTGCTGCTGCAAATCCTGCTTGGTAAAATTTCAAATTAGTTTGTGCAACTCACTTTCATTGCCTTGTGGCTTAAAAGGCATTCATTAAGGCATTGTCAAACCACCTCAGTTAAAGCCTTTTCTGAAATGTTTCAGGGGACGGTATGATCTTCGAAGAACACCAGCTGAAAATATTAATCTTCCTCCAGCTCTTTTATCAAGATTTGACCTTTTATGGTTAATCTTAGACAAAGCAGACATGGATACTGATCTTGAATTGGCAAGGCATGTTGTCTATGTTCACCAAAATAAGGAATCTCCTGCTCTTGGATTCACTCCTCTGGAACCATCGGTTCTTAGGTAGGACCTACTTTCTAATCTCTTCCTTGTCAAGCTATTATAAATTATATTTTTTCCGCACAATGGATGTGGTTGGGCTCCAGTTTTCTAAATGCATTTCCTTGTGATTTTTGGAAGATTGATCCCCCTTTCTTTTTTGTTCTGTAATGTCTTGAAACTCAGTCTTGTTGAATGTTTGAGTCATATTACTGTATATGGTTAGAGTGGCTCAAGTTTTCACACTTTAATCTTGATTCTCAGGGCATACATTGCATCTGCCCGAAAAGTGTCTCCTAGTGTACCTAGGGAGCTTGAGGAGTATATTGCCAGTGCATACTCCAGCATACGACAGGAAGAAGCCCGGTCAGACACCCCCCATTCATATACAACTATCAGAACTTTACTCAGCATTCTACGGTTATCTGCTGTAAGTCAACAAACTTATTATTGTCTGAACCTAGGAAGGTGTTAGGCACACCAGTAACGGCAACTAGTTGGAAAGAAGCTAAATACAAAAGATTTAAATTCTTCTTATTGTGATTGCTATAACGTGTGTAGGCACTTGCTAGACTCCGTTTTTCAAGTATTGTGGAACAAAGTGATGTCGATGAAGCACTAAGGTTGATGCAAATGTCAAAATTCTCCCTGTACTCAGACGATCGTCAGAAATCTGGCCTTGATGCCATATCTGACATTTATTCAATCTTAAGAGATGAAGCTGCAAGGACTAACAGATTGGATATCAGCTACGCACATGCTCTTAACTGGATTTCCCGAAAGGTAATTAACTGACCACATTAACCATAATATGATGTTATCCAAATTTGAGAATGATCATCAATCAACTTTATCTGAATGGCGCCTTTTATTATCTCATTCTGGATTTTTTTTGTTCTTTTTAAAATTACCTGTACTTGACAAATATTTTGGTATCTTTTCTGTCACAGGGATATAGTGAAGCCCAGTTAAAAGAATGTTTAGAAGAGTACGCGGCCCTGAATGTGTGGCAGATCCATCCCAACACCTTTGATATTCGATTCATTGATGCCTAAATGTTGCTGGATGTATTTATTATCACTCATGCAGAGACTAGCTTTGGGTGCCCTTCATGATGAGTTGTAATTTTATTACGTAGTAGTATGATAGATTTGTAATTTTGAGGTAGATTTTTCTTGTTTACAGCGAGTTGGCAATTTATTATAATTAGCTGCAAAAGTTTGGGGGTTCAATTAATTCTATTTCTATGAAACAGACTAGCAGAAAGAAGAAAAAATTTGGACCAACAGTTCAAGCAAAGTACTGTAAAAGTGAACTGATGAATTAGTCATAATTCTAATACAGCAGAGTATCAAAAATTGACTTTCTATTATGATATTGAGATTATCTTATCAATTCATCAATCTTTGTACAAAGGCTGCTTCACACTTGAAAAACCCGGTGAAGCTGCAAAAGCTCTAATTTATAACCCTCTGAAATAGCTCTAATGATACATTATGTTACAGGATGTCTGAACATGTTACACGGAATAGACGGAATCAGAAGTAAATTGACAACTTCTTCTCAATATCATCCTGCAAAACATTACACTGATCTAGCAATTGGCTCAGCCTATCAGCTCTCTTTTCATCTTCAAGAACCAAGGGTGTATTATTTTTTCTCGGATAGATATCAGAGTATTCAACAGTGTGAATATCTGAGCAGTGGTTTCTCTCTTCCTCCAGATCAGGCACAGTAATCCCAAAAGTATTCTCACTAGAAGCTATTGCTGCCACTTTTTGAAGAGCCTTGGGGGAAGATCTTATTCTTTTGGAAACAATTGGGCTGCAACTGACCTCGACCATCTCATCCAACGAGGGATGAGTAATGTAGTGAGATTTAGGAACTTCAAGTTCCAACTTGTCAAAAAACAGAGGACTACCGGCTGATAAAGATTCTTCGAGAATGTAAGCTTTACATGAGAAACTCGCTGAACTGTTTATATACCAGTTAAATACTCGTCGGAAAATGAGCACCCAATTTGGGACCACCTTGTATTCTGTGTCATGAAGCTCAAGTCTAGTGTATTTTTGAACCATCAAAAGAGCTTCTTTAGTTGCCATCATTAAATTCAACATATTAACTGATTGTGTGAAGTATCTGATCAAACAGTCTTGAAGAAAATGATTTTGATCTTCAATATCCTTTTCACTACTGCAGCCTCTGCTCAGCCAAGATAAGTCATCAGGAAAAGGTGGCAGCATGCAATTTCTTAATGCAGATATTAACGGCTCTACTTCTTCAGGTGAGCTCCATCCCAAAGTTGGCAAGAACTGCTTCATGGCTTTAAACTCAGCAGTAGCATCATCCAACAATGACAATTCAGGGCAAGGCCACCCAGTTGGATTCATGTTAGCAGCAGTAGTAATATTATTAATCGATTGATCCAAAGCTTGATTAAAGGCTGAGATACACTGGTATGGACCTACTTTATCACCCATAAGGTCGAGCGCATCCAAGCATGAGTTCAGATGAAAGGAAACCACCTCACGTATTGTTACACAAAAAAGACCAAGTTGTGAGTGTGATTCAGAGGCTAACCACATCAGCCCCTCCTTTAACTTTTGATCGCTAAAAAAACCATGAAACTGCCCCTGACCCTCCTCAATTAGGCGAAATACCATAAAATTGCTGACCCGTGACTTATCAAGGTCTTCAAGCCCAAGATTATCAACTATACTGCAGGAAACTTCTGCAAAGTTAGCTTCGCCAGAACCACTTGTAATCAAAAGAGGAATGCAAGCACCAGCAGGTAGTAATGTCACGAGATTGTTAAGCTGAGCCTTTTGAGTGTCCCATGGGAGAGTCTCTGATATGGGAAACAGTATAGCATTAACTCCAACTAAATTTTTCTCGAAAGCACCAGGCTGTGTTTCCTTGACGACAGATAAGCAGCACCTTAAGTCACCAGACTCATCAGAATCCCACTTCCTCCAAACTGACAACCCTGGAGCTGAAATGACCAAATTCTCCACTGATTCCTCTTTTCTGGCAGGAATCAGCTTGTAACGCAACCATTCATCTAGTGACAAATGTGATACAGGACTCCTTGCTTCCATTCCATGTTGCAACCAAGAGAACGAGATTACCTTCCAACATATGCAATTCACATTTTCATTTTTTTCCGCCAGCTTACTCGCCACAAGGTCAGAGACATTCCATCTCACCAAAGACAGCTGGCTCTTTTCGTATCTTTCATTCATAGCTTGATCAATGTTTAACTTCTGGCAAGGTGTAGGCTTCTACACAAAAAAGGGACATTAATAATACAGCAAAAAAAAAAAAAAAAAAAAATCACCTGGAAAAGAAGATGAAAAGTTGAAACTAACATCTTGGTTTTGCCAAATTGGTGGCCCGAGAGAGAGTGAACTTAAAGCAACATTTGCAGCTAATCTGTTCTGTTCACGGATAAATTTCTTCCTAACAGAGCGCCTTCTCCATAGTCTGCACAGAGAAATGGAATGTAAACTGATGCCACAGATATGCATAATTAGACTTTTAGTGTACAAAAGAAAAACCTTAGCAACAGCCTAAGCTTAGCCTCAGCAACTTCTTCGTCGTAGTTTTCAACAATATCAACATCAACTTTCTGCTGCATATCATACAATTCTTCGCTTGGCATTTCTTTCATGGACACATTATCTTGTATTGAGCTCACAACACTAGAATCGGTTTCAGAAACAGGTGTTGGCACTTTTACAACATAAGCAGGCACCACTTCTGGTCGTACTGATTTGGGTTCAGATTGAACCACAACCTCCAGAGAACTTTTTACAGGTTCTATGAAGTTATCCTGCCTTGTCCATACAAAATTGGATGAGTTGGCAACTGGAACAAATGGTTGTACAGGGAAACTCTTTGGAGGTTCCTTAAAGCTCAATTGACCAGCATCGGCAATAAAAGAGCCATGTCTTGGGGATAATGGAGAAGGCTGATTCAGCATGCTATTACTTTGAAAACTTGCAAAAGTGTCAATGTTTTCTTTCGGAGATTTTGCAGAAACCATGTGACGGGGATCCATGAAAGATTGAATATCACGTGATATCATGTTTGTTGATATTTCAAGACTTGGTTGGTCTTGTATGTTACGTATTGGTGATGAAACAGCTTCAATGTCCATCAGTCCATCATCAGAAACAAGAGGAATCCTTGTTTGTAAAGGTTTCACTGCTGCATGGTTATTCTTTCTCTGCTTGTCTGACTGAAGCTCCTTTCTAGGCTCAGATGGCAACAGTGTTACTTGATGTGAAGATAATACATCCTTAACAATGGTATCAGATTTCTTTCTGTGAACAAGTGTTGAACACCGAGTGGGATAATCTTTATCATCATTCAGAAATGGACCTTCCTTCACCATATACGGCTCTTCGAATTCCTTAATTAAGAATCCGTGATACTCCAAGAGGCTCTCAATGTCCTCACCCTGATAAATGCACTAATTAACGTTTCAAAAAAAAAAAAAAAAAAAAAAAAAAAAAAAAAAAAAAAACACCTTCCCTAAAGGCGGGGAAGGGACAAGGAATTACCTCCATGCCAAGCCACTTGGCAACTTGTGCCACAGGGATACCTTGATTATTCTGCAGACCAGAGTGTAGAGAAGCAAGAGCCTGTGTCCTCAACTGTTCAAGAAGACACAGCTGGTCAGAACACAGTACAAATACAAAGTTTTCATAGTTATGCTCTGATTGAAAACTAAATTTGCATTCATCTGCTAATAATACAAATACAGAAATATACAATGAAAGAAAATTTTCACATAAATTTTACATACTAGTCATTGTATCTAACACAACAAGTCTCTAGTCAAATGTTTGAATACACCTTGCTAATACTTTGCCATTCCTTCACTGATAGTAACATGATACAAAATTGTATCCACAGATGAAGGAAGCCTGTACTATTAGTTAACTTATTGTTTTGAATCCTCATAAAATCAAATTTCTGCCACCTCAGCCCCCTTCCATGGAAATGTTATAGTTTTGCAACTTCCCAGATTAAGCCTACATCCTTAAGAATTCTTCATTGCACCAGAATAAAAAGCTATCACCCTCTTTGAGCTAAATACACTTAAGTTAGGTTGCCTTAAATCGTAGCTTGATCGAGTTCATCATAATCTGTGTCCTCCATATACAACAGAGTGCTTACACAAAAGGAGAAGAAGAGAAAGATTCATGCCCTCTTTGGCTATGGCCCAAGCTGGTTTATAATACATAAAGTTTTGACAAGCGATCATGCATTGGTGTCAAGATCAGACAAGAACCATGACAAGTAGGCATACTTGAAAAAACTTGATACAAGCAGCATCAAAAACATACCTTTGAGAAGTGAGCATGCATTAGACATGCTTGAAGATAGCTTGCTTTCCTTGCATGCCGGAAGAAAGCTACAAAATTGGCAGTTCTACAGGATCTGAAATACACAGATCATGCTAGTCATTATATTACTCTAAAAATGAACCAACAAACAAACTTTTCACCAGGAAACAACCTCGCAACATCACGTGCAAATAGAACATCTAGTGTTTGCCTTATCTCAACCGTCATATTAGCAAGATCAAGTGAGAGCTCTGAAGGTTCTACCTACATCAGTTCATCCAGTTAAAGATATAATAATGTAAAGGTAATATTAAAGGAAATGTCAAAAAAAAAAAAAAAAAAAAAAAGTTTTTTTTTTTTATTTTTTTCTGGGGGAGAGGGGGGGTGATTTCAAGCATGGCATGGCTTACTTTGTAACCGGGATGTTTGTCCAGTTTAAGGAGAGCATAATAACCACGAAATTCCTTTTCAGTAGGAATAAAGATTCCTCTCTTCCTGTGATCATCATACATCTGAAATAATTCTACAGATGTTTTGTTCATCTGTTCAATATTGAGGTGAGCATCAAATCCTTCAGAAAAGCCTTCTCCTTTTGAGAATTCGCACAATTCATGCATAGCTAGTATATGAAGCCGGATCTGAAAATTTAGAAATCAAAATTAGACCTTGAAGGTTATCATCTCACTTAAGTTCTCCTACCAATGAAAGAAAGGCCAGCAACAGGTCAGCGCACTGAAGTCAGCATAAAAACACATTGAAGCAAAAGAAAGAATAGAGAACACACAGAAAAACAAATTATGTAGTTTCGAGAAAATGAAAAAGATGCAGCGAGATACCAATATGTGGATTAAAGCCGGACCAAAGAAAATACAATTACAGCACCCAAGAATGCAGCAATTACTCTACTGTTACAATAGCATGCCCTTAGAATAGAATAGCACTGAATTGGAAAAGTAGGAAATCTATGCAGAAACACAATGATCCATATATATATCTCAGTTTCTTTTTACTTGCAACAATTCTCATTTTGCGTTTGACAATGTATTATTTAAGTCAATAATATCTTTAATTATCAATAAGTAAGAAATACAAAAATTTGATATTTTAAAAGATTAAAAGAATCAATTGAGACAAAACTAACAAGATCCCAAATGACTATTTTTCCTTAATTAAAAATCATCAAAGCAAAGTATTTGAGTAGTATAACAGCAATTAAAAGTGAGTAACTGACTAGAGTCTTCCTAACTCCATCAGGAACTCAGTCTAAATCATAATGAATTGCTTTCATTCTAAGTTCACATAAAACCCAAGCATTCCCAGATGTTTTTTCTTTTGACTACAGACCCAATGGATCAGACTCCAGTCCAAAAACACACAGCTCATAAATACACCAACATTAATAGCAAGCACATAGCTCATAAACAGACTGACATCAATGGCACACAATAATCTCCACCCATATAGCATGCTTGAAATCAATTTTGGTGCTAAGACAGGATATGAAACAAACCATTTGCTCCAGCATAGTTATGGCCCTTTCATTAAAGATATGTTGCATTCTCAGGTCCATTCGTATTGCTCTCATCCTATCCCACATGAAATTGTACAAGCGAAGGAATCTATCATCATAAGGTTGATCTAGCAACCCTAGAAGATAATCCATTGTCTTTTCCAATATTGGCAAGGGGCGAATCAACTCTGCTTCCCTTTCAGCAGTTCTATTATACTGCAATACAAAAAAGGAAAACAGACCCATGAAACATTAGCAACTCCTATATCACTTTGTATCCTATTAGCTGGGAGGCATAGATGACATTACCTTCTTAACAGCGAGTGTCTCAGTAGTTTGATTTCTATCCCCGTCCAATCTCTCATATTGATCAAGATCTCCTTTCCGTTCTCGTTCACCCCTCTCTGATTCTGTATATCACAAAAGATTAAAAAAAATATATATACATACTCAATAGAAAAACTTTTTAAGTTACAATTTGAATGCTGATGCTGGTCAATTGAATAAATCCCAATCAAGTAAACTCTTGTTTCCTGGCAGATAGGCCAAATTGCTACAGCATAACAGCTTGACTTCTACATGGCCTAACTTAGGTAAGAGCAGGTCACACTGCATGCCTATGCAGCAAAAGTGGTTGCTGTCTCGAATCAAGATACTTACGAATGGGTACTTGGACAGTTTAAACCCTTCAGAGGTCCAGAACAAACTAGACCCATGGTTTGAGTTCCTTAGAGATGAGCGATGATATTCCTGGTAAATTGCAAAATTTCTCACTTGTATCAATCCCTTGACCGTTGATCACCCAATAAAAACAGATGGATATGGATCCACAATCCACCAGCTTTGCTAGAAATAATCAAACTAATTTCACTCAAAAGTTAAACTGCAGAGTTTGAGGTTTTGGCAATCAAAATTGACAGCATCAGTTCTTTAATCCAAACACAGGATGTGGAGAGGAAGAAAATTTTAATTTCAGCAGTCTTTCCTCAAACAAATTCAAGCCAAGTGTAGAAAGCTGGTTAATGTTGAGAAGTTTATCTATTGATTTAGTCATTAAGACATATACCTGGACACATATCAGTACACAACCCCACAATAGCACTGCTTGATAGCAAGTCTTCATTATCAATATCCTGGTTTTCCAATGATCCTGAAGGTAAGTCTCCCAAAGATTTTTGTTTTTCCACAACAGAACGATCAGTTATTGAAGGAACTTTTCCCTTAGTGACATTTTGACCACGTTGAATTGTGTCACCCCGTTCACTTTCAACTATGTCATGCTCAGTCTTAAAGCGAGCCAATCGCTTTGCCTTGGCTTGTTCTTCTCTGAATCAAAATAACAAAGATTACACTCTAGAAGAGTAATACATATTCAAAGAAATATAGAAGCAATCACTGCTGAAAATATGGAAAAGGTACATAACAGTTGTACCTATCAGTATCATCTTCAGTAGGATTGGAGTTCATTTGAATAATTTGACCAGCAGAAGAGCTAGGTGATCTAGTTCGCTTAGAAACAGAGTGGCTCGCAGGCTTGGTCATATAAGTATCGCCATTCATTCTATCAACAGATGGCGATAGTTGGTGATTATATTGTGAATCGGGTAGTTGACCACTACTCATTCCAATCCTTGACTTAGGAGGAGACAAAGAGGGCCTGAAAAAGATATTAGCACTATTAGAAGTTAGATCAACACTAACAAAAGCACATAAAGGAAGAGGTGACATACTACAGATGATCTGAATTAAGTCGTATGTACTTGTCTCACATTCCTAAAAGGCTAATACTACATGTTAGCCAAAGATCATACTACCTCCGTCCTTAAGAGTTCTTATGCTCCCCTTTTAAGTCCGTTCCTGAAAGTTCTTTACACTTTTGCTTTTTTCTATTTTTGGCAAACACCTTTCCACAGTCTCATACTATTTCTAACTTTTTGTTACACCGCTACGTTTTTACACAATCTCTTACTTTTTCCACTTTTTACTTACAGCCACCCACCTTTTTCACTCTCTCTCACTATCCACCTTCTAACACCCACTCACTACATCAACACACTCTCACCAATTGCGTTAATTTGTGTGCAAACAATAACCGTAAATAGCTTTTGGTAACTGAGGTAGTAAATTACATAATCGGACTTCGATAAACAAAACAAGCTTAAAATGGGAAAAGCAAAAGAAGAGAAAGAAGGAAAATTAACTATAAATTATTAAATTATACTTTATAAGTCAGTAGAAGTTTATAAACACACCATTTCTGAGACAGTTGTGTCCCCAGAGATCAGTCCCTGCAGACTTGAAGATGAAGCAACTTAACATTGAGAAACATGAATATGGAATCCTGACCTAGGAGAACATGACAGCCTTATTGGACATGCCAGCTGAAGAAATATATTTTAAGACATTATTCCAATATTAACTTCAGGGATAAGGAAAATTTAATAATCTCATCATCATACAGAAATTAGAGCTTTATAAACTGCATTGTCTTATGAATGTCCAAAAATTATTTCAGGGCAAAAGTAAAAATAAATAAATAAATAAATAAAAAATCAGTAATCTTATTCAGCTTGTCCTGTACAGAAATTGTGAATCAAAACCCTACAAGTGTCTAGTTATATGCATAGCTAAATCCAAAAACAATACTGCAAGTTTGTTGTGTACCAAAAACGCCACCAAAAGTCACAACATTTATTCGGTATCAAGGGCTCCTTAATAAATACACTAAAACCTAACAATGTTTGATTAATCCTTGACAAGTTATTAACTAATCAGGCAGACAGGAACTTAAAAAAAAAAAAAAAAAAAAAAAAAAAAAAAAAAAAAAAAAAAAATCACTGTTACTACAACTTAACATTTCCGTCTTTTGCTTAATGGCATTTCAAGGAAACCCCCTATCTAGCCTGCTTTTGTGCTAAGAACTATGTTTAGCGAGCTAATGTGAGCAGATATGAATGACATGTCAAACCACAGCCCAAGAATTCATCCTCACCACCCCCCCCCCCCAACAATTATAGCCCCTTCCCATGTTGCAAAAAGAAATGCTGGCCCCTAGGCAAGATAAATAAGCCCCTCCCCATTTTGTAACACCCAAAGCCATTTCCAGAAAAAGTAAACAATAGTTCATTATACAATGAACAGCAAACGGAGATCATGTTAGATGATATTTTCAAGACGGTAAATAAGTTGGAGGTCAATAATTGAGATTCTTTGACTTAAGGAACATCATCAAAATAGTCCTCACTAAACGTAATTTCTCAGCAATTATAAGAAAGACCATCACGATACCATCCAATTACTCATGACTCTCAACAAATTGGACGGCTCAGCCAAAAACAGGAATCCAAGCAAACAAGGAATGCTTTTAGTTAGAAATGCAACCCCTGAGGTTGACTACACAGATAAACAAAGCTTTCAAGGCAAGCACAGTTAATATTATGTTCCAAGAGTTGACACTACTAATTAATCCGTGAACTTTGACACAATTGTAGTTCAAAGTTTCAAAAAGAAAGAAAGTGAGAGAAAGAAAAAAGGAAAAAAAAAAGGGGGGGGGGGGGGAGAAGAATCACCAAATGGGGCACAGTCCAGGAAAATCCAGATAATCTACAGAAGGTTTCCTCTCAAGAAAAGTTTATCATCTATAACATTATAATGCATGCAGCCAGAATTACCTTCAGAATCTACAGAATTAAGTATTTGGTTGGACTCAGAATATATGACGTATCCAATCCTGGCATGAATATATGTTGTGATTTGAGCCCAAAACTGACAAACCCATCACAGCAGTTCTGTATCTTTTTTTTTTGGTGTGGGTGGGTGGGGGGGGGGGAACGGACAATGAGGACATCATTACACATGTAATAATCACATAGTTTGTTCAATCTCAGACCAAAATGAAAAGAAAGTGGACAATGAAAATAGTTTACTCCACCTTCTAGAAACTTCTCGGTGAACATAAGAATTCCTCTGAAAATCATCCTCAGGAGACAGTTCTTTTGAACTCCAAGTATTAACATTTTTTGTAGGGGAAATGCTTCTTTCATTTTGTGAGCTAGTGGTGCGGCCAACAGGTCTTCCAGGGACACCCCAAGTTTGAGAAGATGTAACAGGTCTATCAAAAAGATAAAAACCATCCGTGTGAATCATAATTTAGTAATAATAACCAAGAAATTAATGTTAAACTGGCAAGGCCCAGAAAATATATAGCAGCTACCTAGATTGTAATAAGTTCACAAAAAAAAAAAAAAGTACTTCATATTATCCCTTCTTTGATATCAAGCAATGGAGCATTGACTGACCTTTGAGAATTACTCCAAGAAGGTTGGGGATGGATTATTGAAGGACTTGCAGCAATAGTTGAAGAAGGTGACTGCCTTCTCTGTGTAGTTACACGGTCATGATAATCAGAGGAAACATCTGCATTGCTAAATCATGTGGAACAATTGAAATTAGGAAATACATTCAAGATGAAATCTACCATAAAACAGATTTTAAACAAGAGGATAATTTAGAGAGTTCAAAAGGTCCCTTAACAATTTTTCAAAACAGGTAATAGCTCAAAGTTCAACATTCTAACGTTGGAAAACAATAAGAAAAATTGTTGAGCGTACAGAAAACAGAAACAAATACTTATGACTTGAAAGTTGTAATCTCTACCTACTTCTCAGTAAATCAACTAAAACCCAAGTGAAATCTGAAGACATACTGAGGTATATAACTGTAGGCAAGACGGATCAAAGACAAAATTCAATAGTCCAGCATGACAAGTCCATGAACCTAAAAGGTTACCTAACTTGCCTTTATTGTAAAGAACATCGCCAACAATGTAATAACTTTAAAATGAAATACATAAAAAAAATAGTCCAAGTACCGGTGGCTTAATTTGAAGGATTTTGATAAGATTATAGAGTGACATATGCATAAACTCCTCCTCAAATTCAACTAGGGGATGCACAAAATATATAGAGAATGCTAGACATGGTTTCTGCACTTTTGACATCTACTCGTCATATGAGAAGAAATTTCACACACACACACAGGAGAGGGTATTTTGACTTGTAAAAGATAACCATTGCACCTTCTCATCCGATACACGAGTAACTGTAAATTGTACATGCATCTTCATATAGCACCCACAAACGCAATCGATCTAGCAATTACAAGTCGCCCAGCAGGGTGGATAAGACGTTTACTTGCTAAGTGCGCCTCATATTATCATGAAATTACACAAAATTAACCTTAAATATATTGCACTCATTACAGAGGGGAGGAAAAAAACCTGATGAAGGAAGGAACAAGTCAAGCTTACCGTTCCATGATATTGCTAGCAGGATCTTGCAGAAAATCATCATCATATCGAATAGGAGGTGTTCTGGACCTTTCCGGATTTTGAAAGTGTGGAAACTTAGAAGACGTGGTTGTTCCAAGATCTTGCGGAGTAGATGGAAAAGGTCTCTTATTACTTTGGTTACCAAAATCTCCAGCTAATGGGATTTGCTTATCACCCCTATGCAACAAAGGAGCTCTAAACAAAGGAAAAGGAAAACACAACATCTCCTATTTAACGGTATTTCAAATTGATAGTAAAAATAAAAAGTAAGAAAGCACTAAATTAAGGAAATAAAACCTAGTCATGAAGACTCTCCAAAAAAACAGTATGCACATTGCAGTCACTTGAAATAATGAAACTCAAATATAGATTTGATAATATTACTATCAATCAGCGTAATGCTTTCATCCATAGCTAACTTACTTCGAAAATCAACGGGATATAATAATCACCTAGTCATGAAGACTCTCCAAAAAGACAGTATGCACATCGCACAATCACTTGAAATTATGAAACTCAAATATAGAGTTGATAATGTTACTACCAGTCAGCATAATGCTATCATCCATAGCTAACTTACTTCGAAAATCAACGGGATATGATAATTCAGTATCACCAATTCGCTATTCCCCGCCCCTACTATTTTAGGCTAGTGTAACAAAACTATGAAGTGAACTGTGTTCCCATACCATGATTGATCAAGTCCTAAAAGCTAACAATGCTTTGAATACAAGTGATGTAATCTAGAATCATTATATAAAATAAAATGAAAACAACATGATTATGATCTTACCTAGCTGGTGCAGCATATGGTTGAGACGGACTTGTTACTAGACGAGCATTATGGCCATTATCGATAAGAGAAGGTGGTCGTGTTCTAGTATGAGCATCAAACGTCCTACAATCAAATTAAAAAAAAATGACAAAGGCAGTATGAGAAACAACAATTAACTTAAACAGTTCAAATTCCTCAACAATGACTAGATATGAGAGATATACCGGGGGCTCGGGAATCGTGGACCGGGACCGGCAGAGAAACCGGTGTCCGGAAAGGGAGGAGGAGACGAAGTCGGCGACTGAGGACGAGAGAAGGACCCGAAAGAGGTTGGCCCACTTGGTGGAGCAATCGGCCCTGAATTCTTCCCGAATCCAAACGACATTGCTCAATCAATCTCCACCCCTTTCTCTCTCCTCTCAAACAACCAAACTAATCACTAATTTCAGTAATAGTGACCTAAAATTCAAATTTTTCTTCAATTTCAATGGCAACCAGATCATTTATATAACTATAACTTCAAAAAATCAATGATAATGTAAATCAAAACTCGAAATTTCCCAAATTTATAACATAAATTAGCAAGGAAATAACCTAGTGGAATTGTTATTGAGCTTACAACAGACGATGATGAGATTCACTGTAGTGTTATTGCGATTGAATTCTCGAAATTGTACGAAATAGGGAGGAATTTGAAAGCTGAATAATTAGGGATTAATGGCGGGAGAATAAATTTGTGGAAAAATTAGGGTTTGAAAGTCGGTCGATTGATGTAAAATTGATTGAACGGAGGATTTTAAATAATAAGGGGCGGTTTAGAGAAGACGCTAATTAGAGTCACAGAAGAGAGGATCTGAGTTTGAAGTTCCTTTCTGAAATTGTGATATTCTCTATAAAGTAATAATCTAGTAATACGGGCCAAGTCGGTCCACCCACGACCCATGGTTAGTTTACCTTCTATCGATGCTCGGGTAATATAATTTGATTAAACTTTGACCATGAAATGTAAACGCTAAAACTATATCTATGTCATAATCTTGTGTCAAAAAAAAAAAAAAAAAAATAAAAAATATTAAAAATGTCATAATCTAGTATTACGGGCCAACTCGACCCACTCACGAGATCACGACGCATGATTAAGTTTACCCTGTACGAGTGTTTGCTTATCTGATAAAAAAAGTCTTTAGTCATTTACCTCATCGTTTTATTAGATAACTAGTGTGTGGTTCGGGCGATGCCCCAAGTTGCTAGTTTGTAATTAACATTCGATTAATTTTTGCTTAATATATTGAAAATCATCTTCAAAATTTAATATTTAGAAAAAAAGATTTGTCTTAGAAGAACCATATTTAATATTTGTAACAAAATTTAATACAAGTTGTTAAATTATCCTGTGATATGTAACGAATAGTACAATTAAGGACTAATCATCTTATCTAAGTTAATTATAATTTTGTTGGATAAGTTTACACAATACATGTATAGCTAGGGCGGTAAGACTTGCATAGTAATACTTGTTGGTCTCAAGTTCAAGTTTTGCTATAGACATTTTTTAGATGTCAAATCTAACTTGTGGAGGTGGCGTGGCATATATTGATGACTTGGCATGTTTATAGAGCTTAAAAGGGTGACACATGACACATATTCTCTTTTAGGAACGCTTTTTAATATAGAAGTATAGATATAGATGTATCAATAGGTAAAAAGAATCAATGAATAACGTAATTCTAAAACGGACACCAAGAATGATACGTGTCAATTCTTGGTGTAGTTTTTTTTTCCTTCCAAAAACACCCCTTTTCCTTTTTTGCTAAAATCTTCTTTAAAAATCTTAGTACAATTTAATTATTATAATATTATTCCAAATCTTTTATAAGTATATGTATCTTATACGAAGTATATATTTTCCTTTATAGCTAAAAAATAAAATAAAAAAAAATATAAAAAAAACCTTTATAGCTATCATCATTTCTCATATCTTTTAATAATAGGACAATATAATTAATTTGTTGTTGTTGTTGTTGGAATTTTGGTTTTTTTACACTTTAATAATCATGTAAGAAAAGTTGAATAAATAAAATGTAATTCTTTTTTATTTGTATCTCCAATACTTTTATATATTAGAAAAAAAAAATTGACCAAATGTCATTATGGAGGTTATTATTCCTATAGGTGTTTGTAATACATAATTATAAATACTCATTGGTTAATAAAAAGAAAATTGACACAAATTTATCATTGAATTTTTAGGTTGTCTAACATGTAGTTTTAATGTACTCATTTGTCTAATTTATTTTTTTTGTTTTATTTCATGTTTTGTTTAAATTAATTGATAATAAATATGTTATAGGTGTATTTTATCTGTGTTATTTTGAATACAATTTTTTTTATTGGTAAAATGTAGTCGAATTACCTTGCATGGCACATGACCTTATCTAGTACATTCTTAATGAACTAATGTGATGATTCTACATGAAAAGAAATAAAATTAATTAAGAACTCATAATTATTATTTTTTTTAATAGAAAAAATATTTCATTAATTAAAAGTCATACGACATCTACAATAGAGATTTGACGTTGACAAATACATAAGATATTGAATCAAATAAAATTTCCCTTCATAAAAACTACGATCGTCGAGTATATCTTGCACTGTGGAGCATCTCCCGCTTATATCGCTGAAAATTACAGCCTTGTTGGAGAGACAATCTAACGATCCTTTGTAGCCGTGAGGATGTTTTCCTTTTGATTCATCTGTTCGTATTCGAAAACTTGATAACTCTTTCACCAATGCTACCATGGATTCAAAAGAAATTTCTCTGTCAAAAAAAGGAGATGAACCTTGTCTTTCGAAGGAGGTCGAAAAAACCTTGTCTTTCGAAGGAGATCGGAAACCCTTTCTTTCGAGGGAGAAAAGTTCCTCCCAAAAGGAGGAAGCATTATTATAAACCTAAAAAAAACAATAAAGAAACAAGGATTGAGGCTTTCCATCGATTTTGAAGCCCCTTCAAAATTCAACAATGGAGGCTAGGGTTTTGGGGAGAGAAAAGAGGAAAAAGGAGGAGAGGCGAAAAAAAAGATAAGAGAATAATTAAGAACTCATATAACACAATAAAATTAGGGAAAATGCTATATATAGCCCTTAGGGCTACATATAAGCATTAAATTTACACTTTAAAATTGTAAATAGTTAAGAAATCATGAAAATATAAACACTAATTACACTGATTTACGCGTGTTTTTGTCATGAATTCCTAATTTTATACAATTTCCAAGAATAGATTTAATGCATAACCCTAAAATAAAATATAAACACTAATTACACTGATTTACGCGTGTTTTTGTCATGAATTCCTAATTTTATACAATTTCCAAGAATAGATTTAATGCATAACCCTAAAATTAGAGGGAATTCATGTGATAAAAAGAGAAATAAAAAGGATATCATATACTAACTAGTTTTTAGCTAGGCTTAGGCGATATATCTTCAGTTATTTGTATATCATGTTAAGAAGATAACATCAATTATTGAATGATTTAGTGGTTAAAATTTTAATGTATAAACTTGTAGTCACGATTACAGAAGCGTTGTGATAGATATATGTTTTTTCTTCATAAAAATGTTGTAATAAAAATTAAGGTGTTACTATTTGTCCAAAAAACAAAAAAAAAAAAAATACATTTGAAGTTATTACCAACTACCAAAGAAGATTAAATCTAAAATTCTTAATCTATATACAATCATTTAAAAATTAAGTGATAAAGTGCTTTCATTCAACGGTGCAAAAACGCAACTCGAATCAATCAAGTTTTTACAAATATTCGACATATTGCATTTGCTTACGACGGAGTACCACATAAGAAATGCAAATTATTGGCATTGTAAATTAGCATGATGGTAAGATTTCAATGTCTATTTAAGGATTATGAATTATTGACTCCTATAAATCTACTCTTATAGTACAATTTATAAAATTTATTTCATTACAAACATGATCCGCTCATAAATTAATGTTAGTTTACGTGTACTGAGTATGGAAGACATAAAAACAATATAATTTTTTTTGAAACAATATAAATCTTTTATGGCTTGATTTTTTATATATTTTTTTTATTTTTTTAGACATTTAGTACTATACAGTGTATACACTACGTAATTTGTAAATTTCTGCTTTTTTTATGGCAAGTTTGCAACAATTTGGGGTTGTGCAAGACGGGAAGTTTTAAAATCGAAATGAATATACCGTTCATACAATTTATCAAGAAATGATAAATCGTAAAATCTTATTGAATTTGAGATCATATTGGATCAAGATTTTATTCTTAGGGAAATTTTGATCATTTTAAATACCTAAATCGTATTGGATGTGAGATCATTTTGGATTGAGATTACTCATATGGAAACTTTGATCATTTTTAATTCCTAGTATGTTACAAAGATAATTATTGGTCATGTAAATAAATCATGTTTCAATGAAAATAATTCATTTGCAAATCAAGATTATTATTTTTATTTCATTTCACCATCGTAATTAGCCCCAAATCCCAGATTTCGACAAAAATCGTTGTTTACTGTTCTCCCTCTTCCTACAACACAATCCAAAAATTGCAATGCCCTGAAATTCGTACCACCATCACCTGAACTTAAAATACCCTTCATTTTCTCTCTCCTAAACCCCCGTTTTCCGGAAACCCTTCTTTTTCTTCACACCCAAATTTGCCTTTGTTCTGGGTTTTCTACAACGATTCTGGTGAATTAGGTAATTACCCATTTGATAATTTTTGCATTTTCAATTTGGTTTTGTTGTAAATCGTTCAATTTTTTTTGTGGGTAGTTTGAATTTCTGTTTCATTGAGTTTTTAACCAAAGTATTGAATTGATTAGGGTTTGTTCTAGTGATTATTTGAACGAAATTTATGTGGGATTTTTTGCTAACTTGGGATTAATTAGAGGGTTAAAGTATGAAACTTTCAAATTTTGAGAGAAAGCTAAAGTTGTAAAGTTTAATTTGAGCTAGTTGATAATAGTTAAAGCATTAAATTTATTTACAAGAGACCTTCAATATCATTTCAATCTGAAAGGTGTTTGATACTCATAGTTGTGACTGGAGTTTACTTTCTGATTGCTTCAGGTGGTTTTTGTTGGTCATGTAATCATGGATGTTAGAAACTATACATCCACTGATTATATGTCTTCTGTTCATTTAAAAACGTCGAATATTTCGAAGAAGGTGGCAGATAATCGTCACCTTGAAGGGCGGGAGAGAGTTACTGGCCCTGTTGTTGTTGATAGAGTGCCAGAAAGCTCTCTCTCTGAAGGGCGAGGACGAGTCAATGGTCATGCTGTTGCAGGTGATGTTGATATTGATCTTAGGGAAATATACTTTTTGGTCATGCAATTTCTATCAACTGGACCATGCCAGAAAACTTTTGCACAGTTGTCGAACGAACTTATGGAGCATCAGCTCTTACCCAGAAGGTATCATGCTTGGTATTCAAGATCTGGGATTCAAAGTGGGGAAGAGAATGATGATGGTGTCTCAGTTCCTTTGACGTTTGAGAAACTTCTGCATAGGTATGCAAGTAATAGTTCAATGTTGCTTTGTTTTTGCCCTGCTATATGTTTTACGAGGGTTTCACATGGAAACTGTTTAAATGGACTCATCAATATAATGCATAGTGAATCTAGTATTAGTTTTTTTGTAAGTATTATTATATCAACATTGGTTATATTTGTTATTACTATTACCATTATCGGTGGTAATTTTTATTTTATATAGGTACGTGAGTTATAGTTCAATATTGCTTTGCGTTTAGCCTGCTATATATTTTTAGAAAGGGTTTCACATGGAAACTGATTAAATACAATCATCAATATAATGCTCAGTCAATTTAGTATTAATTTTATTTTAAGTATTATAATATCAACATTAGTTATCTTCGTTATTTCTATTACCACTTTTGTTCTTGTTTTTACTTTATATAGGTACATGAGTAATAGTTCAATATTGCTTTGCGTTTAGCCTGCTATATGTTTTACAAGGGTTTCACATGGAATCTGGTTAAATACGCTTTATCAATATAACACGTAGTGAATCTAGTACTTCCTCTATTCTCTTTTAAATGCAACACTTCTCATTGCACGTTTGCCAATGAGTTCTTTCAATCATTAGTATCTTTTATTACTAATATGGAAAAAAATGATATTAATAAAGTATAAACCGCGATGAATCTAATAAGATCCCACATGACAATATTTTTCCTTACTAAAAATTTTAAAAACTAGTCAAAGACTCAAAGTGGAGTATATGAATAGTGTAAAAGTCAAAGTGTTGCATTCTAACGAAAACTGAGGAAGTATTAATTTTATTGTAAGTATTATAATACCAACATTCGTTATCTTCATTTTTGAATCCGGAGATCAAGAGCGTATTTTTGATGAGGCCAGAAACATTACCAATTGAAGCCATGTTTCATTGAAGTTAGGATGGAATGTCCATCTGTGGTGAAATTATAATATATTTAACACTACATAAGTTTCATATGTTCTTAACATCGTCCGATTTTATATGTTCCATAATAATCTTAGCATACTCCGTATCTACTTTACTCCATTTTGGCAAACCCTTTTACCACCAATAACTACACCTTTCCACTTTTACTTAATCACCATTTTTCTTACACCCACCCATCTATTTACATTCTCTTACTGTATCCATCTTTCTCTACACCCACTCACCTAACTTTACTATCTCTCTCTCCTGCCTTAATTTTTTGTTCAAACAGTAAATGTTAAAAACATTATGAAACCGAGGTAGTATGTATGGAGGCTCAGGCTGGAAATGAGTGTAATGGTAAATGATGAGCTGCAGCAAAAATGGTTATCTTTAAGATCACTGGTTTTGTCGAATGTTTCAGTTTTTGGTTGAAAAGTTATTCATGTTTTCTCTCTGGATAAGAGGTTATATTATAATGTAAGGTTATTGAAATTTACATGTGAATTTTACTGATATAGTAGACAATATATTATCTTTTTAAATAATTTTTTAACTGTATATCTTGTTATTTAGAGGTTACTGATTTCTATAGATTGCGGCTTGAGGTCTGAGTGTTTTTCCACCCTTTCCTGTGAACAGGTATTCCCACATTGCAAAAGACCATTTTGTTAGGCTTTTGAAACAGCTGATGCTTTGTTCCCCTTCTCCATCTCTTGGCATGGGCCATGGTCCAAATGCTGCTGATGTTCCTACTTTGTTGGGAACTGGTTCCTTTTCTCTTCTGAACTGTATGGTCACTAAACTGCTTTGCTGTATTTTTTTTAGATTTCTTTTTCATAATAGTTTGTCTGATTTTGTTGCGAGAATTTGTGGCTGTGTGGAACTGAAATTCTATTCCCACCTTATGTCTTAATTCTTATGCATCAGCTCATCTTACAATTTTTGTAGAAGACTATCATGTCTTAGAAACTTATAATCCTTAATACAGTAGTTGGTTAACATTGGAAATTTGTGTTTGTGTCATTATGCAATCATGTCCAAGGCTCAAATTTTGTTTCTTATCCACTTGAAAACAGAGAAAATTTCAGACCTGATTTTGTTCTCCAGGGAATGCCTTTTTTTTTTTTTGTTCATGCCTTGAAAATTATATACTGCTATTATAAGATATTGCTGTCATATCTGACATCCTAAACATTTCATTAGCTCTTTTACTGGAACCATAATTGTTAGTTTTGAGGTGAACTGTTCTTCACAAGAAACAACTTATTGCACCGAAGGCATGTTAATTTTTGGCTCATATTATTGTGTAAAACGTTTATGTTCAATGCTTGACCGATAAGTTTATGGTGATGGTCTCTGCTCTCAGTTGATAGAAATTCAGTGGATAAACAAGTCAAGCTTCTGCCGCGTTACTTGTGCTGGCCTCATATGCAGGTTGATCAAGTACATGGATTGCATTTGAGGGCCATCGGTGGGGGCTTTACCCGACACCATCGTGCTCCATCGATACATGCTGCTAGTTATGCCATTGCGAAGCCATCAACTATGGTGCAAAAGATGCAGAATATAAAGAGGCTTAGAGGACACCGGAATGCTGTCTATTGTGGTAACTTTCTCATCATGTTTGAGTTTGTGCTCACAGCTTGCATATATGTGGATATGATTGGAAATGCGTGTGCTTGTAAAGTTGTGATGTCTCATGACAACAGTGAAGAAGATAATGATTCACATGATTCTGTTTGTATGATTTGAGTGGGCAATATCTAGTTTTGTACGCTAAAGCTATACTTTATACTGTATGTATGTGAGTTTATTATTCCTTCCTCTGAATCCACCTCGGCAGAAGTGACCTGTTATTCTATTGTAATTGATCTTTCATAGTTTCATTATCTCTCTCAAACATTCGTATTTTTAGCTGTTGCATATTCACTGTTTATCTATTTGGCTTCATCCTGCTCCCGTTATGTCACCTTTGTAAATTTTTGGGGCTATATTATGACTGTAACATAACTAATATTGCTGTTTCTGTTTTGTAGCCATATTTGATCGAGCAGGCAGGCATGTAATTACTGGTTCTGATGATCGCCTTGTAAAAATTTGGTCAATGGAAACTGCATTTTGCCTGGCTAGTTGCCGTGGGCATGAGGTGAGTTGACTGCTTTCTGCCTTGCTTGGACCTAAGTAATTTAATTTGAATTGATTATTTATTAGACATGCTTATGATGAATTTAAATGAACTCCTTATTTATGCAAGGGGGATATCACTGACTTAGCTGTTAGCTCAAACAATGCTTTGGTGGCATCAGCTTCAAATGACTTTGTCATCAGAGTGGTGAGTCTCCTACTTCCAGCTTGGTAATCTTGGCCATTACTTTCATTAGTTACTGAGTATTAGTTTTTTTGCAATTCAACAGTGGCGTTTGCCAGATGGGCTCCCAATTTCAATATTGCAAGGCCATACTGGTGCCGTTACTGCAATTGCATTCAGTCCCAGGACCGCATACCAACTTTTGTCGTAAGTTCTATTTCCAGATGAGTTTAATACAGCAGTTTTTTTTTCGAATTCTTTTATCTGGAGTTTTTAGGAGTGGATAATTCTGTAATTTTTTATTTACTTCACTTTAAAGCAGACTCACGTGAGATTGTCTTGCAGATCGTCTGATGATGGAACCTGTAGGATTTGGGATGCAAGGAATTCACAGTTTAAGCCTCGAATCTATGTGCCAAAGCCTGCTGACGCTGGGACTGGTTAGTTTATCATATATATTTCTTGTATTTTACTGTAATTGGAGGTTTGTGATTTTATTGAAATCTGCTCATTTGCAGGTACAGCTCAGCAGAGCCATCAAATTACATGCTGTGCATTTAATGCTAATGGAACCGTCTTTGTGACTGGTAGCTCTGATACTTTTGCAAGGGTAAATTTTTACTATCTATTTATGTTTTAGGTTTGACTATCTGGCATGCAGCACTTATTGATGTGCATTTCCTAACATATCCTTGGTTAAGAACTATACAGCTATTCTTGTCAATTTGTCATATACTTTTAAGGTCCAGTTCATTTGACCTTTTTGAGATACACATCTTAATCTTTAGATAATAAAGATCATTAACTGTTCAATGGTAAATAATCGCTGTTTTTCAATGTTTGAAATAAAAAATTATTCACGTGGAATCAAATTACAAGACTTGCAAGTTGCAACTTGAAGTTTTTGGAGCAGGAGAAAGATTAATGCCATTTAGTGGCTTTGGCAGATTTTGAATCCGCAAGTTGGTGGTGGCTTTGTAACTGCTGGTAGTGAATTTTATTGGTTGAGAAGCTGACTGGAGGGAAAAGAAAGAATTAAATTGTCAGGTGAGAGGAAGGGATGACAGAGATAGAGTCACTGGAGAAATGTGTTGGCAACTGGCAAGCTACTTATGCTCAATATTTTTATGGAGCATTAGAGCTTACAGGCTTCTATCATATTTTGTGATAGTCATGTGTTTGAGAGTCATTCAACTTGTTACTTAGGAAACATACGCGACTTTGACTGGAATTGAGTGAATTGGAGAGGTTAATATGGAGTTATATGCCCGTCCTCCAACTTCCCTGCTTAAAGTTGTCCTCCTGTTACCACTTAACTCTCCTCAACTTCATATATCTAATCATTCTCCTGCTGCATCTTTTTTTTTATTGTTTTAAAAACCTTTGAGCACTCATTCTTATTGCTCCAACTGCTTTCTTAAGAATGGTTTTGGGTTTGAGATCATTTCAACAAATCATCTGAAACGTAGGTTGTGAAGTAGGAAGGGTTGGCTTGAAGGAAAAAGATTGAAGATGAATGTTGGGAAAGAATGAAGTAAAAGAAAGCACAGTAATTGCTTGTTGGGCTTTTAAAAGAAGGAAAAGGGATGGAAGTAAGTTAAAGTCACCTGAAACTGGGATTAGGGTTTGGTTGCTCCCCACAATAATATTAAGTTACTTCACAAATTTTTATTGTAAAAGATACTTTCTTATGCTAAATCTTGTCATCATCCGATCCAAGATAAGAAGTGTGTTAGCTAGCTGGATCCAGTCCAAAATACTGCTAAAAATCATTCCAGATGGCAAATAGTGATATTTCCAGCACTAGAACTTCGTGCATACAAAAGCTGTTCGCAACTTGAGAAAGAACGGATCAAATGTTTTCTGTATAATGTATTTCGTCGGTTCCATCTTATATTCCATTCTTAGAGCTAGTGACTGATATTATATCCTGCATTTTTCTGAATTACGAATGGGCATCTATGTATATATACTAAATTTTCTTGCTGCAGGTTTGGAATGCTCCCAAGTTCAGTCCTGATGATTCATATCAACCATATAATGAAATTGATCTGTTACGAGGACATGAGAATGATGTCAATTATGTGCAATTTAGGTCTGTCTATTACTCTAGAAAAATATATTCACCTTTAAGGAAATTATTTCTGAAGAAATTCTCTTCTTGATTGCAGTGGCTGTGCTATTACTGCAAGATCAGTCACTAGTGATGCTCTTAAGGAGGAACAATCACTAAAATTCAAAAATTTGTGGTGGGTACTTGTGGCTATGATATCTGGTTATGATCCATGTTGGCATGTTCCAGTCCTGTTTTAAATGCTATTGAGCTTGAATCACTGTTCTAGTCGGTGCCCCAAGATCCCAACACCCTACCAAGAGGATTTTCTTGATCTTTTGTTTATTTGTGTTTTCAGGTTCAGTCATGATAACATTGTAACATGTTCTCGTGATGGAAGTGCAATCATTTGGGTGCCAAGGTCGCGTAGCTCACAAGTGAGTTTCCCAATTTTTTAGATTAGCCTTCTCTTTAAATAAGTTTTCTAGAATCTGCCTAGTTCGTGTTTTAGGATGCACTAACAAGTTTGGAGTGGAAGAAGGGTTACATCTGGAAAATTTTGTTCATGGCTTTAAGTTTTTTCTCACTTTCTTTTACGCTTTAGTTTTCTATGCTTTATGATGCCATTTCTCTTCTTTGAGGAGTGGGGGTAAGTTGTGTTTCTTGTTACATGTAAAGAATATCTTTTTGATGATTTGTAGTTTCCACACATGAATTAACTTCAGTCATTAATTGTTTGACTCTCAAAGGGAAAAGTTGGGCGGTGGACTAAGGCGTATCATCTCAAGGTACCCCCTCCACCACTGCCTCCACAACCACCTCGTGGGGGACCACGTCGGAGAATCCTTCCAACTCCTCGTGGAGTAAATATGATTGTCTGGAGTCTCGATAATCGTTTTGTGCTTGCTGCTATTATGGGTAACTTTCTTTTTGTTGTTTTGATTAAATAAGGGTTAAGGCTTCTGAGTGTTATCTTTATTTTTCTGCCTTGATTACATGTTTCTTAGGCAGAATGAATTTTTTCTAATGTCTGGTGTTATTGGAAAACATTTGTGGATTTGTCTGCTTCCACTTCTTTGAATAATAATTGAGGTTACAGTTACAAGTTTTAGCAAACAATTAAGCAATTAAATAACCATTTTTTAGTAATCTATCTTATTTTTGATATCAGTAGACTTCTAATGTTTAAAAAAAGTAATTGAGACTTTTATTGTACTTCCTCTGTTACAGAGAGAAGACATGGAATTTGAGATGAGGAGAGAAATAAAGATAGGGATCCATGTGATAAGTAGAGAGATAGAGAGAGAATGTGCAAGTATTGTATATGTCTAAAATTTACAATTTTTTGTGAAACTTCCTAAAATGGTAATAGTTGTAATATTAGGGGAACGAAGAAAGCAATATTTAATGGTAGAATGGTATATGATAAATTTATATGTCAAATGTAATGAAATTCATTTTATTAAAAAAGTTGCGAAGTATGATGCACAGGCTTGGATTTGGGTGTCGTGTCCGACACGGTGTTGAATCCTTTGACATTTAAGGTTTTATGAAAATTCATACTAGGCCATTATATATCTGGGTGTCGTATTGTGTCAAAGTGTCGAGGATCAGGCACTCGACATACAGCAGGGTGTCAGAGTAACATAGGTTGATAGTTAAATTGCCTGCTTCTTTAAAGGTTATCAATTGCATAAATGAATATGATTGACCGAACCGTTTAGCTTAAAACCCCTACATAGCAGCATCTAATTTGCTCTGACTTTTTTTTTTTTGGTTTGCAGATTGCAGAATATGCGTATGGAATGCTGCAGATGGAAGCTTAGTGCATTGTTTGACCGGTCACACTGAATCTGTGAGTGCTGGTTAACTTATTTTGTGATACTAATTATTTCTGTAACGAGTTTTTTTTGTAAGCATACATAACATATCATTTCATCGCATGCGTAAAAAGTGGAAGCTATGACTTTTGGAGATAAGTAGAATTTTGTGCAACTGTTGTTACTTATCTTTGGAAGGTTGCTTTAAAAGGATGCTGTGAAGCCCAGACTATTTTATAGCTAGAATCATCAACTGTGATACTTCTAGATGCTATATAAGCTATTCTATCCCCCAGTAAATTACTGGTTAACACAGTTCCAGAGATAACACTTGGGTTCCATTCTAATCACAAACCACAGAATCGCTTTGTATGGGAAATATCTAGTTTTCCCTTGTACTGAAGTTGGGTCTGCCGCAAGTGTTTGATATAATTATCTTCTCTCATTCTCAGACATATGTTTTAGATGTGCACCCCTTCAATCCTCGGATAGCTATGAGCGCTGGTTATGATGGAAAAACCATAATTTGGGATGTAAGTCCAACAACCCCCCCCCCCCCCCCAAAAAAAAAAAAAAAAAAAAAAAAAAAAAAAACTAATTTCCTTGCATCTTTTAATTTGCTTAATCAATTTATTTGGTGCTTTGAACTTCAGATATGGGAAGGGACTCCAGTTCGGGTATTTGAAATCGGACGTGGTAAATTGGTTGATGGAAAATTCTCTTCGTAAGTGAAAACTATTATTATTGTTGTTATTATTATTTATTTTATTTTATTTTACAGTTCGTCTTGTGTGCGGCCGGCCACACCGTGTGACCACTTAAAGTAACCCCTATAACATTGATTAAGTAACCTCTGTAACACCAATTAAGTAATCCCTATAACACTGACCGAGTAACTCTATAACAATGATGAAGTAACCCCTTTAACACTATCAAGTAACCCCCATTACACTAGCAAAGTAACCCCTATAGTGGCTGGCCACACGGTGTGGCCAGCCACATATAAGACTTTGTGTTTATCTTATTTTATTTTATTTTTAAATATTTGTCAGAAGAGTTCAATTCCATCTGGTTGTGATAATTCAATGTCACTTGTCCTCTAGTGAACTCATCTTGGATTCATAATTAAAATTAAGTTCATGCTTTTTATCCATCATTTGTAGTGTTTCTTTTTGTTGATATCTACTTGCATTTCTGCAACTTTATATCTGTCATACAATGATGTAAACTATGCTGTTTGTGAATCAGAGATGGGACATCAATTGTGCTCTCAGATGATATTGGCCAGATATACCTGTTAAACACCGGGCAAGGGGAATCTCATAAAGATGCCAAATATGACCAGGTGTTGTTTTATCATGCCTGGTCTTTGCGTGTTCTTTCAAATAAAGATTTACATGCTTGCATCATGATGATTGCATCTGCTATTCTTACAGTTCTTCTTGGGAGATTATCGTCCTCTTATCCGCGATGCTCTAGGGAATGTTCTTGACCAGGTCAGAGAAAAGTTATTTTCTGTAGTCTGTACACATTATACCATACACTAGACGATCATTATATATGTGTTCGTGTGCTTATTATATGTTATGGTTGATTCTCTGAAATATCTAAATATTATGATCTTTGAAATACGTGTCATTCTTTTGCACTAATGTTGGCTTCAGGTTAAGAAGTAAGAGATTATTTTTTTGACAAATGCGCTACTTTAGATTTATCTTTTGTTATACTGGATTTGTCACTTGTGAGAACCTATCTTTGTAAACGTTAATTTATTGAAGACTAACTTTTGACAAGTAATATGTAACGCTATGGTCATTGTGGATGTACAATGCAGGAGTCGCAGTTTAGTCCATACCAAAGAAATCTTTTGGACCCTCTTTGTGACTCAAGTGAGCTTAAAATAATTTAATATATTATGCATCTTCTCTGTTTCTGCCCCCATTGTGTTGAGAAAACGGATTGTAATTTCAGGCATGATCCCATATCCTGAACCTTATCAAAGTATGTACCAGCGCCGGCGTCTTGGAGCACTGGGTGTAGAGTGGCGTCCATCTAATATAAGATTTGCTATCGGTCCGGATTTCAGCTTAGGAGAAGATTACCAGATGATGCCTTTGCCAGATCCTGAAGCAATTATTGATATTCCAGAACCTTTGGATGTTGCTCTGTGGGAGCCAGAAAATGAAGTTATGACTGATGACGCAGATTCAGAATATGATGCAGCGGAGGAATATTCCAGTGCCAAAGAGCAGGAAAGTTTAGGGACCAGCTCCTACGATGATACGGATTATGATGCGGAGAATAATGATGTTAAGCAAAGGCATAAAGACGCCCTTCGTCGATCCAAAAGGAAGAATGAGAGAGCGGAAGTAAGTCTTGTTTTCCTGATGTATGTTACTTTTTTCTCCTTCTGAAATTTACTCAGGATGATATTTTGTTGTTTCTTAGGCTGAGTTTACTGCTTCTGGGAGACGCATTAAGAGGAAGAGTGTGGAAGCTTCCAACAGATCTTCTTCTGAGAATCGTAGGGGTAAGAAATTAAAGAATGTTCGCAAGGCTTCAAAAAAGCCGTCTAGTAAAGCTCAACTATTCAGACCTCAAAGAGCTGCAGCTAGGAATGCAATGAGTGTATTTTCTAGAATCCCTGAGACATCTTCTCTTGGTGAGGATGAGGAGGATGGTTCTGAAGGAGATTCTTCAGACAGTCAATCAATTTCTCAAGATTCTGAAATTGGAGTGTATGAGCCTGCTTGGGATCTTCAGAATACCTCAGGTCAAGGTGGAGAAAAAATTCCCTTTCATGAATCTGCTGCTGTAATAGATCCAATTGAGCTGTCTGAAGCTCAGACATCTGTTGGAAATAAAAAGAAATTGGTGCTTAAATTAAGTGTCCGTGATACGAAAAATTCCTGGTCTAGAAGTGATAACCAAAGAATGTTGGAATCTTCATCTTCTTTATCTCAGGCAGCGGATCACAAGCAGCGCAGCTTTGGCGACGAGGATGTGGATTTACATCCTCTTGCTGCTACTGACCAAAAGCCATCTCAAAGTGTAAACAGAGTCACAATCAAGTGTAAAGGCCTGCTAGAAAAAACAAGTTCTGCTGGAAGCGACATCCCTGTGGAAGCCTCTTGTAGTAGATGGCTTGAAAGTGGTTCTAATGGAAATGGTGATGGCTATTCTGTGGAAAATGCTGTCGAATTCAGTAATGGTAACTCTCATGATTTGGAAGAGACTGTTCAGCCAGTACCAAGACCACCAACCAGAATCAAGATTAAATCCAGTGGAATCTTGAAGCAAGAGAAAAATCCTAGACTAAAATTGGTTACTGGAATAAAAAAGCTGGGCGGTACTGATGATTCTTCAGCATCATATATAGCTAGCTATGCTGGTGGTGTGGAAGAGAATAATTACAATACTGGTTACTATGAGAACTATTCTGGTGTTGATTTTCCTGATGCTGAAACTGATGTAGTACGCCGAACTAGGTCTATGGAGATTAAAGCAAGCACTCGTGAAGCTGGAAGAGGATGCCGTACGTTGAAGCTGCGGAAGAGTGACAGATCAGCAGAGTCATCAAAGATTTCTGATAAATCTCTAAGGTCTGCTAGAAGTAGGCATGACACCTTTTTTGAAGATGGCCAGGGCCCTCCAAGTACAAGTCTGTCTAATGCTGCTGTTGGGAAGATATCTTGGCTAATGTTGTCTGAGCATGAACCAGGTTATCGTTATATTCCCCAGCTTGGGGATGAAGTAGTGTACTTGAGACAGGTAATTCCATTGAGTCATATCTCATTGTTTTGGATTCTGTACTTGTATTATGAAATTAATGCTTTCACTGATTTTCAGGGCCATCAAGAATATATAGAAAAATATGCTCCACATGAAAGAGGTCCTTGGAATACAATGAAGGGACGGATAAATGATGCTGAGACCTGCCTGGTTGAAGGCCTTCATTATGCCTATGTTCCTGGTTCCGGGGAGAGCTGTTGTAAGCTCACACTTAAATTCGTAGACGATTCTTCAAGTGTTTTTGGCAAACCATTGAAGTTGACTCTTCCAGAGCTGCTTCATGCCCCTGATTTTTTGGTTGAGAAAGCATGGTATGATCTTGCTGTCAGTAGAAATTGGACTCCTGGGGATACTTGCTCAGTATGGTGGAGGCATGAAGATGGAGAAGGCGGCAGCTGGTGGGAAGGTCAGATAGTTGATGCAAAACCAAAATCTGTTGACTTTCCAGACAGTCCATGGGAAAGATATGCTGTTCAGTACCTGGGTGATCCTGGTATTGAGTTGCACAGTCCATGGGAACTGCACAATCCTGAATTTCGGTGGGAGCCTCCGCATATTGATTTTGATACAAGAAACAAATTTCTTGATTATCTTTCTAAATTAGAGAGGAGGAGACAGGTAATCCATTTCCCTTTCCAAAGATTATGTTTAGAATTATTATTGTTCTGCAAGGAAGAGAAGTCAATGCATTGATGATATTTCTGGAAAAAGAAATAACCTTGTCTTGTTTGATTTGTAAAATTTATAGGACTATGGTATGGTCAATTTGGAGCAGGTCTCTCACAGGCCAGATTTCTTAAACCGGTAAGTCTTTGTTCATGTTCACCCTTAGCTTTTCTTCAGGTGTATACCAACTCTCCTCAAGAAAGTATATAGTGGTCATCCATTTGTGTGGGTATTACAAAATTACTTTGATCTTAGGACACTAACCAAGTGGAAATATAAAGCAGTGTTGATACAGTCATAAGCTTATAGAAGCCCTAAAAATAAAAAATACATTTAGATAATAGACACCGAGGGAAGAGCAAGCCTATCCCTAGATACCAAGCATGCGATCTCATCATCAATTTCCAGGCAATCTGGTTAGCGAGTTCACTGCCTTTGACATTCTCAGAACTCCTGATTGTCTAGATTTTCTGATATAAGTTTTGCATAGAGGTGTGACAAAACCAATTTGTCTATCAAAATTGCCTGTGATTGTTTTGAATTCCACACTTATTTTAGTTTTTTGGGTGCAGGTTTCCAGCCCCTTTGTCATTGAATGTGGTTCGATCTAGGCTGACAAACAATTATTATCGAAGTGAAAAAGCAGTAAAACATGATATCAATGTGATGATGTCCAATGCTATGTCATATTTTGCGAAGAATGCAGGAGTTTTCAAGAAGATGAAACGCATGAATGACTTTTTTGAAAGAACATTGTCAAACTTGTGAAACACATTTTTTGAGATTTAGGTTACATCACCAGACCACATTTTTTCAGTTCTCCCCAGATTTTGTTTAGGCAGGGTGTACCAGAGACCTTGTTCTTGTATGCATACATTGCAGTTTCACCCTTTAAGCTAACAGGGACCGTCTTTCTTTAACTATAGAGCTCTGAGTTGCTCCTAGAAGCTTCGGAATGTGTACGATGCATCTGGTGTAAATTTTACTTCACTTGGTACTAGACCCTGCTGAAGTTGGTGCTATTTCTGAGCTGTCATAGACAAATGAATAACTCTCTATTAATACAAATTGCTACAATTTATATTGGCTAGTAATCCTTAGCATGGGCAAGCCTACATGTCTGATGCCCTTTTTATTATTTATAAATTTTGTTTCTTACATTTGATGAGGCATACTTTACAGTAAACCCTTGCTTAAAACCAGATAAATCTGCCTATGTTCTTTCTTTCTTTGCTTTTTTAGTCTGAAAAAAATAGATGTAAACCAGGCATATTTTTCATGGGGGGTAAGTTACTTTGGGGTAACTGGGTAAGGATCCTTTGTTCTTTTCCTTAGCTCAAGTGTTCAGACCGTCAGATATTTGGCCAAAAGTACTGTAAAAGTTATGGTTTTGGTTAAGCCAAGACACCTGTTACTTCAAATTTGACATGTCTATAGTTAAATAAACTAATGTACATTTAACAATAACAATGTGATACCTTAAGCACACTCCTAAAAGTAAAGAAGACTCTAAATGGTTCCCACGTGTCTTGGGATTGGCTAGGATGACTAACGAGTAGACTTGTAGGTATCATGTAAATTTATTAAAACAATGGCTCAGGAAAGACTCAAGTCCATATGTGATATGTCTTCATGTTGTGTCATCCAAGTTTGGTGAGGTTGGGTAGGATTGACTCTATTTGAAATTTGATTTATTCTAAATTTTTGTGTCAGTACTAATAACTTGAATTTATTCAAATTAGCTCGTGTTTTGACACCTTTAGATTAGACCTGATAATAAGGAGCCCATCTTGACATGATTAGTTTTTTTGAAAATTTTGGACGGGTTTAAAAAAGCAATTTTATGCATTTTTAGTTTTTTTTTGCATGATCCAAAATTGACCCGAAAAACCTGCACAACTCAAGTAATTTGGATGGGTTTGTGCACATAATTTCCAGCCCAAAATTAAGCCCGGCATGAATCCGGCCCGACCCACCTAATGATCACCTCTAGAGCTATCAAAAGTTGACCCGAACCGAAACACCGACTCAAACCCGATTATTAACCAGACCTATTACTAACCCGACCCAAAAATTAAACCCGGTCTGTTACTAACCCGACTCAAAATCAACACGACTTGTTATTGACCCTACCTAAATTCAACCCAAATTGTTCCCGACCCGATTTCAAATTACCTTAAATGCAATTTAGACCACCTTATTATTGTTGATCAAAGCATTTTGTCTTGGGAGACCTAGTCGGTCCTGGGCCAGCAAAAGAAAGGAGCATCATCCTCAAATTTAAGAGTTAAATATAGTATATATTTGTTGTATGGTCAAAAGAGATAATTATCTTCCTAAATTATAAACTATAGTTTGTTAGTATATTGCCATATATATTATAGTCAAAGGAAATAATTAGGTTGAAAAAAATTATGATTATCTATTTATAGTTAGTTGAACCCGAATACGACCTGACTTGGAAATGAGCCGACCTGATTGTAAACTGCAAATTATTGACTTGAACATTACCCGACTTGAATCCGAGAATGACCCCACTTGGAAATGACCCAACCTGATTATAACCCGTAAATTGTTAACTTGAGCTGAACATTTATGACAACAAATAATGATCATATATGGTTCCAAACGACATTATATGACTCCGAGATGTATTGCATAGAATTTCAAGACTTTTAGACATCGGGCCCCGAAAACTCCAAAAATTCTCAAAAAGCGTGGATATAGCCTTCAAATTTTGAATTTTGACTTTTTTTCGCCCGTAAATAAAAACGGCTGAAATGTTTACCATGGTCTCTAATACCCTCCAAGAGTCCAATTGGGTGGGCGGAACAATCCAATTTGCCTTTAAACGACCAATTTACCGGTTTACAACTTGCGCCAGTTTCATTAACTCAAGCCTCCCACAAACATTTCTGACAACATAAAACGATCATATATGGTTCCAAACGGTATTATATAACCCCAAAATGTATCCCCTAAAACCTAAAGGCTTTTCAACACCGGGCCCCGAAACCTCCAAAATTTATCAAAAAGCGTGGATACTAGTCTTCAATTTTGGACTTTTTTTTTTTTTTTTTACTTTTTTCGCCCTGAATTAAAAATTGCCGAAAAATTACCATGGTCCCTAATACCCTCCGTGAGTCCAATTGGGTGGGTAGAACCATCCTATTTGCCTTTAAACGATCAATTTATCGGTTTTCAACTTGCACCGATTAAATTAACTCAAGCATACTACGAACATTTATGACAACATATAATGATCATATATGATTTTAAACAACATTATATGACCCCGATATATATCCCCTTAAATCTCAAAACTTTTCGACACCGGGCATTGAAACATCCCAAATTTCTCAAAAAATAAGAGTGAATTTCAATTATGGAATTTTTTTACTTTTTTTCACCCGAAAATAAAAATTGTCGAAATGTTTACCATGGTCCCCAATACCCTCCGGGAGTCCAATTGAGTGGGTGAAACCAACCAATTTGCCTTTAAACGGCCAATTACCGGTTTACAACTTGCACAATTTCATAAAATCAAGCCTATCACAAACATTTATGACAACATATAATGATCATTTATGGTTCCAAACGACATTATATGATCCCGAGTTGTATCCCCTAAAATATCATTTCTTTTCAACACCAGCCCCGAAACCTTCGAAATTTCTCAAAAAGCATGGATATTAGCCTTCAATTTTGGAATTTTTATACTTTTTTTCGCTCGGAAATGAAAATTGCCGAAATGTTTACCATGGTCCCTAATACCCTTCGAGAGTCCAATTGGGTGGGTGGAACCATCCGATTGGCCTTCAAACGACCATTTTACCGGTTTACAACTTGCACCGATTTCATTAACTCAAGCCTACCACGAACATTTATTACAACATATAATGATCATTTATGGTTCCAAACGGCATTATATGACCCCGAGATGTATCCCCTAAAATTTCATTTCTTTTCGACACCGAGCCCCAAAACCTTCGAAATTTCTATAAAAACACAGCCTTCAATTTTGGATTTTTTTTTTACATTTTTTCGCACGGAAATAAAAATTGCCGAAATGTTTACCATGGTCCCTAATAGCCCTCGGGAATCCAATTGGGTGGGTGGAACCATCC
Source organism: Chenopodium quinoa (assembly GCF_001683475.1). Classification (NCBI taxonomy): domain Eukaryota; kingdom Viridiplantae; phylum Streptophyta; class Magnoliopsida; order Caryophyllales; family Amaranthaceae; genus Chenopodium; species Chenopodium quinoa. Next base: position 1,334,436 of record NW_018743196.1, on the reverse strand, counting down.
AATTTGCCTTTAAACAACCTATTTACCGTTTTACAACTTGCACCGATTTCATTAACTCAAGCATACCACGAACATTTATGACAACAAATAATGATCATATATGGTTCCGAACGACAATATATGACCCCAAGATATATTCCCTAGAATTTCAAGACTTATAGAATCCGGGTCTCGGAGACTCCAAATTTCACAAAAAGCGTGGATATTAGCCTTCAATTTTGGAAATTTTTTACTTTTTTCGCCCAAAAATAAAAATTGCCGAAATGTTTACCATGGTCCTTAATGCCCTCCCGGAGTCCAATTGGATAGGTAGAACCATCAAATTTGCCTTTAAACGACCAATTTATCGATTTACAACTTCCACCGATTTCATTAATTCAAGCCTACCATGAACATTTATGACAATATATAATGATCATATATGGTTTATGACATGATATGACCCCGAGATGTATCTCCTAAAATCTTTAGGCTTTTCAACAACGGAAACCGAAACCTCCAAAATTTCTCAAAAAGCATGGATATTAGCCTTCAATTTTGGAAATTTTTTAATTTTTTTTGCCCTTAAATAAAATTGCCTAAATAATTAACATAATCCCTAATATCTTCCAGGAGTCCCATATTGGGTGAGAGAAACCATCCAATTTGCCTTCAAACGACAAATTTATCGATTTACAACTTGCACCGATTTAATTAACTCAAGCCTACCACGAACATTTATGACAACATGTAATAATCATATATGGTTCCAAACGGCATTATATGACACCGAAATATATTTCCTGGAATTTCAAGACTTTTTCGATAACGAGTCCCGAAACCTTCAAAATTTCGCAACATGCGTGGATATTAGTCTTCCATTTTTGAATTTTTTTGACTTTTTTTGCTCGAAAATAAAAAATTGCAAAAATGTTTACCGTGGTCCTAATATCCTGTGAGAGTCCAATAGGCTCGGTGGAACCATCCAATTTGCCTTTAAATGACCAATTTACCGGTTTACAACTTACCCCGATTTCATGAACTCAAGCCTACCGCAAACATTTATGACAACATATAATGATCATCAATGGTTCCAAACGGAATTATATGACCCCGAGATGTATCCCCTAAAATCTCAAGGATTTTCGATATCGGGCCTCGAAACCTCCAAAATTTCTCAAAAAACGTGCATAAATATTGACGAAATATTTACCATAGTCCTTAATACCCTTTGTGAATCCCATTGGGTGGGACGAACCATCCAATTTGCCTTTAAACGACAAATTTCCTGATTTACAACTTTGCACCGATTTCATTAACTCAAGCTTATCACGAACATTTATGACAACATATAATGATCATTTATGGTTTAATACAATATTATATGACCCGGATATATATACCCTAAAATCTCAAAACCTTTCGAAACCGAGCCCCGAAACCTAAAAAATTTCTTTAAACGCATGGATATTAGCCTTCAATATTGGATTTTTTAAAAAACTTTTTTTAGACCGAAAATAAAAATTTCCAATTTTTTTACCATGGTCCCAAATACCCTTCGATAGTGCAATAATGTGGGTGGAACCACCAATTTGTCTCTAAACGGCCAATTTAACGGTTTACAACTTGCATCGATTTCACTAACTCAAGCCTACTACCACGAACATTTATGACAACAAATAATGATCATAATGGTTCAAAACGACATTATATGACCCCGAGTTATATTCCCTAAAATCTTAAGTCTTTTCGTCACCTAGTCCCGAAACCTCTAAAATTTCTCAAAAAACATGGATATTAGCCTTCAATTTTGGATTTTTTTTTGACTTTTTTTTGGCCCGTAGATACAAATTGCCGAAATATTTACCATGGTCCTTAATACCCTCCGGGAGTCCAATTGGATGGGTGGAACCATCCAATTTGCCTTTAAACAACCTATTTACCGGTTTACAACCTGCACCGATTTTATTAACTCAAGCCTATCACGGACATTATGACAACATATAATGATCATATATGGTTCCAAACGGAATTATATAACCCCGAGATGTATCCCCTAAAATCTCAAGGATTTTCAACACCGAGTCTCGAAACCTCCAAAATTTCTCAAAAAGCGTGGATATTAGCCTTGAATTTTGGAATTATTTGACTTTTTTTTCGCCCGCAAATAAAAACTGACAAAATGTTTATCATGGTCCCTAATATCCTCCGGGAACCCAATGTTATGGGTGGAATCATCCAATTTGTCTTTAAATGGTGAAATTACCGGTTATAACTTGCACCTATTTCATTAACTCAAGGCTACCACGAACATTATGACAACATATAATGATCATTTATGGTTGAAAACAGTATTATATGACTCCGAGATGTATCCCCTAAAATCTCAAAACTTTTCGACACCGGGTCCCGAAATCTCTAAAATTTCTCAAAAAGCGTGGATATAAGCTTTAATTTTGGAATTGACTTTTTTTCGCCCGAAAATAAAATTGCCGAAATATTTACCAAGGTCACTAATACGCTCTGGGAGTCCATTTGGGTGGGTGTATCCATCCAATTTGCCTTTAAACGACCAATTTACCGGTTTACAATTAACTTGCACCGATTCCATTAAATCAAGCCTACCACGAACACTTATAACTACATATAATGATCATAAATGGTTCCAAACGACATTATATGACCCAGAAATGAATCTCATAAAATTTTCAGGTTTTTCAACACCGGGCCTCGAAACCCCCAAAATTTCTCAAAAAGCATGGATCTTAGCTTTAATTTTGGAATATTTTGACTTTTTTTTGCCTGAAAATAAAAATTGCCGAAATGGTTACCATCGTCCCTAATACACTCCGGGAGTCCAATTGGGTGGGTGGAACCATCCAATCTGCCTTTAAACGGCCAATTTGCCGGTTTACAACTTGCATCGATTTCATTAACTCAAGCCTACCACTAACATCTATGACAACATATAATGATCATATATAGTTCCAAATGTTATTATATGACCCCCCGCCCAGATGTATTCTCTAAATTCTCAAGACTTTGCGACATCGAGCACCGAAACCTCCAAAATTTCTCATAAGGCGTGGACATTAGCCATCAATTTTGGAAAATTTTGACTATTTTTCGTCAGAAAATAAAAGTTGCAGAAATGTTTACCATGGTCCCTAATAACCTCCAATATTCCAATTGGGTGGGTTGAACCATCCAGTTTGCCTTTAAACGACCAATTTACAGGTTTACAACTTGCAACGATTTCATTAACTCAATCCTACCACGAATATTTATGACAACAAATAGTGATCATATATGGTTCCAAACGACATTATATGATCCCGAGATGTATTCCAAAATTTCTCAAAAAGCGTGGATATTAGCCTTTAATTTTTTAATTTTTAGACTTTTTTTTTCGCTTGAAAATAATAATTGCCGAAATGTTTACCATGGTCCTAAATACCCTTCGGAAGTCCAATTGGGTGGGTGGAACCATCCAATTTGTCTTTCAACGACCTATTTACCGGTTTATAACTTGCACCGATTTCATTAACTCAAGCCTACTACGAACTTTTTTAAACATAAATAGTTATCATATATGGTTCCAAACGACATTAAATGACCCAAAAATGTATCCCTAGAATTTCAAGACTTTTCGACACTAGTCCCTGACTTCTCTTAATTTTCTCAAAAAGCGTGAATATTAGCCTTCAATTTTGAAATTTTTGACTTTTTTTTCGCTTAGAAATAAAAATTGCCAAAATTTTTACCATGGTCCCTAATACGGTCCGGGAGTCCCATTGGGAGGGTGGAACCATCCTATTTGCCTTTAAACGACCAATTTACCGGTTTACAACTTGACCCAATTTCATTAACTCATGCCTACCAAGAACATTTATGACAACAAATAATGATCATATATGGTTCCAAATAGCATGATATAACCGTGAGATGTATCCCCTAAAATTTCAAAACTTTTCGAAACCAGGCCTCGAATCCTCAGAAATTTCTCAAAAATTGTGGATATTAGCCTTCAATTTTGAAATTTTTTGCTTTTTTTTTCGCCAAAAATAAAAATTGCCAAAATGTTTACCATGGTCCCTAATACCGTCTGAGAGTCCTATTGCGTGGGTGGAACCATCCAATTTGCCTTTAAACGCCCAATTTACCGGTTTACAACTTGCACCGATATCATTAACTCAAGCCTACCATGAACATTTATGACAACAAATAATGTTCATATATGGTTCCAAACAACATTATATGACCCCGAGATGTATCCTCTAAAACTGCAAGACTTTTCGACATCGAGCCCCGAAATTTCCATAATTTCTCAAAAAGCGTGGATATTAAGTCTTCAATTTTGGAATTTTTTTAACTTTTTTCGCCTGGAAATAAAAATTGCCGAAATGTTTACTATGGTCCCTAATACCCTCCGGGAGTCCAATTGGGTTGTTGGAACCATCCAATTTGCCTTTAAACGACCAATTTAATTACCGGTCTACAACTTGCACGAATTTCATTAACTCAAGCCTACTATGAACATTTATGACTACATATAATGATCATATATGGTTTCAAACGACATTATATGACCCTTCAATTTTGATTTTTTTTGATTTTTTTGCCCGGAAATAAAAATTACTGAAATGTTAACCATGATCCCTAATACCCTTCGGGAGTCCAATTGGGTGGATGGAATCATCCAATTTGCCTTTAAACGACTAATATACCGGTTTACAACTTGTACCGATTTCATTAATTCAAGCCTACCACGAACATTTATGACAAAAAATAATGATCATATATAGTTCCAAACGACATTATATGACCCTAAGATGTATCCCATAAAATTTCAAGACTTTTCGACACCGGGTCTCGAAACATAAAAATTTTCTCAAAAAGCGTGGATATTAACTTTCAATTTTAGAATTTTTTTGACTTTTTTCACCCGGAAATAAAAATTGCCGATATGTTTACCATGGTCCCTAATACCCTCCGAGAGTCCACATGGGTCTGTGAAACCATTCAATTTGCTTTTAAACGATCAATTTACCAAATTACAACTTGCACCGATTAACCGGTTTACAACAACCAATTTAATTAACTAACACCGAACCCGACTTGAACCGAAATTGACCCAAACCCATTTGAACCCGTCAAAACCCGAATTTAACCCGACTTGTTTCTAACCTGACCTGAATTCAACCCGACCCGTTCGTAACCCGACCCGAATTTTTCCTAACCTATTACAAACCCGACCCCAAATCAACCCGACTTGTTTACCCGACCCATATTCAACCCGATTTTTTATTGACCTGACCCGAATTTTACCATACCTATTACTTACAGAACCCAAAAATTCAACCCGATATGTTACTAACCCGACTTGTTATTAACCCGACCTAAATTCAACCCAAATTGTTCCTAACCCGATTTCAAATCACCTTAAATGCAATTTAGACCACCTTATTATTGTTGATCAAAGCATTTTATCTTGGGAGACCAAGTCAGTCGAGGCCAGCAAAAGAAAGGACCATCATCCTCAAATTTAAAAATTTAAGAGTTAAATATATTATATATTTGTTGTATGGTAAAAGGAGATAATTATCTTCCTAAATTATAGATTATAGTTCCCTATTATATTGTGATATATATTATAGTAAAAGGAAATAATTAGCTTGATAAAAATGATAAATATCTGTTTATAGTTAGTTGAACTCGAATATGACTTGACTTAGAAATGACCCGACCTGATTGTAACCTGCAAATTATTGACTTGAACATAACCCGACTTGAATCCGAAAATGACTCGACTTGGAAATCACCCAACCTGATTATAATCCGCAAATTATTGACTTGAACCGAACCCGACTTGAACCCGAGAATGACCAGACTTGAAAATGACCCGACCTGATTATAATCCGCAAATTATTGTCTTGAATCAAACCCGAGAATGACCCGACCTGATTCTAACCCGCAAATTATTGACTTGAATTGAACCTGACTCGAACCCGAGAATTACCCTAACCCGTTTTAACCCGTAAAAATCCGAATTAAACCCGACCTATTGTTCACCCGGCCCGTATGTAACCCGACATGTTATTAACCCGACCCAAACCCGATAAGAAGTATGACCCGACGTGACCCGACTCAAGCATGACCCAACCCAAACCCGACCCACATAAGTTATGGAGTTAATCTGAATTGACCCGAACTGAGTTAACCTGACCCACGTTTACCCGACCGAAACCCGACCCATTTATCCGAATTGACAGTTCTAAACTTCTAATCACCTCTACGGCTCTACTCTAGAATTCTAATATTAACATCCCTAAGATACCCTTTCAAAACCCTAGCATACAGCAACCAATGTACTACTATCAAACCTTAAACCTTTCACTCTCTAAAAACTGAAAACTTGTGAAAATTTTTTGACAGCACAAAAATGGCGGGCGGAAAAATCAGAAAAGAGAAGCAAAAGGGGAGCAACCATTTTCAAGGAGGAATACCCTTTCACAAATCAAAGGGACAACACATTTTGAAAAATCCAATGTTGGTTGAATCAATTGTTCAGAAAGCTGGTATTAAACCTACAGATGTTATTCTGGAAATTGGTCCAGGTACTGGTAATCTTACTAAGAAGCTTCTAGAAGCTGGCAAGAAAGTTGTTGCTGTTGAGTTGGATCCTCGTATGGTTCTTGAGCTTAAACGCCGTTTTCAAGGCACCCCTTTGTCCACTCGTTTAGAGGTTCTTTTTCCCACCCTTTTTTTTTGTTAAAAGATTTGATCTTTTTTTGTTTAGTTGATGGGATTTTGTGGAGCTTGAATTTCCTATATATTTAATGGTTAGAAATTATAAATTTTCAAAGGAGAAAAATTGAATCTTTTTGGTTATTTGTTGAATTGGGCTTTTGCTGAGTTGCAAGAATGAAACTTGTTGAAGAAAATAGGGCAATTTGAGCTCTGTGATGCTGATTTGAACTCAATGTTGGGAATTAGGACCTGTTTGTTATATTTGGAGGAAGCATTACCCAGTATGTATTATTTTTCTGTTATGATTGTAGATGCATCTAAATTGTGTGTTATATAAATCATATAATCATAAGCAATCGTTACAAGAACAAAAGAGGAATGAATTGGATTTTTCAAAAGGAAGTTATGTTGGGAATAGGGATTATATAGCTCCTGATTTCTTATATGTTTGATTTGTATGATGCTCCACTGTTTTTGGTGGTTGTAGTTTTGGAGTTGTGGTTCGAGTTGAACTTCATTGTTTATGAATTGCTATTGGGGCTAGTAGAGATGGATGAAATTTGAGGTCGACAATGAATGTCCTTTCATTGCTTTGAGGAGAAGGTGATTGAGGATTCTATAATAAAAGTTGCATCAAAAAAGTTGATTGTGCAAATGGCAATTCATGTTCTTGTAGGTTCTAGAAGCAAAGAAATCTGGGAGCAAAGTCATATTATCTTGTTTCGTAGTGTGCAAACGGTTATGCAGGGCTCTAAAGTCCAAATAAATCATGTACTCCTATCGTTTTGTGGTATTGTGTTTGGCTGAAGACAAACCCGCACCTAGGAGAGAGGTAGACAGCATAGTTTATATAGGAGTAGCCCATTAAGCTTATTCATTAATCTCATTCTTTACTTTATCATTTTAAAATAAATCTCTTTTGTGCTCACCGTGAACTCCCATAGATGTGTATGGTAATGATCAGTGTGTTAAATCATGCACCTTTGGTTCCCAGAGAGCTTGCTACTGTGGTTTGCTCTGACCTTTCCTTGGAACAAAACAGAGTATCGTGACTGGCATATCTATTGCTTTCATCTCTACTTGTAGCCTAGTGAATTCTTTTTCTTGAGTTAATTGTTTAGTTTTTGAATTGATAGATGTTAACATTCAACTAGACAAGTTTGGATTACTTATCAGACTTAAAACTCTGCTTGATTTTGTGGCTTGACAAATTAATAGAGCATTAATTTAAGCAGCATCTTGATCAGCTATGTCTTCCTGAGTACTGAAATTCTTTGTCAAACAGGTTATCCAAGGAGATGTTCTCAAGTGTGAACTTCCATTTTTTGATATCTGTGTTGCCAACATCCCTTACCAAATCTCTTCCCCGCTTGTGCTCAAGTTGTTGGACATCAACCAAAGGCAAAACTTCAGATGTGCAATTATAATGTTCCAAAGAGAATTTGCGATGAGGCTTGTTGCTCAACCAGGTGACAAGCTCTATTGCCGTCTCTCAGTGAACACTCAGCTCCTTGCTCGGGTCTTCCATCTCCTCAAAGTTGGGAAGAATAATTTCAGACCCCCACCTAAGGTCGACTCCTCAGTCGTTCGTATTGAACCAAGAAAGCCTCTTCCTATACCAGCCGGCAAACTTAAGGAGTGGAATGGGCTGCTCTCTTTATGTTTCAGCAGAAAGAACAAAACACTTGGATCAATATTTGGCCAGAAAAAGGTTCTTGAAATGTTAGAGAAGAACTACAGGACCTTAGAATCTTTGGGACAATTGATGAATGACTCAGAGGCAATTGATATGTCTGTCTTAGCCGATGAGAAAGACAATCAGGTAGACGAGGATGAAACTATGGAAGTGGATGATGGAAAAGCCGATGAAGATGAAATGGAGGTTGAAGTTTCAGATACTGACTCTGACAATGATATGCAAGCAAACGATCCTAATTTTAAAGCTAAGGTGATAGATGTGTTGAAGTGGTATGATTACGCAGACAAAAGATCGTCCAAGCTCACACAAAATGAATTCATACACTTATTATCGGTTTTCAACCAGGCCGGTATTCACTTCACTAGTAAAAAATAGTGATTCAATATGCAATTTATTTCTTTGTGATAAATACATGCACCCAATTTTGCCTCTTGATTTCATTATCCCATATAATTTGTTATACCCCGAAATTAAAAATGTGAGTGGCAACAGTTTTAGAACTAAATAGTAGCATAATCTGTTTTTCTTTGTATCTTTATTATCTATTTATCTTATATAGCTGTTGAATGTAGTTTCCATAGCAACGATCTTGGAAAAGCGTAGTCTCCATTCTATGTTTCTTTCACCTCTGCAACACCACCACCAGTCACAGAAATCACTTAGCGGCAAAGAGCCATGTGACCCTTGAGACTGATTTATGAGGCGGGAAAGAGCCCCATGACCCTTCAGAACATTATAGAACCGATCTGACTGCAAGTGCAGGTAACAAGTAAACAAATCAATATGTAGTCAGACTGGAGGTAAAAAAGTGAGTGAGTGTTTATGAAGTCTAATAGAAATGGCTTTTATTTATACAACGAAAATCAAAACAGGTAAACATCTGAAGAAAAGCTTAGGAAGTGTGATATAGTTTATTGATACTTCTTTCCAGAATTCCAGGCATATAAAAGAGAAGTAATGAAAAATCAAATACCTGCATTGTCAATGTTCCTGAGTAGTTTGTCTTGCCAGTAAAGAGCTAACAGAAAAATTAATCTGACTCTAGATTCTATTGACAGACAAATATTGTAGTACTTTAAGAAGCTCTTCACGACGGAGTGGCTTTGTTAGGTGGGAATCCATTCCAGCCTCAGCAATCTTCCTGCCTTCTTCTCCATCCACCTCATGAGCTGACAGTGCAATAATCGGAATGTGTAGTCCGTACTTCTTCTCTTCTTCGCGGATTTTCTGTGTTGCTTCAAAGCCAGTCATCACTGGCATCTGAGATCAACACAAGATACCTCAGGTTAGTAAAAATTGTGAATTACAGTAAGTTATAAGTTGAACAGAAATAAATTTTGGTAGCTTACCTCACAGTCCATGATTATAAAATCATATGGAAACTTAGAGGGTTCTCCACTTGGCTGGTTGCTCAATGCTTTGCAAACTACCTCAATAGCTTCTTTGCCATTTTCACATGACTGAGTTTCAGCTCCTAAGCGCATAACACATGTTTCAGCGAGTTTTCTTTGTAACAAATGATCTTCAACAATCAATATCTTCTTTCCTTCCAAAGGAGATTCCTTGATCTCTGCATCCCTGTTAACACAAATATATAAAACTGAAGACATTTACCTTTGAATCAAACTACATGAAATCATGAAAAATGTGAATAGTATATATACATCATTACATTACATTACCTTGGAACTTCTTGTATTTCTCCTATTTGAGTAGTTTTAGTCATCGACGTGGACTTTTCACTGCTAGAGCTCCTTAGAACTTGTGGGACTTCTGGCTTCTGAACATAGTTTTCACTACCATTAGTAAGTTTCAAACTTCGTCTACTCCTTGCTGGCTTGATCTCCCCACCACTAGATGACTCACCTATATCTTCTTCAGTTTCTGATTGTGTAAATAAAACTGCAACACGAGTGTTGGATCTCTTTGATCTTCCATAAGCAGGAGATCTTATAGAATCACCCCCAAATTCAGGGAGAAGCCTTATAATCTTTGATAAGCGTGACCCATGAAGAAGTTCCGAAATGATAAGATCTGTTGAAGGGAGACTCTCATCTTGTAAGCCTTGGAAATGAGCCCTACGGGTGTCTGGCCTGTCGAGCCAAACCACCTTGATGCAGGTCATGTATAAGTCCTTTCTGAATTCAGACACTGATCTCTGCATTTTCTGAAAATCATCCCCTGCATTGCAATCTATTACAAGTAGTATGCATTTCACTGACCCTCGAATAGTGGACCTTTTGTACACCGGAAGGACCTCATTGGTACCATCCATCATATTAAGAGGAAGCAGTTTTGACCAACCTCTACCACTGCGCTCAGAGCTGCTACTCAAGTAGGTTCCATGAGGAGGGCTCGTGGCTGACCTCCCTGACGATGAGTTGTAATATTGAGGCTCAATGAGCATAGATTTGACCTTCTTAAGAGTTGGAGAGAGTTGCTTTCCTTGGCTTAGGACCTTCAAGTTTACTCTGAGGCTCTTCATGTATCTATGGATCATTCCTCTTCGCGTATCATTCTTGATTAAGAGAATCACTAAAGACTTTTCACCTCTAGGGCTACGAATACATGTGCTTAACCCTGAGCCTGAATTGATGTCCCTATGCTCTGTCAATTCTTGCCTCGGGTTATCCGAACATTCCTCTTGTACTATGAAAAAGATGTTGAATTTGAAGCATGTCCCTTGCTCGCCATTAGCTTTGTCCACGATTTCTATGTCTCCCCCCATCAATCTTACCTGCATATAATTTTCATACACCTCAATAGTGTTACATTTAACACTGAATATTCAACATAAGTAGTTTTGCAAATAAATTGACTTCATTTTTTATGTCAAACATACATACCAAAGATTGGACAATGCCTAGTCCCAAGCCAGTGCCATCTTGCCCAGCAGAGTTGTCTTTGACTTGAACAAAGTTCTCAATGATCAAACGACGCTTGTCCTTAGGGATCCCAGGACCTGTATCTTCCACCATAAACACAAACTCCATGCAGTTTGAATCTTGCTTGATTGTCTTCATGTTTTCGAGATCATTATATGCACGTTCATTCTCATGGAAGAAGCGCGACAACCTGTTTAGCAAGTTGTTCCTGTTTGAAGCAATGATAGTGGTCTCAAAGCTCAGCTTCTTTGCTTGACACTTGATACAAATGTTCCCTTGCGAAGTGAACTTGACTGCATTACTCAGCAAGTTGCCAAGAATCTGTTTGAGCTTGCCGCGGTCACCTCTTACTTGGGAGTGCTTGAAGATGGAACCATCACAAGGGTCTAGGATCACCTCTACTCCCTTTTTCATAGCAACCGGGTGGTGTAAATCAGCTACATCTTCAAGAAGTTGTGCTAAACTGAACTCATTCTCCTCCAATTTCATTTTTCCTGCTTCTATCTTGCTGAAATCTAGGATGGAATTCACTAATGCTGCATATTTCAACAATAAAAACAGAGGAATTAGTTGTTACAAACAATCTTCCTTGAATAAAGCATACACATATGTTTATACTTTGTATTACCTAAAAGATCCTCAACACAAGTATCTATCTTCCTCAAGTTAGAAGCAACTTGAGAAGAGGGATGAAGATCAGTAGCAGAGAGTTCGGTCAAGCCCTTGATGCAAGCTAAATAGCCGCGAACATCATGGTTAGCACTCGCAAAGGCCAAACTTTGCTTTATGCTCTTTCTCTCGGCCTGTGTAGTTTTCTCCATTTCCCTCATGTATGCTACACACAATTGCACTTCCCTCCTTTCCGCTTTAACAAGCAACGTGACAAACGCAAACATGCCAACCCACAAGATAATTATTATAGGTATCAACTCCATCTTCATGTGCTCGAGGACATTGATAAGTAATCTATTGCTTGGATAAGCCAATACATATACCTACATTATAGTTATATACGCATGAAAAATGAAGATTTTAACAACACTTTGTAAATGATATGTAATGTTGACAATGTAACTTATATGGATTGTGTGTAAAATAACATAAAAACATACCATTGGCACCCTGGCAGTATCAATCGACAAGCAATAGAATATGTAATTGGCTCCTCCAATGTCTAAGGCGGTACCACCAGTTTTAGTATCACCATTGTTGTTGGGATTATTGCATGAAATTTCACCAATATTATAAGTTTGGTGGCTACCTAGCACCAAAGCTTTACCATTCTTAATTTTGATGTCGACGTCTTTTATACCATCCATTAGTACCTTGTCACCACCAAGGGTTGCCATGTACAAGCTTGCACCCAAAAGATTTGTACTAGAGAAGAGCGTTGTTATTACTTCACTAGAAAAACCAAGAGAGATAGCTCCAGCTTTACCTAGCCTCACGGTGTCTAAGAATAGACTTGACGATTCTTTTCCATCGTTAGCACTCCATCGAGACCCTAACGATGCATAACCATTTTGGCTATCCATTGCATTTTTGAACCATGTCTCATTGACTATATCGAGTGGTTTTGTGATATTGGCTTCTCCAAGTAATTCTCCACTAGTAGATTTTACTAGTTGAGTATACCAAGTGTAATGATCAAGATTATTTGCAAAAGTTGAGTTTGAGTATAATGCAAATATTTGATCATCTTCTTTAATATATGAAAAGAAGAGGCCATCTAATCCAATGTACGAAGCTTGAATTGTATGAGGTATGACCAATAGTGATATAAATAATGCAGGCGCAACCTGAAAATGTTTAAAATTGGTTATGGAATTAATTACAAAACAAAATATTTAAATAAGTATAAAATATATAAATTTAAAAGTTATCCGTTTAAAATCAATTGTCACATTACCAAGGTCGTAACTAGATTGTTCTGGTTATGAAGTTTCTAAAGTGGGCTTAAAGGTGTATGTACTTGGATACTAATATATTAATTGAAATTGGTTATTTTTTTTAAAGATATTTCGTATTAAAAGTCTGAAATGATTCATATTTATTTTATAATTTTTTTTAAAAAAATAACATTAAGTTTAGATAATATTTAACGTGGAAAAAACTCTCTTAATAACTACCACAAAGTAAATTATCAATGGAGTTGTTTCAAAAAAATAAATAAATAAATAAATAATAAAATAAAATATCAATGGAGTGATTTAGAAAAATAGTGGAATAATTACAAGGAAGAGAGTATTATGGAGGAATAATTATATATATATATATATATATATATATATATATATATATATATATATATCACGGAATAATAGGATTTTATTAGAGATATTATTGCTGATTATGTCATATTTTTAAAAAAATCAAACCTAAGAAATGAAAATAAATTCGGAATGTAATATCAATTATAAACTTTAAAAATTATTTCAATTTGCAGTATCCTCAAATCATAGATGATCGATATTCTCTCAATATGCATCTACTTATCTTTAAATTTGTCGCACATTCTGGTAAATATATTTTATTAAATGCAATTAGTCAATTTTAGTAAAGGTTGAAGAATCAAACCAATTTTAAGATTTTATGTTTCAGTAGAAAGTAGGTTATATACTATCAAATGATTAAATCCATTGTACAAGTATTATATTTAAAGACTCGTTCAAATATGTCATTCTTTTAACACACCATATTTGAATTGGAATTTTAACATGGTATTTTTAAATAAAATCGTAACATTTTAGTTACAGATGAATATCATATCACTACTATTCAAAAAAAAAAAATATCATATCACTAATATATAAAGTCGATCTTGCAGCACTATAATTATTTACGTACAATTATAAAACAAATCTCAAAAACAAAACGGATAAGGAAGATTACAAACCTCCTTTTGAATTTCAGGAAATAAAAGTTTTGACTCCCGTATTAGTGTCCAAAACACTTGCTAGATTGATTGCTGATGAATTTATGGGAGGTATAAGTTTTGCCAAGTATTGAACAACTTCATAACGAGCATAGCTTGCTTCCATATTCACATTTTTCACAATTTTTTTCATGGTATGATACCATATTGGGTTAATGACACTTAGTAGCAACAACGCGACAAACATCTGTACGTGATAACATGGACAAATGCACAATTAAGTTACATATCAATATATCATAGCTCCTTTTTCAAAAAAAAAAAAAAAATAAAAAAAAATAAAAAAATAGAGTTACATATAAAAACTACAAGGATTCTACCCGAACATCAAACAATCTAGTTACAAACTAGCTCAAAGGAACGGTTTTGAAAACAAACACATAAACTTCTTTTCTTAAAATATATATTATTGCATATAAAGTTGATTAACAAAAAAAAAAAAAAAAAAAAAAAACAATGATTATTGCTTACCAAGAAGGTGAAGAAAGTAAGTAGCCTCATCGCCATTACTCTGATAATATCTCCCATCGAAGCATGCGAGTTTATGTATGAAAAAAATCAATAAGAAAGCAAACTATAAAAAAAAAAAAAAAAAAAAAAAAAAAAAGAGCTAATTGTAAAAAGATTTGCTCCTAAAAAATAATTAAACTTCCTTTTATTCAAGAGGCAATAAAACCAGCCTTAATAAATCTATTAAAACAAGAAAATTGGGCTCTTAATTTTTTTTTTTTTTGAAGGAAGGAAGGAAGGAAAGGAAGGAAATAATTGGTATCAGTGACTTTGAAAATAAACTAAAAACAAGTGAAGTATATTATTATTATATAAATCTATACAAACTTGAAACTTCAAATTCCTTTGTAATTATTTTCATATTTTGTGTTCATTTTGACAAAATCGGAATAAAGATACTCGGTAGTAATATTTTAATTAAATGTAATTTTGTAAAAGACACTTAAGAACAGGGATCATATCTCATCTATATCACAATCTTATATGACTTTAAAATGAAAATTTTTATTTTGTACTCCCGAATTTTGTGGGATACAACATTTGCAAAAAAAAAAAAAAAATCAAAATCAATCAAATTCTTTCGTTCCCATAAATGAAGAAAATAACAATGGCATTTTAACATGGATAACCCAACTTCTCTAATCAAGCTACACAGAGTAAAGGCGCATCATACTGTTCACTCCAAAACTGTGAAGATTTATAATAACTGGTCCTTTTTATAAAAGGTTTCCGACATACATGGAATCACAATCACCTGTCAACATCTTAAATGGTGTTCAAAGTGCTAATACTATCTCCAGCCAGAACAAAGGATTCAAAGTTTTGGCAATATACACTCATACATAACCATTAATGTTCGATCACGAGAAATCGTTGCTATAAAGAGGGAGAGATGAGGAGAGAAACAAAAAGAGAGAAGGAAAATTGAATATTTGTAAAGATTGGGTGTAAAAATATACTACCTCCGTTACAGGTTATGTGCAACGATTAGAAATAAAGTAGAGAGGGAAAATGTCTAATCGTTGCACATAACCTGTAACGGAGGTAGTATATGATTTTTTGGTATTGATCCTGTCAGCATTACAAATTTGATCCTTGATGATGCACTGTTCTAATAAACATTGCAACGACAGTAACCAATGCGCAGAACAACTGCGCAACTCAATTCTCAATTTCTCATCCTTTACGTGATGAGTGCTTCAATTGTCCAGAATATCAATGAGTGCGCTCCTTTCTTGGACTTCACACAAGACATGTATGGGGGTGATTAGCGGAGGAGTTGTTACATGAATCCATAACTATGGACTGGCAGCTGTTTGTTCCCTGGGTTTTTCCAACTTTACTTGTATAAGTCTGTCTAAAACTGGGGGCTCTAATGGGATTGGATCCAGACAACGCTCTACAGCAGCATTAATTACCTGACAATTCAAACAAATAGCCGATTCAGTTTTGTCCTTTCACCATTACCACACGAACACAAGCAAGCTAATAAAATTGACCTTGTGACTGTGATCAAAAGTTAAGCGCAGCATACAACACTATAAGTTTATAGGTTCCATTACCTCGTCAAGTAAAAAATCAACAGCGGCTTCATCCTCCACATTATCCTTAATAGAATCCCTCAAGAACTGTGTGTCCAACTGGATTTGCTGAAATCCACTCCGATTGAAGGTCTGCAATCGAACAAATTCTTGCAGACTTTTCAGGCAAAGTTTCACAATTGTAGTTAGGACAGAATCCTGAATCATACCATGCCCACAAATTAGCTGCAGATTAGCAACAGCTGCACTGCCATCGTACAATTATCAAGGGTTTACCTGTGTGGCATCAACTTTGGTAAAAATTTCCATTTTCTGCTTAAATAATTTAGCTAGATGGGTCTCAAGCAGATGACTCCTAGCCTTTTGAGGGTTAGATCTGGTTAGCAGCTTTTCATCACGCAATGGATTACTACGCGAAGATGTACTGCTGGCGTTGCTCATACTATCAGCACGACGATGTTTACGGGTGGGCCCCTCGGGTAAAAGTTGTTTCACTTCAGACAGTACTCCTCCCAACTGCAACCAAAAACAAAAATCAACATGAAATGAATGTGTACCTAGGCATTTGTTTTCAAACAATATGTCGATACTTGTACTGTTACAGCTTGATTGGGATCCAGATACAAATTCAAACAGTAAGAACAGTGGCATTGGAAGCACCTAGACCTAGCATTCAGCAGGTCTGGAATTCAACTTGCAAAGAAAGAACCATGTATTGAGAATATGTTGGGGTGGTGACAAGAAGACTCGGTCTTATTCTCGCTTTGGACCCAGCTATGTTATGGGGTAGTTTGTAGGGATTTGAGTGCCATCAGTCTTTACAAGCATGAGATGGTAGGGACGAGAAAGCCCAGACTTATGAAACAATTAAACAACACAATGTGATCCCACCAATAAGCAGCTTTAGTAATGTGAAGGTGTATAGCTTATAACTAACAAGCAAAGCAACTCATCCTTGCTAAAATCCAAGAGAAACTTTTCTTGTAAGCCACAGAGAATTGCACTAAGTTGCAAGTAATTAGCCCCTGCTTTGGTTTGAAAAATGTCATAATAATTGAAGATGAGAAACAATAAAACAAACCTCTTGAAGAAATAAGTCAACAAACATGTGGACTTCTCTAGGCTCCTTGTGCTGTAAGAACCACCAAAAGATGGATATCAGATTATTATAAACAAACCAAAACAATCATACGTAGTACATGAAAATATAACTTAACTACGAATTTGTACTTACCTTGATCCAATTGGGTGTTGTAAACCGCTTTTTCAAGAGAACTGAAACTCTCTGAGTTTTCATTTTTATGTACTGAAGGATGGAGAAAAAATAATTGCAAAATGAGTAGTTACACAATATTTCAGTAAAAAGAGGGACAAGAAAGATCATAATAATAGAGTATGAGAAGAATTGTGATTTCTGAAAGAAAATAAAACCTATTAATTTAAGTGGATTAGTTTTCAATATAAAGATTCTTCAAACGAAGGCATACTCTAAAGAGATTATATACAGCATACCAAGAGTGAAACACTATGCACAATTTATTAACAAAAAAAAAAGTAAAGAAGGAAAAACCATGCACTAGATGTGCTCAGCACAGATATGTAACCCCAATTAAATTAAACTCCAATGGCCAAGTGTAGTGCATGGATAGATGCCTAAGAGAGTAAGAGTATATTTGTGTCTCAATGTACATGCACACACACACATAGGAAAAACAATGGCTCATAATTTGAGAAAACTGTAATATTAACATTTTAAAAAAATAAAAAATAAAATAACAATTAGCATATTATCAAATCCCTAAATATAGAGCTGTCAATTCGGGTAAACGGGTCGTGTTTGGGTCGGAGAAGAAGGGGTCGGGTCAATTCGAGTCGTGTCAATTCAGATTAATTCCATAACCTATGCGCGTCGGGTTTGGGTTAGGTCATGCTTGAGTCGGGTCACGTCGGGTCATACTTCTTATCGGGTTTGGGCCGTGTTTAGGTCGGGTTAATAACAGGTCGGGTTACATTCGGGTCGGGTGAACAAAAGGTTGGGTTTAATTCGGGTTTTCACGGGTTAGGGTAATTCTCGGGTTCGAGTCGGGTTCGTTTCAAGTCAATAATTTGCGTAAATCAGGTCGGGTCATTCTCGGGTTTGAGTCGGATTCGGTTCAAGTTAATAATTTGCGGGTTATAATCAAGTCGGGTCATTTTCAAGTCGTGTCATTCTTAGGTCGGGTTCGGTTCAAGTCAATAATTTGCGGGTTATAATCACGTTCGGTCATTTCCAAGTCGGGTCATTCATAGATTCAAGTCGGGTTATGTTTAAGTCAATAATTTGCAAGATACAATCAGGTCAAGTCATTTCCAAGTCAGGTCATATTCGGGTTACATCTCGGAGTCATATAATGCCGGTTGGAACCATATATGATCAATAAATGTTGTCATAAATGTTCGTGGTAAACTTGAGTTAATGAAATCGGTTCAAGTAGTAAAATTATAAATTGAACGTTTAAAGGCAAATTGGATGGTTTCACCCCAACAATTGACTCCCAGGGGTATTAGGAACCATGGTAAACATTTCGACAATTTTTATTTACGGGCGAAAAAAAGTCAAAAAATTCCAAAATTAAAAGTAAAAAATTTCCAAAATTGAAAGCTAATATTCACGATTTTTGAGAAATTTTGAAGGTTTCGAGACCTGTTGTCGAAAAGCCTTAAGATTTTAGGAGATACATATCGGGGTCATATAATGCCGTTTGGAACCATATATGATCATTGTATGTTGTCATAAATGTTCATGGTAGGCTTGAGTTAATGAAATCAGTGCAAGTTGTAAACCGATAAATTAGTCGTTTAAAGTCAAATAGCATGGTTCCACCCACCTAATTGGACTCTCGAGGGGTATAAGGGACAATGGTAAAAAAATTGGCAATTTTTTATTTCCGTGCGAAAAAAGTTAAAAAATCCAAAATTGAAGGTTCTAGAAATTTCGAAGGTTTAAGGGCCCGATGTTGAAAAGAAATGAGATTTTAAGAAATACATCTTGGGGTCATATAATGCTGTTTGAAACCATTTAGGATCATTATATGTTGTCATAAATATTCGCGATAGGCTTGAATTAATGAAATTGGTGCAAGTTGTAAATCGTTAAATTGGTCGTTTAAAGGCAAATTGGATGATTCTACCTACCCAATTTGATTTCGGTAGGTTTCGGTAGGTTATAATGAACCATGGTAAACATTTCGGCAATTTTTATTTCCGGGCGAAAAAAGTAAAAACAATCCAAAAATTGAAAGCGAATATCCACGCTTTTTTTGAGAAATTTGGAGTCTACGGGGCTCAGTGTCTAAAAGTCTTGAAATTCTAGGGAATACATCTCGGGGTCATATAATGTAGTTTGGAACCATATATGATCAATGTTAGTTGTCATAAATGTCCGCGGTAGGATTGAGTTAATGAAATCGGTGCATACAGTAAACCGGTAAATTGGTCGTTTAAAGGCAAATTTGATGGTTCTACCTACCCAATTGGACTCTCGAAAGGTATTAGGGACCGTGATAAAAATTTCGGCAATTTTAATTTCCGTGCGAAAAAAGAAAAAATTCCAAAATTGAAGGCTAATATCCATGCTTTTTTAGAAATTTCAAAGGTTTCAAGGAACGATGTCGAAAAGAAATGAGATTTTAGGGGATACATCTTGGGGTCATATAATGTCGTTTGGAATAATAAGTGATCATTTTATGTTGTCTTAAAAGTTAATAAAATCGGTGCAAGTTGTAATCCGGTAAGTTGGTTGTTTAAGGCAAATCGAATGATAATTGGATGATTCCACCCACCCAATTGGACTCTCGGAGAGTATTAGGGACCATGGTAAACATTTCTACAATTTTTATTTCTAGGAAAAAAAGTCAAAAAAGGCTAATTTCCACGATTTTTGAAAAATTTTGTACGTTTCGGGGCCAAGTGTCTAAAAGGCTTGAGATTTTAGGAGATTTATCTAAGTAGGCTTCAATTAACGAAATCGATGAAAGTTGTAAATTGGTAAATTGGTCGTTTAAGGGTATAAGAACCCTGATAAACATTTCGACAATTTTTATTTTTGGGCGAAAAAAAAGCCAAAATATTCCAAAATTGAAGAATATCCACGCTTTTTGAGAAATTTTAGAAGTTTAGGGGCCCAAAAGGGTTGAGATTTTAGAGGATACATTTTGGAGTCATATAATGCCGTATGGAACCATATATGATCATTATATGTTGTCATAAATGTTCGTGGTAGGATTTAAAGGATTATTGGATGGTTCCACCTAACCAATTGGACTTCAAGAGGGTATTAGGGACCATTGTAAACATTTCGACAAATTTTTATTTTCGGGAAAAAAAAGTCAAAAAATTTCAAAATTGAAGGCTAATATCCACACTTTTTGAGAAATTTTGCAGTTTTCGGAGCTCGATGTCGAAAAGTCTTGAAATTCTGGGGGATATATCTCGGGGTCATATAATGCAGTTTTGAACCATATATGATCATTATTTGTTGTTATAAATGTTTGTGGTAGGCTTGAGTTAATGAAATTGGTGCAAGATGTAAACCTGGAAATTGGCCATTTAAAGGCAAATAGGATTGTTCCACCCACCCAATTGGTCTCCAAAAGGGTATTTGGAGCCACGGTGAACATTTCAGCAGGCGAAAAAAAGTAAAAAAAACTCCAAAATTGAAGGCTAATATCAATGTTTTTTTGAGAAATTTCGAAGCTCCTAGTGTCGAAAAGAAATCAGATTTTAGGGGCTACATATTGGGGTCATATAATGCCGTTTGGAACCATAAATGATCATTATATGTTGTCATAAATGTTCATGGTAGGCTTGAGTTAATGAAATTGGTGCAAATTGTAAACCGGTAAATTGACTACTTAAAGGAAAATTGGTTGGTTCCACGGACTTCGGGAGGGTATTAGGGACCATGGTAAACATTTTGGCTATTTTTATTTTCAGGCGAAAAAAAGTAAAAAATTCCAAAATTAAAATTCACGCTTTTTTGATAATTTTTTGGATATTTCGTAGTCCGGTGTTGAAAAGTCTTGAAATTTTAGGGAATACATCTCGGGGTCATATAATGTTTCGTTTGGGACCATATATGATCATTATTTGTTGTCATCAATGTTCCTGGTAGGCGTGAGTTATTGAAATCGGTGCAAATTGTAAACCAGTAAATTGGTCATTTAAAGGCAAATTGGATGGTTCCACCCACCCAATGGTACTCCCGGACAATATTAGGGACCACGGTAAACATTTCGGAAATTTTTATTTTCGGGCAAAAAAAAGTCAAAATTTTCAAAAATTAAGGCTAAATATCCACGCTTTTTGAGAAATTTTGGAGGTTTCGAGTCCCAGTGTCGAATAGTCTTGAAATTCTAGGCGATACATCTCGGGATCATTTAATGCCGTTTGAAACCATATATGATCATTATTTGTTGTCATAAATGTTCGTGGTAAATTTGAGTTAATGAAATTGGTACAAGTTATAAATCGGTAAAAAGTTCGTAAAAAGGCAAATTGGATGGTTTCACCCACCTACTTGGACTCCCTAAGGGTATTAGGGACCATGGTACACATTTCGACAATTATTATTTCCGAGTTAAAAAAAGTCTAAAAATTCCGAAATTAAAGGCAAATATCCACGCTTTTTCAGGATTTTAGGAGATTTCGGGGCCCGGTATCGAAAATCCTTGAGAGTCTAGAGAATAAATCACGAGGTCATAAAAAGTCGTCTGAAACCATATATAATCACTATTTGTTGTCATAAATGTTTGTGGTAGGCTTGAGTTAATGAAATCGGTGCAAGTTGTAAACCAATAAATTGGTCGTTTAAAGGCAAATTGGATGGCTCCACACAGACCATGGTAAACATTTTCGCAATTTTTATTTTCCGGCGTAAAAAAAGTTATAAATTTTCAAATTTACAGGCTAATGTCCACGCTTTTTGATAAATTTTGGAGGTTTCAGGGCCACATGTCGCAAAGTCTTGAGAATTTAGGGAATACATTAGGGTCATAATGCCGTTTGGAACCATATATGATCATTATTTGTTGTCATAAATGTTCGTTGTAGGCTTGAGTTAATGAAATCAGTGCAAGTTGTAAACCGGTAAATTGGTTGTTTAAAGGCAAATTGAATGGTTCTACCCACCCAATTGGATTCCTTGAGCGTATAAGTAACCATGGTAAATATTTTGACAAATATTATTTCCGAGCGAAAAAAAAGTTAAAAAATTCCAAAAAAGAAGTTCAATATCCACGCTTTTTGAGAAATTTTGGAGGTTTCAGTTCCCGATAAATATTGAAATTTTAAAGAATACATTTCAGGGTCATATAATGTCATTTGGAACCATATATGATCATTATTTGTTGTCATAAATGTATGTGGTAGGCTTGTGTTAATGAAATCGGTGCAAATTGTAAACCGGTAAATCGATTGTTTAAATACAAATTGTACTGTTAAGGGTATTAGGTACCACTGTAAACATTACGACAATTTTTATTTCCGAGCAAATAACATTCAAAAAATTCCAAAATTAAAGTCTAATATCCACGCATTTTGCGAAATTTTGGAGGATTAGGGCCAGTGTCGAAAAGTATAGAAATTCTAGGCGATACATCTCATGGTCATTTAATGCCGTTTGGAACCATATATGATCATTATTTGCTGTCATAAATGTTCGTGGTAGGCTTGAGTTAATGAAATCAGTGCAAGTTGTAAAACGGTAAATTGGTCGTTTAAAGGCAAATTGGATGGTTCCACCCACCCAATTGGACTCCCGGGGGGTATTAGGGAACATGGTAAACATTTCGGAATTTTTATTTTCAGGCAAAAAAAAGTCAAAAAATTCCAAATTAAAGTCTAATATCCACTCTTTTTTTTTTTTTTTTTTTTTGAGATTGTTGAGAAATTTTGGAGATTTCAAAAAGGCTTGAAATTTTAGGATTACATCTCGGAGTCATATAATAATGTCGTTTGGAACCATATATGATCAATATATGTTGTCATAAATGTTCGTGGTAAGCTTGAGTTAATGAAATCGGTTCAAGTTGTAAACTTGTAAATTGGTCGTTTAAAGGCAAATTGGATGGTTCCACCCAACCAATTGGGAGGGTATTAGGGACCATTGTAAACATTTAGACAATTTTTATTTACGGACGAAAAAAAGTCAAAAAATTCCAAAATTAAAGGCTAATATCCACTTTTTTTTTAGAAATTTTGAAGGTTTCACGACTCGACGTCGAAAATATTTCAGATTTTAGGGAATATATCTCGTGGTCATATAATGTTGTTTTGAACTATTTATGAACACTATTTGTTGTCATAAATATTTGTGGTAGGCTTGAGTTAATGAAATCGATTCAAGTTGTAAACCGGCAAATTGGTCGTTTAGAGGCAAATTGGTGGATCCACCCACCCAATTTGACTACCGGAGGCTATTAGGGATCATGGTAAACATTTTGTCAATTTTTGTAGGTCTGTCGAAAAGGTTTGAGATTTTTGGGCGAAAAAAAGTTAAAAAATACTAAAGTTAAAGGTTAGTATCCACGCGTTTTGAGAAATTTTGTAGGTCTGTCGAAAAGGTTTGAGATTTTAGGGGATACATCTCGGGGTCATATAATACTTTTTTAAATCATAAATGTTCATTACATGTTGTCATAAATGTTCATGGTAGGCTTGAATTAAAGAAATCGGTCCAAGTTGTAAACCGATAAATTCGCCATTTAAAGGCAAATTGGATGAATCCACCCACCTAATTGGACTCCCGGATTGTATTTGGGACTATGGTAAAAATTTCGTCAATTTTTATTTACAGGCGAAAAAATGTCAAAAAATTCCAACATTTATGGCTAACATCCACGTTTTTTAAGATTTTGTAGGTCTCGAAACCCGGTATCGAAAATCCTTGAGATTTTAGAGGATACATCTCGGGGTCATTAAATGCCGTTTGGAACCATATATGATCATTATATGTTGTCACAAATGTTCGTGGTAGGCTTAATTAATGAAATCGGTGCAAGTTGCAAACCGGTAAATTGGTTGTTTAAAGGAAAAATGGATGGTTCCAACTAGCCAATAGACTCACATAAGGTATTAGGGACCGAGGTAAACATTTTCGCAATTTTTATTTCCGAGACAAAAAAGTCAAAAAATTCCAAAATTAAAGACTAATATTCACGCATTTTGCGAAATTTTAAAGGTTTTGGGACTCGATGTCGAAAAGTCTTGAAATTCCATAGAATACATCTTGGTGTCATATAATGTCGTTTAGAACTATATAGGATTATTATATGTTGTCATAAATGTTCGAGGTAGGCTTGAGTTAATGAAATCGATGCAAGTTGTAAATCGGTAAATTTCTCATTTAAAGGCAAATTGTATGGTTCCACCCACCCAATGGGACTCCCAGAGTGTATTAGGGACCATGGTAAATATTTCATCAATTTTTATTTAAGAGCGAAAAAAAGTAAAAAATTTCTAAAATTTTGGAGGTTTCAAGACCCGTTGTCGAAAAGCCTTAAGATTTTAGGGATACATAACGGGGTCATATAATGCCGTTTGGAACCATATATGATCATTGTATGTTGTCATAAATGTTCGTGGTAGGTTTGAATTAATGAAATCGATGCAGGTTGTAAATCAGTAAATTGGTATTTCGGCAATTTTTATTTCCGAAAGAAAAAATAGTTAAAAAATTCAAAAATAGAAGGCGAATATCCACGCTTTTTGAGAAATTTGGAGTCTACGGGGGCCCGGTGTCTAAAAGTCTTGAAATTTTAGGGAACATCTCGGGGTCATATAATGTCGTTTGGAACCATATGTAATCATCATATGTTGTCCTAAATGTCCTTGTTAGGCTTGAGTTAATGAAATCGGTGCAAATTGTAAACCGGTAAATTGGTCGTTTAAAGACAAATTTGATGGTTCCACCCACCCAATTGGACTCTTGGAGGGTATTAGGGACCATGGTAAAAATTTCGACAATTTTTATTTCCGGATGAAAAAAAGTCGAAAAATTCCAAAATTGAAAGCTAATATCCACGCTTTTTGAGAAATTTTGTAGGTTTAGGGGACAGGTGTCGAAAAGGCTTGAGATTTAGGGAGATTTATCTCGGAGTCATATAATGCCTTTTGGAACTATATATGATCATTATATGTTGTCATAAATGTTCGTGGTAGGCCTGAATTAATAAAATCGGTGGAAGTTGTAAATTGGTAAATTGGTCGTTTAAGGATATAAGGAACTATGGTAAACATTTCGATAATTTTTATTTCTGGGCGTAAAAAAAGTCAAAAATTTTCAAAATTGAAGAATATCAACGCTTTTTGAGAAATTTTAGAAGTTTCGGGGTCCGGTGTCGAAAAGGCTTGATATTTTTTGGAATACATCTCGGAGTCATATAATGTCGTTTGGAACCATATATGATCATTATATATTGTCATAAATGTTCGTGGTAGGATTTAAAGGCAAATAGGATGGTTCCACCCAACCAATTGGACTCCTAGAGGGAATTAGAGACCATGGTAAATATTTCGGCAATTTTTATTTATGGGAAAAAAAAAAAGTCAAAAATTTCCAAAACTGAAGGCTAATATCCACACTTTTTGAGAAATTTTGTAGGTTTCGGGGCCCGGTGTCGAAACGTTTTGAAATTTTAGGGGATATATCTTGGGGTCATATAATGTCGTTTTGAACCATATATGATCATTATTAGTTGTTATAAGTATTCCTGGTAGGCTTGAGTTAATGAAATTGGTGCAAGATGTAAACCGGTAAATTGGTTGTTTAAAGTCAAATAGGATGGTTCTACGGGGGCCCGGTGTCTAAAAGTCTTGAAATTCTAGATAATACATTTTGGGGTCATATAATGTCGTTTGGAACCATATATGATCAATATATGTTGTTATAAATGCTCGTAGTAGGCTTGAATTAATTTAATCGGTGCAAGTTGTACACCGGTAAATTGGCCGCTTAAAGGCATATAGGATGGTTTCACCCACCCAGTTGGACTCCCGGAGTGTATTAGGGATCATGGTAAACATTTCGCCAATTTTTATTTCCGGGCGAAGAAAAGTAAAAAAATTCCAAAATGTAAGGCTAATATCCACGCTTTTTGAGAAATTTTGGAGGTTTCAGGGCCTGATGTCGAAAAGAATTGAGATTTTATGGGATATATCTCCAGGTCATATAATGCCGTTTGGAACCATATATGAACATTATATGTTGTCATAAATGTTTGTGGTAGGCTTGAGATACTGAAATCGGCGCAAGTTGTAAACCGGTAAATTGGCCGTTTAAAGGCAAATATGATGGTTCTACCCACCCAATTGGAATCTCAGGTTTGAGTCGGTATTTCGGGTCGGGTCAACTTTTGACAGCTCTACCTATATAGCTAAGATTCCAAACTAGAAAGGAACCATAATGTCTTCTTTTACCTTCTTTCCTAATTGTTTTCTTTGGCCATTGTCGTTTAAATAAGAGAATTAAAGAAGTTGAGTTCAAGATCTTAGAGAAAATTGAGGACTAAAAGTAGGTAAAATGAAAAGCAATATTACTGGCATTAGATGATTAAAAGCAAAGAGTAAGGAAACCTACAAGGTGCAGAAACTTTTCAGCAGCTGATCGATAAATTCTGCAAATTTCTGCAGGAACAAACGCAGGGCCACTCTCATATTTCCGAACACTACCACCAGAAAATGAAGTTGCGATCTCCTGATAAAAAAAAGTGCAACGTCATAGGCAATCTCACAGAGTAGAAAGAAGATTTAAGAACTCCATAACAAACATTAACCTAAAAAGGATCAAGAAAACTCAGGAGTACTTGCCTCAGTGATTCTTGGAATGGCATTTTGATCTATAAAAACAGAGAGCTGTGCCAGAACAAGAACAAGTCCAGCAACAGTCTTATCTCCTTGTATGCCATCATGAAAGATTATATATTGAGTAGCTGAATTACTTTTCCCTGAAAGCTGTAGAAAGCGATTATATAGTGATCTGAAGAAGTCTTGAAATCCTTCTTGAACCCAATCAACTATCAAATCTCTCAGGCTACTTAGCAGAGGCAGGGTATCATCCAGGAGTTGGCGAAAGTCCTATAAGAAGTCACAAAACATTGATTTGAATCATTGACACAGCAACACTAATGAAAAACAAGAAAACTGATTTAGAATAAGAAATATGCCGGGGTATCCTGAAAGTAGAAAAAGGGCAAACAAAATGTTAAGAATGTCTATGAAATTATGACTAAGGTACAGAAAGCCATGTCCAGGCAGCTATGATGTTTTGTTGCCTATGGGACAGGTAATAAGCATTCTTGCACAAGACATGACATTATAGAGTAGAAACTGCTTTTCTCAATTCATGTAAGTTATGCACATATGTAAAGGTAGATTTCGTAGACACATGTATTACCAGCAAGACACCCATACTCCCTTGTATAACTGCCTTCTTGCTGGCCTCCAGTATTGCCTGCAAAGGATGCTCTTCTTTCACTGCCTCCTTTTGGTGGATTTGAACTTTCATCAGTGAGTCTGCAAGTTCCAATATGTTTTATTATACATAACCCATCAACCAAACAATGATACAAATTCGGATCGAGCATATGCTATACAATGTAGTATAAAATGTCCGAAGTCCACAGCTACAGACCTTACCATAACCAAGGGTGTTTACTCTAAACCTAAATAGCTAATAATAGCATTCATCACCTTCTATCTAGGTTTATCTTAATGACTTAGTTCCATATATAGCTACCAAAACAAAGTTAGGGCTCATTTAAGACTAAGCTCCATATTGACCTAGTCTGCTACAAGTCTACAACAGAAACACAATTTCTACCACCATTTTCTCAATCTCTTTCACTTAATCTACTCGCTCCATTTTGGAATAATTGATACGCTATATTGGCACATAATTTAAGAAAATAATGGGTGGCGGCATATTGTGAGTTGTTAAAAATAAAGGTAATAAATTTATTTAAATTTTTAGAAAAGGTGCATGTGACTATGTGAGGGTGGGAGAATTAGTGCGTTATGGTGGGCGAGATAGATACATTTTAATAATGGTGGTCCCTTTCCAGTTATGATAGTGTGCCATGTATTCTAAGGCGGCCACAAGAGAGAAATGTGTTAATCATTTCGAAACAGGGAGTAATTAGTAAAGCACCAAATGTTTTTACAACATCAATAATAGTTGCAGCACCCCCAGAAACTCATAATTGCCATATCCACAGCATAAAAAAGATATTGAAAAAAAAATGAAATCAAGTATATTAGGGCTCATTCAGTTTCGCTATAATTTATTGTTTTCCAAGATCATATGATATAGGTCATTTAATGAAAAAAATTGGTCAATTTTTTAAATACCCTGATGTTTAAAACTAACAACAGAAAAGTGGAAATAACTTTTTCTAGTTTTCTGTTTTTGGTTTTTTGTTTAAAAAAAAAACAGAAAACATAAACAATTGCGAACAAGCCCTTAACTTATTGTTTGTTTCTTTTGATTGAACAATCAACAATTTTGCATAATATAGCTGGTATATAGGATTAGCACCCAGAAACAACTCAAACCTCGCTGACATGAGCAATAATCCTGGACATCTTTCTCAGATTCTAAATTTATCATTCTTTCGAGTACCAAGTTGGGGAAAATATAAAGAAATACATGCAGCTGCTTGGCAAATTGCAACCTTATCGAACCAAATCCTTATTAGTACTTCTACATATGCAACTGAACAGTCTAGCTAACAAATAAAAAAAACGATTTACCAGATATATCCTGCAAAAGACGCGAAAAGGCGCCAGCAATGTACTGCTTGACGGCATGGTTGGCAGCCTGGTCACAAATACAGGACAAGAAACAATAAGAACAGTATCCCTTTACATGAGAATTGTCATGATGCAGGCTCTCATGGGTCAAAGAGGCAGAAGTTTTAACAGAAATTATGTAAATGTCCAAGGAAAAACCTCCAAACAAGCATCAGCAACAGCTGCTTCAGGCAGTACTTCATCCATCAGCAGCACATCATCCCAGACAAGTCCTAAACAAGAAAATAAATTAATTTAATAACCTTGTGACATACACACCTTTTAAAGTAATTTGGAGGTGTATAAGAAACTAATATCCGCTACCCAGAGCATGTTAGGAGCTTTACCCACAGCTCCTCCCCTTTACGTAAGTAATAAAATGTAAACATTTCTACTTAAAGGACGATGAACTCACATTTAAAGGCAAATTTACAGATTATGATGGAATAATCACAATATGCATGTCCCATGAGCTATAGGCTTTGGCTTAGCAAACCAAGTTACAGAGACTCTCCTAGAGACCTTTAACAAAAAGATGGAGCCCCAAACACCACGAGTAGCACTGTTATAGTCCTATAGCTTCAGATAGGCAGAACCAGGGCACATGAGCTACTATAAACTATAAGCTTTATTACACATACTGACATGCCTCTTATTATGAGGTGTAGCCTGTAGGAGCTGTAATGAACTGATTTTCTGGGTTTATATTTCTGATTTAATCATGCAACAAATAAAGATGAAAGCTTTAAGGTTGATTAATAATGGTGGAAGGGTTACAATAGATAAATTAATAGCTTAAGGCTATTACTCTCAAATAGTGAGTTTAGCTCACAACTCTCCAAAATGGCTTTAGTCCATGACTCGCTACGGTTTCCCTCAATACCAAATTTCTGCCTACCTTCGCTTCCCTCCTCTATCTCTATTTATACAAAGGCTAAAGGCGCTAACCTAATAATACTAGATTACCAGTATGCCCTTCCTTATGTTAGTCTAAAACAGGAGCCATATGAGTTTTACTGTTTCCTGAGTTTAATGTACAAAATAAGTCAAGCAGAAAGCAGTTCAACAAACAGGATGCATAAGCATCTACAAAAAATTAGAATAATTCTCCCAAGTAACCGAAAAATCATGAGCAGGACCAACACTTGGACATAAGAAGGGGAAAATGAAACTTACGTAGCAGTCCCAACAATTCTGCAGAAGAAATTTGGTTCTTTATGAGCTTCTCAATGGATTCAAAGTGCCTGAAGCAACATAGTGATCAATCATCAGATAACAGATTATGGTAGATAAGTACAGAGATTGAGTGAAGTGATCAATTGAAAATGTTGAAGGTAATTCAACTTCAAATTACTTGATAACAAGATCGTGTGAGATTCTGATAAGTTGCTGCTCAGAATCCGGAAATATAACACGGTAAGCACGGACAGCCTCCACCAGCTCACGAGTTGAAACCTGGTCATGGAATGGTCAAGTAACTTAAAGGGACCACAAATGCAACAAGTAAAGATGTATCTAGTAGCTATTATGAGCAAGTAACCTTGATACAAGAAATATGATGAAATTGTAAATAGGCATCAACAAATTACAAATATCAATCATGAACAATAGAGAAGTAGAAGTTTTCACAATCAAAAAGACAGAAACACATTCATGTCAATCTTAAACATCTAAAAAAGAGTATCAATCACAAGAGTTCCAGAACCTTTTTTTTTTTTTTTTGGGGGGGGGGGGGTGAGGGGGTCATGCATGCTGTGCTAATTTGTGTTGAGGGCAAAAAATACAAAGTCTAGAAAAAGCACAGCTCCACGCCTACACATATATTTCACATAATTCATGGACAATGTGTTTGTGCCAGCAGCATCACTTACTAAGGTACTGTATTAGAAAATCAGAGCCAGCAACCGGTACTAGACTACTAGCAGATCCAAAGGCTTCAATGACCATACAGCCCATACTCCTCTCTAAATTCCATATTTCTATCACTTTACAAAAAACAATGGCCTTTCCTAATGCTGTTAGGAAATTGGTGTCTATTTTCTGGAATTTGAACAAAAAGTAGAAAGTGAATTATAAAAATAAATGCCATAATAGAAGCCCAATGACCCAGTTACAGGTCCAGCACATGAAGCAGGTTGTACAGCCAACCATACAAGTAGGCTACTAGGCTAGATAGCATGAAGGAGATCTATCATCACAAGAATAATTGAAGCTCAGACATGTACCCAGGGGAGTCCAATCCTTTGAACTACTAGATCAGGACTCAACGATTTAGAAAGGTCTGCTGCTCCATGATTAAGATGACAGCCACTACATGCATAAATTTAAGATAAAGTAGGTCTGATTTAATGTTGTTTAGATCAATTCCAATTGTTATTTCAACAGAAGGAAATACATTGCATACCTCGTGAGCAGCAGGGATGTGATCTGGTGATTCTTGTTTTACAGACTCGTCTGCTTTTGCAGAATGGCTGCCACATCCGTCAAAGTGGAGTTGTACATCTTCAAGGGATTGCTCCAACTTTTCAAATAATTGATCTTTCAAGTTGTCCACCTGTTGAAAAGAATAAATTTGTCAAACAGGGCACTGAATGAATTCACCATTGAGCAAAGTGCACCGAAAGTCCGAAACCATTTGGCACAACTTCAAATGCTGGAAATGACTACAAATCATTGTTAAGCTAATGTGATAGTGATGAAGAACACACCGGGAAATCCAGCTGCTTCAGAAGCATTACAGCCTCAGCTCTAGCTTGGATGGATTCTGAATCTGAAAAAAGCTTTCCCTGAAGAAGAAAAAGCATGGAATGCTAAAGTTATCCTTCTTCATAATCTTCACTATTAAGAAGAAAGAGCATGGAATGCTAAAGTTATCCTTCTTCATAATCTTCCCCTATTAAGTATAACCAAATACGATGATGAAGTATATAATGAGTATTAGCGCCTTTTTCTATTTCCGATTTCCTTTCCCTTCTACCAGATAAAGCTGGCTTCTTTTAGGAGGGCAAAGAAGTTTTACAAAAATTAGGTATCACTTAAAGCAGAAAATACAGAACAATCTTACTCACTATCACTAATAATAACTATTTAGAATCTCACATAAACAACAGCCACCGACAACTACAATCACCTGCCTGTAATGTCATACACAGATTCAGCACAGCATTTGGAGGCAACAATTACAACAAAGTTGAAAGAAGCCCTTACTTGTGTTATCTTTCTTGTTCCCAAATAAATCAAATATAAAGGACAGGCTGTTCCCAGAAAGGGGGGGGGGGAATTCGAAGAAAAGGTACAAGTAAATATACTGCATCAATTCTAGTTGAAGGGAATCCTTTTCAGGCCAAAGCTATAGATTCTGCTTTCGGATTCACCAACTTTTTTCAAATTTTTCTTCCTTGAACAAATTTGAGTATTGGGTCTTAATTATTTATTATCTACTTACAGGGAACAACTAGTTTCACCTCCATAGCATCAAATACTAATGAGTTATGTAAACTAAACATCTCAGTCCAGGAGTCAGAATGGACTAATTACCTGCAGATTCTTAATTATGATGCTCACTGCTTCTTCAGATGCTTTCTTACAGTCTTGGAATGATGAGTCTCCATATACCTATTGGAAAGAAACCAAAGTATACAAAAGGGTGATTTTGAGAAATTTAACTTCACTTCTATGCAATGACTCACAACACAGAGAAAAAGTAGGACCTATAAATTCAGTGCAGAGGGAAAACCTTAAATATAGGCATAGCTCCAGTGTAGAACTTGACTGCATCAGCATAAGCTTCAGATTTAATGCACTTCCCAAGTCTTTCAGGTAAATCATATATGAACTGTTCTATTCCAGACATGTAAAAAAATCAGTCAACTTGGTTATAGATCTGAATTTTAGAAGCCCAGCAAACAACAAAAAGAAAAGAAATCCAGCACATTTAAACAATGGACTATTAACAAATCATGAAGAACCAACATCTAACTTACTTTTATACAGGTTTCAAATTTTATAAGATAAATAATTTACATGTTTCAAATCATGGGATTAAGGCTTTGATTGATTGATTGAAATAATTTAAAGGTTTACAACAGATAATATCCAAAGTGCTTAGTCATACAAGGGTGGCCGCCGCTAACATATAACTGAAGTAAGCACAAGACCCCATAAGAAAATGGAACTAATCCTATTCCAGCTACAAAGATATCTAAATGGGGCTCCTATACCAGAACATAACATCAAACCATCACCAAACGAAGTAAACAGGTTATCCACCCACTTAAATACCTGAATTTTGCGTAGAAGGTTGCGGGTGCGGTGCAGCTTTTCGATATGTTCCCTTTTCTCAAACAGTGATGTGTTGACCCCATCACTTCTAGATTGCACCAATAGTATCTGCAACACAGTTAAAGTTGAAAAATCAAAAGAAATAAACATTTACTTCAGTGGGAGATTGTTGGATAGATGACTTTAATTTTCAAACTACCTTCTCGAGTAGCTGTTCCATATTTGCTTCCATGCCCACTATGTTACTATTCATCCTATAAGATTAATAAAATGAAATTAATTGTAAATAACATAAAACAATCACATTGTAAAGAAACAAGTATGAATTATAGGTCCACAAGCATAGCCATGGGAAATTGTGGTATACAATTCTATATGTGCAAATTAACAAGCATGACTTATGTGGATGCAAGCTCAACCACTAACAGAGATCAATAGGAAAAAAAAAATATATCAATATATATATATATAAGAAGACACAGAGGATTTACAGCATTTAACACACATCATAATACAATCAAACCCCCCATCATTAAACATCCAAACGATCAATGCTGATGAGTTCAAAACTTGCCTTTTGATTGTATCCGTGGCACTAATGAACTTATTGTAGTTCTCATACACTAACATCTGCAAATCAGTGTCCAAATTTTTTATCTCAGCTGCCATTTCAACATGTCGTTGAAGTAGTGTTTCTAAGTTCAACTTTTGTACCTGTAAATGGCATATATAGAAATATCCAAGTATAAGTACGCAATTGCAGATATAATATACCTCTCAAGATTCGAAAAACTACTGATATAAGTAATTCTGAGAACATCTTCCATAGTAATTCCTCATACATTGCAAGATTACAAAACACTAAAACAGGACAATAGCAAAGTTGATTCATCTACCCATAAGCCTGTAAAAAATAATGGACTGTATCCTCGGATTAACAAAGGAAATATTAATAAAGCCTATTATTCATTTTACACTCAAATCCAAGACAAACCTCCAACAAGGCAATAAACAACTAAGATCAAACAAAAATGAATTGCCTTCAGTACTATATATAAGTTCACCCTACAGGACAAAGTACCAAAGATAACTTTGCTAGGCAAAAGTGTAAATGACAAGTTGACAACAAAAGACCAAAAATTTTGGCTGTCGTAGTGGTTGGTTTGTTGAGAAGAAAGATGAAAGATAAGAATAAGTATATCTTGAATTTCTAAGCAGACATGCTAACGAGGCTTCTACCAAAGGATTTTTTTAAGGCATAAGCCGACAATAGACAATAAAGTACTGTTTGTAATTCTAGTTTCTAGAAAATCCCTAATCCTCCGTCTTTGTTATATACTTTATATTCTTTTATCCAGAAATCCAAAAGATCAGGGAATCTAATGCAACTCCAAAGCATCTACCTTTCCCTGCATAACCAAGCAAGCTATAAAACCTTTGCTAGGCAATTAAGCAATTAGACACTGGCCCCAAGCAACCCTCTACACAGTCATGAGTAGGCCGCGCTTTTCTCAACATTGTCATAATAAGTTGATGTAATGAAAAGTAGCTACAAATACCCTGGGTTTAAAAAAAATTATACCATGAATCCACAATTTCTCCCATGTTTTTATAGGGCCCCTCTCCCATTCTCATTGTCTTTATTTCTTGTCTCAATGGGGAAAAAATGCCAATTGACCAATCCCCTTCTCAAAGATTCTTATTATTTATCAGCATGATGCCATGATGCCTAATGTTAATGGGGCAAGCTTACGGGTATCAAAATTCCCCGCAAAAGCAGTCAACTAAGTACATGTTTTTTATTAATTGCAATCCAAATAGTCCAAACTCCAAAGATCAACTCCGTGCCCCTTCCCAATCTACACAAAACATATAAACATGTGTACAAGTTCAACACCATCAAACTAAATCATCTAAAATAATCCAAGAATTACATAATTTTACCACCATATGCCTTAGAGTACAAAGAGAGCACAACACATAAATTCAGTCATTTCCGGAGTTGAATTTCAACTAAATTAGGGAAGCTAGCCCTATTGTACTCAATACACCCGTTGGTATCAAAACTTTGCCATTCCCCTACAGTCCCGAGTCTCCCGAGTCAAGACAGTGAAGTGATCAAGTAGGAGTCTAAATCTCAACACCAAGCTCCTTCTTCTCTTTTTAGCACATCGCAATGACTTTCGTTCGGGTTATGTCTATTACTATGGTACTACATTAGTCTACATCATCCAACTCCCAGCTACAATCGGCTAGCCAACTCGACTATCGGCTAAAATTCTCAATGCCAGCCCCCAAGACAAATTAAACATCTTCTAACTCATTGATCAACAGCTCCGAAAGCCGAAATCAAAACATAATCAAATCATCCACATAATTAGCACACATTACACAGCGATATCTTCTAACCCATTGATCAACAACTCCGAAAACCGAAATCAAAACATAATCAAATCATCCACATAATTAGCACACATTACACAGCTAAGTATCAAAATGCTTATAAAACAAAACTGATTCCATCAATAAAGAAGCTAAATCAACCAAATTAAACGCACTAAAAAACTAAAAACAATAATTTCAAGAAATAAAAAAGGAGAGAGAAAGTACCAATAGATTCATGTAGTTGTCAGGATCAAAAGAAGGGGAATTAATCGTATCCAATGTAGCATACTTCGAAGAAACTGCATTTGAATTAGCTCCTGAAGTTGATTGATCCGTCGAATAAAAGCTCGATAACAGATCTCTCATTCTCTTCGATTTATCATCCAATGGTACATCATCTGCCGCCATTTTCCGTACAATTAATTTCTACAATTTGAATTTTAATGGGATCGAATTGGGAATCTGAGTTTACAAAATTTGAAACAATTAGGGTTTTTTCCAAGTCTTTTGATGATTGAATTGGGGATTGAGTGTGATGAATGTTTGGAAAGTTGGGAGTAAAAATAAATTGAGCAGGAGTTTTTTCTAACTGAGGTTTTTTGATCTGGAAAATGAGGAGAGAGAAATGGATGCGGTGTTTGTGTTACGACGTCGTTCGGTTAGTGGTGCTGATAAATTGTCCTTCGTCATTGGTTTGGGTTCATATTGGGCTAATCTAATGGCTAATGCTTAGTCCCTGGATCCTTTATTCTCGTTAATCTATAAGTGATACTGTATATATTTAAGTGGGGTTTTGTTTGACATAAAATATAAAGGAAAAAGGTCTAATCGTTATGAATAAAATTATAAACCTCCGTTTCATATTATTTGCAACGATTTGACATAAAGTATATTTTATTAGTATCAAATTTTTACGCGTATTTAAATAGAGATATAAACGTTTGAAGACATGACTTAGAGACCGTGAAAAGTCAAATGGGGCAAAAAATAAGGGACTGAGAGAGTAGTAAATATAGGGCTAACATGCCTGGCAATCCCTGACTCGACCAGAAGTTACTGAGAGAAACCCGACCCCGAACAACCCGAAATCTACCCGATTTGACCCAAATTTCATATTTCATAATAATATAAAGTTTTACACTATTTTGGATTGTTTCTAAGCATAGCCCGGAATTTGACCCAAATCCGACCTGCTGACCCATATTGCCACCCCTAAATAAATGAGGCCCTATAGTTTAGTTTGTTCAATTGGATGCATTGTAATGACTTCCACACAATTTTGGAAATACAAAATACTTATACAATTAGGTGTATCCGAGTGTATATTTAAATACGTAACTTTTGTAAGTTTGTTATACAAAGGTACAATTATATTTTGTTTAGAGTTGTCAATGGATTATTATTATTATTATGTTCTTCAAGGGTAATATATCATCCCATTTTCACATTATAGTTTTATTACATTTCACATTTGATAATGCTTAAATAATTTTCATTTTGTACTTATGCGTACTTTTATTTAGAAAAAAAATGTCGGAGTGGTGAAAGAATTGCATGGGGAATAGTACTTAAATTCAATGTCAAATACTTTATTATAATCAAACACAATGAGAGCTGAGGTAGGTATAGTGAAAGTCTTAGGGCCAGTTTTCATTGACTGAACTCAGCTGAAATGAACTGAACTGAAATAAATATTTTATAAGAGAAGGAAATTAGGAGCTAAACTAAACTGAACTGAATTGAACTGAATTTCAACGTATGAGAACAGACCCTTACTCATTTGCAACAAATTTCTACACATAACTTACATGCACATAATCAGAAATATAGTTTTTGGTGTACCTGGTAATGCATAACAAGTTATACGGTAAGAATCCTTCTCTCAT
This sequence comes from Chenopodium quinoa, assembly GCF_001683475.1. Classification (NCBI taxonomy): domain Eukaryota; kingdom Viridiplantae; phylum Streptophyta; class Magnoliopsida; order Caryophyllales; family Amaranthaceae; genus Chenopodium; species Chenopodium quinoa. The sequence continues at coordinate 1,296,760 of NW_018743196.1, read as the reverse complement.
GCCACCAATTTGTGTCTTGTTTGATTTTCAATCACAAGACTTTAAATATGGTGTAGTCTTGCAGTGTGAAAAATAATACAGGTGTGTTAAACTTGTCAAATGAATTGTGTAAGTATGAAAATATTCTAATCAAACGGTTGCAACTACCAAATTGTTGTAATGTGACTCTTATATATGTAAAACTTCGCTATTTTTGTAATAGCTACATGTTTTCTATTAAGTGGATATAATAATCCATATCGATATCAATATACCATCTTTTACCTTTTTTTAAGGCAAATATACCATCTTTTACTAATACATGACTCTTTTTACATTTTCTTAGTTGCAACACAGGAGGATACACAATGCTCTCGAGATAAGAGAGATAGAGAATTAGGAAACTTATGCGATAACTTGATAAGGATAGAGATAGAGATAATTATGGTCTAAAACTTCAACTAAATCAATATTATATAGAGCATGTATTTTACAACTTAAGAAATAATAAAATATAATCAATAAAGAATGGAGAAATATATCATTACCAAAAGATAAACATGTCCAAAATGTGAACTATATTTGAATTAAAAGGTTTAATTAAGAAGACTTATACGTAATTTATGGAGTATATGAAGAAAAGTAAACCAATAAATAAAAGGAATATTCACCCCTTGTTCCTTTTTTTCTCACCCAAAAAAAAAAAAAAAAAAAAAAAAAAAAAAAAAAATAGAAAAGAAAAGAAAGAAAAGAGGAATATGGAGTAGAATATACGGTAATGCAAGCACGAAAGCTGACGTCATACAACATGCTATATTACCATTTGGCATTTGCCAGCCAAAACTTGCCAAATATACCAATAATTTTTTATTTTTTTTTTTAATAATTTTTTTATTTTTTTTAATAAATTTCTTATTCTTATTGTTAATATTTCTTGCTCACAATGGAAGATTTCTATCCCACCTAACACCCATGGCCCCTCCTAATGAGCTCATCACATAATGACATAAATAGTACGAGTACTTTGTATAAAAGAAATAAATTCCAATGTGCTCCACCTTTATAAATAAATGGCAAAAGCTAGTGAACGTTCTAGGGACGTTAGATAAGATAAATAAAAGTGAAAATATTAGAATAAAATTAACATTAATTATATTGAATGTCGCGTGATTTTGTCATACTTTTCTAACTTAATACAAAGTACAATACTATTTTAACCAATATAATTATTCCATATCAAATGCTCCGTGAAACTTGTTAGCGAAGATAATTTGTGTTGACCAAACAAAAAAACCAAGGGAAAGGAATGCTTCATTTCCCAACAGAAGTAAAATAAAAATAGAACTTTTATTTAGACTCAATCTTATCTAAAATACATTTAGTCAATTTTGTAGAAAAAAAATTCAATGATTAATATTTTGTATCATTAAAAGGTACTCCATATTTCTTATAAAATATTGAGATAAAGTTTAAAAAAACTTAAGAAATTAATCACAAAAAGTTGTCCAAACAAATACGTGTCGAGTAATATAAAATTTTCAAATAAAGGCAAATTTTAATAAGAATAATAACTGAATACAGTACATAATAAGATTATATAAGATCAGATTAATTAATATAATAGGCAAATATCTTGTAGATTAAGGGTAAAAATTTGATGACAGCCAGATCTTAACAGCTAAATAAAATAATAGGATAGGATAAGCAGCTTCCAAGAAAAACAGGAAAAAAAAAAAAAAAAGCCCTTGAAAATTCTATAAAAACCGAGCTATAACCCTTAACAAAACCTTCTTTCCTCCTTTCTTTGCTTTGATTGCATACTTTGCGTTTTCTTCTCCCAGATAAGTCTTTATCTTCTCTCTCTTTTTCCAATTTTCCTCTTTCTTCAATTTTCTCATAAATTCCCCAAATTTCTTCCCCTTTTCTTTTTCAATTTGCTCTTGTTTTTTTAGATCTAGGGTTTGTTTCTTCAATTATATAGTGTATGGTTTGAAATTCAATTCAATGTTTTTCGAGCCTATATGAGCTACCAAATCCAGATGCGGAGGATCCGAATTCTCCATTCATTTTCAGTTGTTTTCCTCTATTGGTTTTACGTTTTCTCATGAATTAATCGTTTCAATTTCATAGATTTAGGTGTTTATTTTCTAGATTTTTAGATTTTGTCAAACCCTAACCCTAATTTCCGATTTCCCCAAATAAAAATCTTTTTTCGAAGAAAACAACTGATTTTCCGAATTTAGTAGAAATTTCGTGTGATTTATAATGCAGCAATCGCAGCCGGTGAGTTCCGGGTCGGATTCTGATCCGAGGTACGCGAATATGGATGAACGGAAGCGAAAACGGATGCTTTCAAACCGCGAATCGGCCCGAAGGTCGAGGATGAAGAAGCAGCAGCATTTAGATGAGCTATTAAAAGAAGTGAATCAGCTAAAATCTCAGAATTCTGAGATTGCTCAGAAGACGGATGTTGTTACACAGCATTACATTGCTTTTGAATCAGAAAACAATGTTTTGAGAGCTCAGATGATGGAATTAACTGATCGATTAAGGTCTCTGAATTCTGTGCTTCAGTTTATGCAGGATGCTAGCGGTTTTGCCATGGATATCCCCGAGATTCCTGATACTTTGCTTGAGCCGTGGCAGCTCCCTTGTCCCGTTCAAACAATCCCGAATGTGTTTCAATGTTAACGATAAATCAATGTGTCTGTTTTCGAGGATAATCTCGAATGCTTAGTAACAATCAATGGTGGTGAAAGATGGGATTTATTATTTCGTTTTCGATTGCGAAGAAGATTGTTGTTGTTTTATGTGGATGGGATGCTTTTTAGTAGCTTGTCAAATTTGTGGTTTTGGTGATTTAAGAGTCTTAAATGTGTTGGTGGTTGTTAATTAGTTTGTTATTAGGTTTTGATTGTAATGTGTTTGTTACTCCTTTTATTCAAGTCAAGTCTATTGGTGATTGTGTTGGAATAATAAAGTTGAAGTTTGTTGATTGAATGAGTCCGTTCTACACAATACTTTTCCTTTTAGTTATAATCGTGACACATTTCCTTGCCAAATAAAGTTCTTAAAGAATTAAACCTCTTAAAGATTCAATTTTTATGAGCATTTCTAAAATAATTTATCATGGTTTGGACTTGAATTAGGTACTATAAATTTGTAACATGTTGAGGGCAAGTGTTGTATTTTGAGGGTTTATTCTAATGTTGTATTTTGCTGGAGAGCACCACTAGCCCACAAGATCATCAATCTTGTGTTCTGTTCTTTTAGCATAAGTGTGCTTTTTATTGTGACCACTTTTGGTTTCTTAAGAGGGTGAGGAAACATGAAGAGAAGGGGGACAGAGAGCTTTATACACACCATTACAAAGTTTTAAGGTGGAAGAGCTTTATAGTGGATTGGCCTTTAAAGCTAATTAAAAGGGTTTGAAAAGGAATATCCTTTTATATGCTTAGTGATGATATTGATTTTTGTTTTTAACTTTATTATGAATGCACAAATTCATTAATATGATTTTTTTTTTCCCATTTACACTAGAAACATATTAGAGTGGAATATGTGAATTGTACTAAGAATTAATAAGATACAAAAAGAGGTATTATTCACGATTTTTTCATATGATAATACCTTTAACTTAAATTGACTAAAGGGATCAAAAGGGTTTTACTTGAAGTGATTGGATTTCGACTATCACTCATATCTAGAATTTCGTATAATTGCTATAAATAAGAAGTGGCTTTGACATCAGGTGACAGGAGCAAGTTTGTTACTCCAGGATCCAAAACAATTCAAAATTCATCAGCTACATTTATTGAGATAAGATACTTAACAAATTAGCATTAGATAAAGGGCTTGTTCATTTCAGCTCCAATAAGTTTTATTCAGTTCAAGCTCAGATCCTAATTTCCTTCTCTCATAAAATATTCATTTCAGTTGAATTCAGCTCCAATCAGTTGTGTTCAGTTCAGAAAATGTGAACAAACCCAAACTTTTGTAAATTCTTCAAATTACTCGTGTTGTAATTATAGTAAGTTCCTAAAATCATTGTGATTCATGTTCATAACCTAATGATTTAGATAAAGATGTGTATAACTTAGTTGACTCAACCTAACCTAAAAGTGATCCCAATTTATATTTTTTATTTTTTTTGAAATCATCCCAAATTAGATTTCGACTTACATAAATACAATAATTTTAGATAACGCAAACCCAAACCCAAACTAGACTTGGTCTAAACTGATTCAGTGATCCATTTTGACTCATTGGTTCAAGCCATGAATTGAGGCTATCTTTCTTTTTCCTTGTTTCCTCAAGCTCCCCTAAAAAAAGTGAATTAAAAAGAAAAACCCTCAAACGTTTAATATTGCCCCTTCGTTTAGTAGTTTTTTCACTGTATCCCTCTTTTTCTCTCTCTCTTCCATTGAATTCTTCGTTGAAGCGGCTTGTGAGCTTTCTTTCCTCCATTGAAGCAGTTTCTGAGGTAAGATACTCTTCTTTAATCATCGAATTTTCACAATCTAGGGTTTCGTTAATTTAGTTGTCAGTGTACTCAATTTAGGGTTCGAATTATTGAACTATTACTTTGATAATTAAAATCATATTTCGTTGCAGACTTTTGTTTATACATTTCTTTACTATGAAAATGCATTTTTTTTCTCTATAATCTTAATTAATGTGAACAATTTAGGTGAAAATGGTCTTTTGGATGTATACCTTTTCAATTTTTTCGAGCAATTTAGGTTTTGTTTTATGAACTTACAAAGTAATTTGGTTACAGATTGGTATCACATTCAGACTTTCAGAGCTCTACCGAAGTAGTAGAAAATGGTAATCTTTATTCGTAATTCAATACTTTTGGACTAACATATATTGCTGAATGAATTTAATCGAGCTCCATGCTTTATTTTTGGTGTTGGCAGCTATTCTTTTCGTATTTCAAGGAAATCGTGGGGCGTGAAGTGGTTGTGGAACTGAAGAATGATCTCGCGATAAGGGGCACCCTCCGTTCTGTTGATCAGTACCTCAATATCAAGCTGGAGAACACTAGGGTTGTTGACCAAGACAAGTATCCTCACATGGTATCTCCTGCTCCCTACCATTTCATTGTTTCCTCGAAATTTTTGCACCCTTTAATATGATTGTATGGAGTTTGTTGAAACTTTATTCATCAATGAGGCAATGATTTTGGGTGAGGAATATGGAGCTAATGCTTATATTTTGTTCTTGATCTTAACATTTGTTATTGCTTCAGTTTTCACTTTGCGTAGTAATTATTGATAGGTTTTAATCAGGGATGAAATATTGCGTTCATTTTCTTTTTCCTTAGACATTTGTATATGAATGCATTAGTTTGAATGATGTATTTTAGGCTGCGTGAAACTCATATATGCTAGAGTCGGCTTAGCCTTTGAACTTGTTTTATCCCTAGATGGATTTCAGCGATGAATACGCATTACATCTATTTTGCTTTGACATTCCCCAAACCTCTCTACTGACTTTATTTGGATTGGTGAATGCTTTAGATGGTTTCAGACCTTTCCCTTATCCAGTCAATTTGCCGTGCTTGATGGTTATAATTAGCTGTAGAGTTCACATTTGATTTCTCATCCCATGAAGACGCTGCTATCATTTTTATCTTTAGTAGTCTCCTTTGTCCAATGGTCTCTTGACGATCTTTTATATCTTTATCTTCTCTTAGCTGTTAACTACAGAGGGTGTTGGCTAATCTACTTTATGAGTTGGCTGTTCACCCCTTTAAACATAGATACACAGATCTTGTACTGTAAGTATCTTAATAGATAAGAAGTAGATATGCTAGTTAAGAGACATGATTTAAATTTACCGATCACCTTTGTCATACTTGTGTTGAAACAATTTTACATGGGTTCTGACTTGGGATATTGGTTGGACCTGAGAAGGAAAAAAGGACATGGTTTTCTCTCACTCTTTGTTTTGGCAATTCAAGAAGATTTATTCTGGGAAAAAAAAATCATAAATTGCTTTCAGTTGGAATTGGACCATAATTTTGCATGGAAATGGAATGGCTTTTTATGGCTAACCATCTTTGTGGTACTGACATTAACCACATTGGTTGTGGGTGGGGGGTGATGGTTGTTGGTCAATGAGAGAATTTTATGCAGAAAAGGTCCTGTGGCTGCATTTTCTGCTGTGAAGTACTTTCTTTCTCTAAATAATAAGCAAGTTTTTCATTTTGGCTCCGTTTATTTTGATGGAAAACATTTTTCATGGAAGATTATTTTCTAAACAATGGGACATGATTGTGAAAAGGTTTTCCTTTGTTTATTAAAAAAACTTTTGAAGTAAATAAGAATGGAAGCAAAAAGAGGGGAAGGGTAGCGGAGAGAAAATAGAGAAATGAGGAGTAAAGAGGAATACGGGGCATACCATCTTAACAAAAGGAAAATGGTTTTCCTTCTTTAAAAAATAATTCTTCACTTATGGGATTTTTTTCCCCCAAACTATAACAAAACAAACAGAGGAAAATCATTTTCCATGAAATTTTTTTCCACCAAAACAAATTGAGCCTTAAATGAAGAGGTGGATTGATTGTAGCTGAAAATAGTGTATAATATTTATTTTTGGCAGCTGTATCCAGATCTGGAATTTTTTGCACCTTCAACCATGTCTCTGCTTAAAAATTAATTTATTTCCACGCTTGGTTTTCGTATCCCACTCGAGTTGGAAATCCATTTCTGAAACTGAGCATCATAGGTTTAGTCCGAGCCTGCTCTAGACGAGTGAAAACTGTTATCTCCTTATAAGCATCTTCCTTATCAAGTATCAAATATCAATTACTGACTTTTATATTGATGCAACTGTGATGTCATGTCATGAACCTCAATTTCACTAAACAAGACTTGTAAGAAACTGGAAAGTATGTGGAATTAGGGAAGTAGGGGAGGTTGTTGTAGAGCCTTTTGGAATATCTGGTTGTGTCGACATATTCCAACATTCTTGCGAGTAATCTCAGAATTCTGTCTGTCTAAATTATCCTTGGGATTGTGAAGAATTGTCTCAAAGGTTACTTCAGCATGTATTGACTAGTTTTTATGGCGCTGCTTAAGACATATTCAATGTGAGTGGGTTCAGTTACTTCAGTAGTCTATTATGGGTATTATCAAGGAGTTTTATACTGCCATAGTGCTGTATTTTGCTATATCATGAATTGAGGGGAAATGTGCAGGTCTACTGTTGTAACTACTAACTAATCCCTCTTCACTAAGATATATGTGAAGTAGCTTCTATAAGTAAAGATCAATTTACTAGGGTGATGATTAGATGTATTCAGTAGATCCTTGTCCATTTTTGTGGATGTGTATTCAAATCACTTTAATTTCTTTCATTTGTGGCTGATATCAACTTAGGCAGATTGAGGGGAATAGGACATTTAGTAAAAGCTTCTTTGTGCTTTTCATTTGCCTTGTGAAATTAAAGCCAAATGTCAGTCAATGTACTTTTTCCCATTATTTTCCATGAAAGCTTACCCTTTTTTTGGTTGAATCATTTACAAATTGACCCTGAAGTTGGCAACAAGACCCCTTTCTGGTTTTGGCTAATCTCATAATCTCTCATTGTATGATCACTTTGGATTCTGTTCTTAATCTGGATCTTTCATACCACTGGTGATAGTCTTGGTTGGGAGGGGGAGCTTGCCTCTGATAATGATGAAGTAATTGTTTGCTTTTAACCATCAGTTTAAATTCCTTTGGCTACAGAAATTGACAATTATACTTATTTTTGCAGTTATCAGTGAGAAACTGCTTTATTAGAGGTTCAGTTGTGAGATATGTTCAATTACCACCAGATGGAGTTGATGTTGAGTTACTTCATGATGCTACTAGAAGAGAAGCTCGCGGCGGGTAACTCTGGCAATGGTGAAGACTGACTTTCCTTGTACGAGCTTGTTTTTGGTGGATCATTAGTAGGTGCCTTTATTTGATGCTCTGGACCTTCTTTATCTCTTCTGGTGCATGTTAATTTACCAATTGTAATGATATCTCAGCTACGTGACCCTTTACATTTGTGATAGTGAATGTTTGGAAATGCTGATATTATGAGATATGCTTGCACAAGTGACATGCTGAAGCTGTGATTTTATGTGCATTTGTCAAGCCCATGTGCCAATTTTCGCTATTGTTTTTGTACTTTTGTTATCGTGGTTCTATCACTTTTATGTTAATATGTTATACGAGGGGCAAAGGTGAATGTGTGCATAAAACCCATGACATCAATGTGTGCATTTCTTCAAAGTACCTTAGTGTTACCAGACCTCAGAAGCATGTTGTTACCGTGTCTATACTACTAATACGAAGTATTAATTACAAATGACAATAGTGTTAGCAAACTCTCCCACCATGCAAATCCTTAGTAAATTTTTGTGAATGCAGAATAATGCAAGTGTAGAAGAGTAAATTACAAATGCGATGTATATTCTTTGCTTTGGAACTAAACACCTCTCCTATTTCACACCTTTTTGTTGTTTTTCCTAAGGTTATTTACATATTTTTCTTATTTAATTGTGGCTATTATACGTCTATTGTTACATGTGTCAATTTTCGAATTTATTAGCATGTAAGTCATGGCAAAGAGTGTCGTGCACACGTTGATACATAATGTGTTAAAACACGCCACACAATAAATTACTAAACGTCCTAGCATATCATCCTTTCGATATATTCCGAGAGTGATTAAGGAAGGATTTGCATATGTGCCACATAATAAACACCCTAGCATGTCTATCCTGGAGTATATAAGGAAGGATTTATAAAATTCATCGAAGTGAAAAAAAGTTATGTTCAATTAATTAACACATTCATAATTCATCCACATCCGAGAAATATTTGTCCAAATCTGCAAAATAGTTTCCTTAATTCTACCTTAATAAATTTACCAAACATAAAAGTTTAAAAATGTCAAAAATATATTCGACCGGAATAATTCTAACATTAAGATTTTATCCATATTTTAATCCAATTTTTTATGGTAATTTATCAAAATCCTTAGAAAAAAACTTGGCTATAAATTAAGGCTTCATATTATCCATGTACTAATCCAAATTTATCCTTTACAATATTCTTGAAGCAATACAGTATAATTCATTCTCTCTTGTTCATAGTATTAGACAGAGATGAAGATGCAGCAGGAGGAGGCGAAGCAAAGGCGAGCACAGTCGAACAGAGAGTCTGCTCGACGATCAAGGCTAAGGAAACAGCAGTACATTGCTCAACTTGAGAGCAAACTGAATGCTCAAAGTGTCCGGATGACAAGGTTGAGTGATGAGATTGGGTCTAAGGATGCCATCATTCAGACTATGAAGGAAGCTACTGGGATTTACGTCGATGATAGATGTACGGATCATAATCTACTGCGCAATCAGTTTCTTAGCGATGTCTGTGAGTATGCCAAGGGGTTTACTGATGTCCCGCAGACTCTGATTGCTGAGCTTGTGAATGCGCGAGGTTACTGAAGTTCTACTGCTAAATTAGTCTTTTTATTAATATTATTACACTATTACGTATGCTAGTTAATGTTAGATGTAATTGATAAGAGTTTATATCCGATTTTGGTACTCCAACCAAAGGCCTAAGCGGATGGTTGGAGTCTCAAAATTAGTTGTATATTATACTCGTATCATGACAAGTTTATGATTTATGTTTTTTATTTTTATGAATCGGAGATTTATACTTTGCAAATCAATTAATTCTATTTTTCTCATCCAGATATATGAGTACATTACTGTAAGGGTCCAATTAAACAATAAGTATCATATATAATTAGCCAACTACTCGTCTAAATATCTACATATACACAATTACACACCGTAGTTAACTCTAGGCATCATCATTCTCATTGATCATCTTGGCTCGATTTAGACTTGACTTTAATATTTGTACAAACGAAAGAGCTGAATTTTTTCTCTTATCTAAGAGATTAATCTAGTTTTTTACTCTTGAAAAAAAGCAGAAAACTCTAGCAATTCAAACATAAATTTAAATCAAGCAAATTAAAACAAGCTAAGCAAGTGTTGAAAAAAAAAAAAAAAAACCAAGCACAGGATTGAAGTTCTTATGCATTTACATTAATATGATCATGTATATCAAAGATTCAAGGGTTACAATAGCTTCCCCCTACCCTTTTTAATTCGAGCATAAAATAGATCATTAGAGCCCCTTAATTTCATCACATAATAACATAACCCCGTGCATAATTTAATTGATCATCAAGATAAGCCCAACAACATCCTATAATAATAATAACAACTAGAGCAAATTAAATATATAAAGTATACAATAACAAAATAAAATTACTTAAAATAAAAACTTGTGATAATTAATTATCATAAGTCTTGCATTCATCTGTCTCAGGGTTATCCTTGCAAAACTCCTCAAGAGGATCACTATCCTTAGCCTTGTCCCTAGCATGGCTAGCCGCGGCACTAACTTCCTCCACCACGTCCCAAGCCGCTACACACTCGCTGCTGACCGGGTCATCCGAGCACGTCTCTTGAGCCTCCTTGATGCTCTTCTCCACATTATCCGAAAGCTTATCCGGTGCGGCTCGAACCGCCACCAAACGGCTAGCATGCATGTTACTTTTTCTTATGTACGTGACCATGTTACATAACTTTGGTGACTCAAAGTTGTTGCTAGGCTTATTGGCTAGCAACAATTTTGGGCTCATAGAAACACTCATACTAGCCATTTTTTTTTCAAAGACTTGTTTTTCTTAGCTTATTACTTTTTTGAACAAGTTTTTGAGATAATTGATTACTGTGATAAAGGAAATATAGGAAGGAGAAAGTTTGATATTAATAATGTGGATTGGGGAGTGAATTTTGTGCACATATTTCTTATCATGATATAGCCATTAATATGCTCACACGTAGAAATGTGTAGGATATTTTTTTTATTTTTTAATTTCTTGTGGATCTTTTTGCTTTTTCTTTTGGATGTATTATTGATTTTTATTCTACTTTGTCAGTTATTGGAGGTGTGGTTACCTACAATTACGTAGTAAATTGAGTAAATGTTTTTGAATATTAGACTTGTTATGATTTTTCTAGATATTTTGAAGAAGTCCATTTATAGGTGAGAAAATGCATGTAATATGCAAAGTAACAATTACTAATTTACTACGGTATAATATAGATATAACATTAGTCAAGTTCGACCCTATTTGATTTAATAAAAAGGAAATTGTGTAATCTAGTAAACATTATAAGCCTGAAACCTAGCCAAATATTATGTGTTTTTCAACTCGACGCTTTACTTAGCTTGGTAATTAGGCATGGAACAAACTTATTTTTTCACCAAAACCTGACTAAGCTCGTCCTATATTTACCACTAATAAGTTATTAGTCACTTCATATATTATTGATTTATTATGATGTGGCTCATGTGAGTAAGGGTCTGTTCACATTTACTGAACTGAGCTGAACTGAACTGAACTGATTGGAGTTGAACTGAATATTTTATAAGAGAGAGAAATTAGGAGCTGAAATGAACTGAACTGAAATTAAGTAAGTGTATGAACAGGCCCTAACTTGTTCAACACCAATACAGTAGGAGACACGAACAACCAAAACCGCTAAATCACGTGCCACGTAATGATTGTTTTAGAGATATGAGATATCGGAAAACACATGTGTGACATATTTTTCGTAGATATCATTAATAGAATAATAATATTTAGGTTTATTTATGTTAAAGATATTATGTAAAGAATATTTTTAGGGTTTATGGTTATACTAGTTTATCTCTTAGAAAGATTATTTCATATCTATCTTATGCGTAGGTTTTGTTTAAAATACTTTACCCAATAATCCAGTCATTTTATTACCTCTTTCACCCTATATTTGTCGATCAAATAATCGTATAATATTGCAATTGTTGTAGAACCAGTTTTTTTTTTTTTTTTTTTTTTTCTGGTGAATTTGATGGAGTAGCTCAGTAGATAATGTAGCTAGATAAATACCCTGGAAAAATGTCCAACTATGGTGACATTAACACATTACACATGAATAACAACATTCAAACCAAAACAACTTTAAACAAAAAGAATCTTACGCTTACACTCTACTAGTACACTACATTTTTTTTAAAGAATAAATCAAACTTTACATTAAAAAGATGCGACTTCATAAAGTCTACCATCGTTTTTCTTCTTCTTCATTCATCATTCAACACCAATTCAATCGATTTTCTCTCTCCTTACCTTCATCTTCTTCTTCATCATCTTATCTCTCTTCACTTCCCTTTAAATTCCCAGGAATTCGAACTTCCCAACAATTCAGGACTGTTTCTGGGAAGCCTTTTAGTAGTACAATGAGTAGGCTTCAAAGTCTTGTTCCTGTTGAAGCAGTTTCTGGGGAATATATTGCTGCTGCTCCTTCTAATGGGTCTGCTTCTAATTCTCAATTAGAAGGTAATTTTCACTTTATTTTTTCTGGGTTTTGTTTGTTTTGTCTTGTTTTAATTTGGGTTTTCTTTTGTTAATTGGATTGATTTAAAATTTGCTTTTTTTTTTTTTTTGAATTGAATGGGCCTTTTTTTTGGTTTGGTTCGTTGAATTGGGGAGGTTTTCGATTTTGATAGGTTATAAAATAGGAACTTGAATTGAGTTGAAGCTGAATTGGTGAAAATGAATTGGACTAATTGAGGTTTATTTGCTGAGCTTGGATGAATTGTTGTGAATTTATGTAATATGATGGAGATTGATACTAAATTTTATTAATATATATTTGGGGTCAGGGTTTAACCATTGTCTTGGATAATTGGAGTGTAAATATAGTATATTAGTATAAGACATGTTTCATGCTTCTTTTTTGAGTAGAAGTCTTCATACTAGTATAATTTGTTATTGCTAAGTTTTACATGTAGAACAAAAATTTGTTATAATAATAAACTCCTATTGGCCTTAGTGTTGTTGGATGCTAGATATATGGAGTATTTATTAATGTGGTGTGCATTTGTTGTATAGATGATTTGGGAACAAATGGTGGCTATCAACTGCCTCCTTCTGAAATACGAGACATCGTTGATGCTCCTCCCTTGCCCGCATTGTCCGTTTCGCCCCACAGGGATAAGATTCTATTTCTCAAAAGAAGATCTTTACCTCCCTTGATAGACCTTGCTAAACCAGAAGAAAAGCTTGCTGGTATTCGCATTGATGGAAAAAGCAATACACGGAGTCGAATGTGAGTATTTATGTGCAATATGCTCTATGCAATCCCCCTTTCATGAACACCCCTTCAATGTTCAATGAGATTTTTTTTTTATAATTAATTAATTTTTTATTTTATGGGAAGAAATAATTATCATTAATAAATAGCCAAAGATTTGTAAACCACAAATAGAGAAATTAAAATAATTTTAACTATCAAAATCATTACTAATTTGCATATTTGGCATAGCTTATGCTCCACCGCTTCAAGCAAAAAAACTAAATGGCCAAGAAACTAAAACCCTAGAGGAGAGAGGAGGGGGGAGAGAAGAGAAAAAAAAGGAGGCAGCTAACCTATGGGAAGTTCCCCCTTCAATCAGAGCTTGGAACTAACAGTGGGCTATTGTTATTACTCGTAATGCTATGCATTCGTAACTTCATATATTTTTTTTTATTTCAAGGTTTGAACTTAGCTACAAAAATGACTGCTCAAAGGCTATAGCCTTTAGATTTGATCTTGTTTACTAGAATTAGCATTGGCTGAAAGATCAGGTGCATTATTCTGTAAAGAGACTGTTGCACCTAGGCATGCCAGAATTTGTTCATCAATGAGTGAACTCCTTAACGGATCCACTGATTCAAATTGTGTATCACCACTGATCAAAATCTACAATTTCTTAAGTAATTATGGCTAGGTCTAATGGCCTCTATATTCATGGTAACTAATGAAGGGATTAAACAAAAGTATTGTTGCTTTTATTTACAATTTGATTGTAGCTAATAAGTAAAGTTTTTGCCAAGTATACCACATTAATGAAGAATTTGGGTTTAGAGGAGCATGTAGCATTCGAGAGAAAGGAATGGAGAGAGAGTATCATAGTTGTCTGGCTGATGATCATTGGGAATGAGACTTCGATGTGGTTGTTGTATACCATATCAAGCAAGGACAAGCATTCCCCTTTGTCATATTCATCTCATGTATGGTCCAGGTAGCAGATTTGCAACTTGTTATTCTGGTGATGATCATAATATGCCAGTAGTTATCTACTTTTCCTGGAGCTGTATAAAAGGCAGAAGATACGTCTCACTAGTCTCCATGGTTAATGTAGCAGTGACACCCTTTCTCTTTGCCTCTCCTAGATGAGTTGTAAAAACTAAAATGGGCTAGCAGTCCACATGTCTATCAGTGTTCCCCTACCCTTTTTGCTTTGCTCTCCTAGCTTTCTGAACGTTAGGCCAGAATAAATTCAACAGCCTCAGCCCTAGGCCTGTTTTTTTAGTGCATGGTAAGCATGAAACTTTACTTATCATGCTTACAATGCACTAAACCTTTTCATTAGTGAAGAGTTAATTAATTTGAGTAATTAAACGAGGCCTAGAATCAAAATGTCAAAGCAGCTAGATGGAGAAATTAAACCATGCTAAAACCATGCTACCTGTCGTTCTATCATTGAAAACCTGCTTGAGTTCTTATAAGATATATATGTATGTTACTTCATGTATATGCGCTTCATCATATATGCTTGTATAATACTTTCACATTGACATCCCACCAATGCATATATACATTTGTTCAGAACCATACATGCTTTAGTTTGCTCACTCTCAATGTGTAGTTAAAGGTGTATTTACCTTGTTTAAAATGTTGGCAGATAGCTATGGAGAAAATTGAATTTTAAATAGTAGATAACTAGATAATGGTACTACATTAGCAATATCCTAGTGCCTTTCATGATGCTTATTTTATATTGGTTAATATGGTACTACTTAGCAACAAACAAGGAAATGATAGTTTAGTGACAATGTGACATGAGTGAGAAAATGCATATTGCCATATTAGAATTTCTGTATATGCTCAAGCCAACATTTTCTTTTTATCTGGTGTATATCACAAGGTGACAAGCTTAATCATTTGTGTGCAGGTCATTTTACACAGGTATTGGAATCCATCAATTGACAAGTGATGGTACCCTTGGGCCAGGAAAAGAGGTACATGGCCTACCTGATGGTGCAAGGATTAATTTTGTTAGCTGGTAATTTAAGCAGTTCCTTAGCATCATTTTATTAATTATGCATTTACTAGAGTTCAGGTGCACTAAATGCTGATTTAAATAAAATTGACTTGAAGAGTTGTGTGCTAATTGTGATAGGTCAGTGAAGTTGTTTTTCTATTAAGTGATGAGATTTCCCTACTGTTATTAGTTTGCTCTTAGGAAGTGATAAAATGGTATTTATGTGAAAAGTTGATGAAAATTTTCTCTGCTGGTAAAAGCTCTGGTCTTTTGAACTCTACAAAAAGCTAGTTTTAGGCCAGAAGTACATTGATAATTTGCATGTCGAAAAGCTTTACATGTTGTGATGTCTTGGATGTTAAAAGCTTAGGTTCAATAGCTATCTACTGTTCAGGGCCTCAATAGTTTCTTAACGATTCTCCAAACGTAGATGAGATGCATGTAATTATATAAAGCTGTTGACAACAAATTTGAATTTTGTACTACCTCAGTATGGTCTTGTGGCTACTGAGGCCCTTCTTCCCCCCTACAAACTCTTCTTTCTCATATCCTTCTTCGGGAAGTGTGACCTCATTTCGATTTTTTTAACAAAAACAATCTTTGGTCTTATAGTACTGAGGTGTGGTACTATGTGATCAATATATTTATGATTATGTATGTTACTTGGACATAAGATTCCATTAATGTGTCTAACCTGTGAAAAATATTTGTGCACTCACATATATAATTACAGTAAGGGGGTTTCGTTATATTTAGGCTGCAAAAATGTGTGTGGTTTGCTGGTTTTCTGAAAAACTACCCATGAGATCATGAGTTATTGGAGAATTTAAAGAACTAGAATGAGGGTGTTTATAAGTCTTAAGTAACCATGTTGTTGCTGCTGAGAGATCAGACATGTGATGCTGATGGAGCTTGAATGCCTCATTTTCTTCTGCAGATGAGTTTCTCAGAACTCACAATGTAGCTTCATCTGTAATTGATGTATTTGGCTCCCAATAAAAATAAAAATGTTCTGTATGGTGTCTAATATTCATGGACAAAAATTTTCTGTGTACCTTCCCTTCCTCCTCTTTCATACAAGTATACAACATAACTAATTGCCTTTTTTTTGTCTGACATTCTCTTTATGATGATTTTCCAGGTCAAATAATGGTCAGCATTTAGCGTTTTGTGTCCGAGTTGATGAGGTAACCATCTTTTGCTGGTCTTCTTGCTTGTTGCTGTAGAATCTTGTATGAAAAAAGAGGATATATATGTACCGTATTGGGGGAAAAAAATCTAATTACATAAAAAAAAATCTAATTATGTTTGCTACTGTTCCCTTTTCCATTCTCCTCTGAGACATTGACCCATCTGATGCATATTTTTTCTTGTAACCTGTTGTCTGGCACCTACTACCAGAATACTTTCTTTTTTCAGGCTGTATCATATTGACCTTTTGCACTATTCACATACTCTACTTTGACCGTATATGGTTATATACTTATTTATACTAAGGAAATTAATGTATCTTAAGATATGATTACGAGGGGTGATAAGTCATAGGCCAATGCATAAGTTATAGATGGCTCCGTGAACCAAGTAGGCCTCCTGCGGTCTGTTGGAAGCCCTGGGAAGCGCCTCAATGCCTAACTTTGGTGGGTACAAAAATGTTCTCCAAAGACAAAATCTGAAGGCAATATTGGACTATTTTTGGAGATTTCGAGATCCTGAAAACTCAAGTGATGACAAGGGATCCCAGGGTCATGTTATGTTGTTTGAAACTATATATGCCCACTAGTCGGTCACATAAAGACCCATGCTGATCCCGAGTCAATGACAGGATGTGTATACGTTACTGACTAAATTGTTAGTTAAGAGTCAAAGTGGATGGTTCCAACCATCCAAGTGGCCTCCTAGGGTTTCGTTTGGTCCATGGAAAACACCTCATCCTCTATCCTTTTCAGGCCCAAAATGACTAAAATTCTCCACAACTGAAGGGTAATCCACGCTTTTCGACCAATTTTGGGAAAGGTTTCCAGAATTGAATTGGATGTGGGGGTCATCTCCCGGTATCATAAAAGTTAGGATGGAACCATGGCAGACCTACCAATAGATCTATAAAGTTTCCAGAATGTCATGTGGGATTTTGTTAGATTCGTTTCAATATATTTCGAAAATATCAACTTTTTATAATATTTACTTGTAGATAATTAAAAGATACTAATGGTCGGACAATGTTGGCAAATTAAAAGTCAATATGGTAAAATTACATAAATCAGAGGAAATTTATTTTTCATGTAGTTCCATTATTGCAAGTCCAGTTCCATTTTGACTGACATGACTATTGTTTGGAGCAGGATCTTGGTGGCAATGGCAAGCTTCAGTTATGGGTTGCTAATGTGGAAACTGGATTGGCTAAACCCCTGTTCAAATCAGCAAAAATCTATGTAAACGCTGTGTTTGACAAGTAAGTGTCTTTATCACTTAAGACTTGTCAAATTGATTTATTATATTATCTGAAGCTTTCGCTGACAATTGATATTTCTGTGTTCTTAATTAGTTTTGTCTGGGTGGATGACTCTACTTTACTGGTTTGCACCATTCCATCCTCTCGTGGTGATCCGCCTAAAAAGCCTCTGCTTCCTCCTGGTCCTAAGATTCAATCGAACGAGCAAAAGAATACTATACAACTCAGAACCTTCCAAGATTTGCTTAAGGATGAATATGATGAAGATTTGTTTGATTATTATGCAACTTCACAACTTGTACTGGCTTCTTTGGATGGAACAGTGAAACCTTTTGGGCAGCCAGCTGTGTACAAATCGCTGGACCCTTCACCAGATGATAAATACATAATGATAAGCTCAACCCACAGACCATACTCTTATGTAGTACCTTGTGGAAGATTTCCAAAGAAGGTTGAATTATGGACAGTTGATGGAAAATTTATTAGGCAACTCTGTGATTTGCCCTTGGCAGAGAATATTCCTATTGCCCATAATAGTGTGCGAAATGGGATGCGCTCTATCAATTGGAGAGCTGACAGACCTTCAACTCTTTACTGGTAATCTTCTATCTCTAAAGAAGACTCTAGTCCTTTCTTTTGTGAAACATTATCAACTATGAGACATTGTGTTGTTAGCTATATGTTTCTGGTAATCTGGTAATGTGGGATGATTTAAGTACTCTGTAATAATATTTTTATCATTTTGTGGCATGTTCACTGCACCTGCCAGTAATGGAAGGTTAATAAAAGTAGCTCACATGCTAAACAGATAAAGTGGAAAGTTATGGTGTCTGTCTTTTGGCTTATAGAGTTAAAAAAAGCTTTCTATGGTTATTTCAGATGGTGGGTTTCGTGACTCGTGAGTTACACATGCCTTAATTCCTTGCTTTCCATTGTTTGTTACTACAAAAGATTAATTTATAGAAGATTCCCTTATTATATATATAAGACTTTGATTTCATTAAAATTGTAGGGTGGAGACTCAAGATGGAGGTGATGCTAAGGTGGAAGCTTCTCCTCGTGATATCGTTTATACACAGTCTGCTGAAGCAAGTGAAGGCGAAGAACCAACTGTCTTACACAAGCTTGATCTTCGATATGGGTATACTGTAATGTGATATTTTTTATGTTATTGCCCCCTCCCCCCCCCCCCCCCTTCCCCCTGACTGACAGCAATGTTATTGCTACTGTGTTTGTTAACATAATTCTAGATTTCATGCATTGTCAAAAGCTTTCTGTCTGTGAAGTATAGATTACTGTATTCATATGTTGTGGCATGGCATTATACACTTCTTTGGTGATCTAAACCGTGCTTAATTGGTTTGTAAACTATAGTTTGTTACCTTCGTATTGTTGTGTATTTTGTGTGATTGCGACTGTGGGCTTTTTTATGGCACAACATAACAAGATTTTCTTGTCTTTTCTTTCAAAAGTAGAAATCTATTATTTCAATGAATTAAGTGCTAGCTATGTGCCCAAACAACCTTTGGGATATGCTATAGTATCTAATAAATGGAAAGTATGTCTTCAGTAATCGTTGGTGAAAACATACTCTATTTCCTCATTCATTTTTGTTTTGTATTGTCTTATTATGTGGTTAAAGGCTGAAATTTTGGCAATTTTTCCATACCTTTGCAGGGGGATATCTTGGTGCGATGATTCTCTAGCTCTAGTGTATGAATCTTGGTATAAAACACGGCGTTTAAGAACCTGGGTCATATCTCCTGAGAGTAAAGATGTTAGTCCACGCATATTATTTGATAGGTCATTTGAAGATGTTTATTCAGATCCTGGTTCTCCCATGTCACGAAGAACTTCGTATGGAACATATGTCATTGCAAAGATCCGAAAGGAAGAAGATGATGCAACTTATTTATTGCTGAATGGTAATGGTGCTACTCCCGAAGGAAACATACCTTTCCTTGACTTGATGGACATGTAAGTGCTATGAGGTTAAAATCCATTCCCACAGTCAATGTTTGTCTGATATTAGTCTAATGTAAGGTGCTTTATCCTCTGTCTGACACGTAATTTTATCAGTAATTCAGGTAACAAGGAAAGAATATGGCAGAGTGACAAGGAGAAGTACTATGAGTCAGTTGTTGCATTAATGTCTGATCGTATTGAAGGGGATATGTTTGTTAACCAATTGAAAATACTTACTTCAAAGGAATCAAAAACTGAGAACACCCAGTATTATATACAAAGCTGGCCTGATAAGAAGCCAGTCCAAATTACCAATTTCCCACATCCATATCCTCAGCTAGCTTCATTACATAAAGAAATGATCAGGTATCAACGTAGTGATGGGGTGCAGCTTACTGCAACTTTATACTTGCCACCAGGGTATGACTCCTCGAAAGATGGACCTCTTCCATGTCTTGTCTGGTCTTATCCTGGAGAATTCAAGACCAAAGAGGCTGCTGGGCAAGTACGTGGTTCTCCCAATGAGTTTGCTAGCATAGGATCTACCTCGCCCCTTCTTTGGTTGGCCCGAAGGTGTGTTTCATCCTCTTCCACTGAAGCTTTAAGCCTTTAACTTTCACAGTTCTTATTTGTAAATTTACTTGCTATACCCTTGTAATATCATCAATTATATCAAGTCTTGTCTAATTTTCATCAACAGGTTTGCTGTTTTGTCGGGACCTACAATTCCTATCATTGGCGAGGGTGACAAAGAAGCAAATGATTTGTAAACATTCATGAACTCCTTGTAACTTTTTGTTCTTTGCTGTATACCTGTAATTGTATCAAGTTCTTTTGAATTTACCATGGTATTTTGGGGATTGTGGGGAATCTTGATAATAGAAGATATTGCGAAGGAATGTATGATAAATGTCACCTTCATGACTCATAAAAAAGTGGACGGAGGGTACTCATGTCTGACAAGGTTACTTGTATAATTATCAGACTTGACTTTTTTATTAGGAAAACTTCTGTTTTTGGTCCAAATGACATGTCAAATTTCTTTTCTTGGTCTAAAATGTTAAAGATTCGACATTGGTAATAAAGGTGAGATAAATAGTCCAAGTAGCACAAGTAATTTATCTCAAATTGAAATTTAACTTGTAACTAAGACCTTGCTAATTGGTATTCCAAAAAACTACTAGCTGCTGTATTACTTTTGGCCCTTCCTTGTCAAGTCACTTGTGGAAAAAGGAGTTCATTTTCAGATTTCAGTCATCTTTAACTTCTTCAGCCTCTTTATTATGGAGAATAATGAAGTTGTTCCATTAAAATTTATTTTATTTTATTTTATTTATTTATTTATTTATTATTATTATTATTTTTTTAAATATCTTGTGTGCTACAATCTTTTATGGAGAGATCTTCATCTCTTTCTGTTTAGTCACTTGAACTCTTTTTTTCACCCTTCTGGACTGAAGATCTTTTCATCAGGTATGTAGAACAACTTGTTGCTAGCGCTGAGGCTGCAGTACAAGAGGTCATTCGACGAGGGGTGAGCTGGTTTGCTCTTATATAATTTTTCCTTTGTTATCTGTGAATTGAGCAATACGATTTCAGAAAGCTGCTACTGGGTCGTAATGGGCTGCTGACTTTTGGCACCCCAAATCACTTGGGTTGGACTGGCCAGTCTATGGACCAGTCCCACAGCATGGCACGGTCCCTGGTTAGGGATTGTGCTGGTCTTCGCAATATGTGGCCCAAGCTGGGCCAAATTGCGCTTTTGATTTTGACTTGTATAAACACAAAGTCATGGTTACAAGACCCTTTGCTAAAATATTCTTTAATTTTAAAGGTGGCTCATCCCAACAAGATAGCTATTGGAGGTCACTCTTATGGAGCATTCATGACTGCAAACCTTCTGGCACATGCTTCTCATCTTTTCTGCTGTGGAATTGCTCGATCTGGAGCTTATAATCGAACTCTTACACCATTTGGATTTCAGGTACACATTTTGTTTCCTGTTACTTGACAAACTACCCTTATATTCCAATTTTGTAATCTAATTCTGTATGTACTTTTAACATTTTGTTGCCAAACTTATAGAATGAGGATAGAACACTTTGGGAAGCGACAAATACTTACATAGAAATGAGCCCTTTTATGTCGGCCAATAAGATCAAGAGGCCTATTTTGCTTGTTCATGGAGAAGAAGACAACAATTCAGGAACGTTGACAATGCAGGTATTTGCTTTTGCATTACTTCTCTTTTATGTGCCTGGAAAGAAGTATAAATGAACTATATCAAACGCTTCCTAGAGCATTTCTTCAGATGCTCATTTGTGTAGTTCGTTGTATGAAAAAAACTTTAAAAATCATTTCTATTACTATTTACTTGAACACTAATTCACTTTCATGCCTTCTGTCTGATGATTAATTTGTTTACTTGTTACGTGCACTTACAACATATTGCAGTCAGATCGGTTCTATAATGCTCTGAAGGGTCATGGGGCTCTTTGCCGCTTAGTTATTCTTCCTTATGAAAGTCATGGGTATTCAGCAAGAGAAAGCATCATGCACGTTCTTTGGGAGACAGACAGGTGGCTGCAAAAGTTTTGTGTTTCAAACACATCTGAATTAGATGCAGATGCTGGTTCCCTTAAGAAAGAAGATAGCACAGGGAATGCTGATGACAAAGTGATTTCTGCAACTGGTGGTGGTGTTGCTGAGACGGAGGAACCAGAGAATGGAGAATACTCTCGTCAGAGGTCATTGTTATGGTAATTTCTGCCATCAGAGAACTTAAGACTTCAATGAGCCTTTTTAATATGCCAAAAAAAATTAAAAAATTATGTTCTCGGACTGAAGAGTTCATATCTTTCCTGAGTATGTGTCCAAGTGTTAAACAGTTAAACTCAACTATTTTATGAAAGCTTCCTCCTTTATGGTCCAAAATTATATGTTGAGGTACACCCATGTTAGAGTGTTGAGAAGCTAACTCGGGAACACTAGGTAAAATGAGGAGTCCAAGCAACATAGAGATTTTTTTTTTCTTTACAATATGCTGCTGCTTTGTTTTTGTTGGAGATTTTCATCTCAACAGCTGACAACTTTTTCTCCTCTCTTTCTTGATTTTATTTTCTAGAAAGAATGAGAGCTTTAATAGTGACATTGAACGAGTTTGAGCATATGGCGAGCATTCCCGAAGAGAAGAATAATAAGATGAAGTTCATGATTTGAACCAATAATTCGTCCACTTTGCAACACTGCTTGCTCTGCTTCAACAGACTGAAGACACTATTGTATGAAAATTATTGCATTATACTCACTCATTAGGCAAAGAAATGTTCTTCCCATTGGAAAGATTGTACTGATTATTGCAGGACAGATTTAAAGGCCAAAGTGCGATTTCCCTCAGGGTGTAGCTCATCGGCATAGCACACGACCATCAGTTTACTTGCTAATGTATACGAAATACTAGTAATAAAGCAAATATTTTTATTTTATAGAACCTCATGTCTCAATGAATGATGACATTTTCTAATTTACTCTTTGTGAGATCTCATGTCCATAGCATAAACAAGTACTATGTATTCAACTTCCAAAGAAACAACAAAATTGAGGGTTCGACTGTATTTTGTCCTTGCGCGGTTGCACCCCCCTGAAACGGAAATTAACCAACTTATCTATAAAAAATACTCGTGCGTTAAATTGTACTTCAATTACAATGTTCAACAGGTCGACGTATATTGCTTAGTGTCTAATGTTCATATGATCCTAGTAACCATTCGACCAACAACTCGTACATTGTTTAAGAGTCCATATCATATTTTGAAACCGTACCTGTGCATTTGTTATTTGTAGCCGTTTTTATGCAACCTAGGCCTTGACTATCATCATTAGAGTCATTTCAATATTTCATTTATCCCTTTTTCTCTGTGTCCCCAATCTCCACACTGAAGACTCAATTATTACAGCAGTGCTGGTTGATAACGCAATACTGCATTAGGTAAATAAAATTTCCTTAACTTTTCGTTAATCAAATTCCCGAATAAAAAAAATGTTAGGGTTTTGAGAATATTCATGTTAAAATATGAATTACCAGAATTCCACTCATTATCAAAGCCTAATCTTGCTTTCTCATATGATTTTCTCATTTCCCCCTTTTTTACATGGATTATAAAGCTTCGATCTTTTTGTCCAATTTATTTATAATTTCGTGTTTATGTTACTGATATTTTAGAAATTTGGGAAGAAAAAAAGGGTGTTTCTTGGGGATTTGATGATGATTTTGGTTTATAGTTAACTATTTGCAAAAAAAAACAAAAAGGTGATTTTTTTTTTTTTTTTTTTAGTAATTATGTGAACTATTGCAATATTGTTCTTAGTTTAGGAATTGTGCTGTTGTCTGTTATATGATCATATGAACTGCTGACAGGATTAGAAATCGGAAAATTTGTTATAATACTTTTATGTTAAGGCTGTATTAAAATTGCAAGAAATCATCAAGAAAGTAACAAGTACGAGTATCTTATTTGGTTAATTTTGGTGCTACTGAACTTTTACTGAAAATGTGATTTTACAAACTCAGACATATACGTGCATTAGGAGACTTAGGATTGTAGCCTGTAAGAGTAGCAAGGTGTACTCGATTTTGGGACGAGGGTTATTGTTTAGGAGATGATTAGGGAACTTTATTTAGCATTACTAGCTCTTTGATTATACTGGAGTGTCTTAGGAGACAATATGATGAGCAGTTTTTGGAACATAGCCATTGCAATTTTTTTTCTACCTTCAGGGATTAACAACTGAGCCTGAAGTTCTTTCAGTCATAATCTTCTCTAATTTAGGTTTGCTGTATCAGTAAAAGAATTGTTTACAGTAGCTTCAGCTATGGGAATTCCTGATTCCTTCTTTAGAAGTGTATGCTATGAAACTCGGATCCTTGTTGCGTGCCTAGGCTTGTCGTAACCCTGTCCACCTGTGTTAGTCATGGGTGTGATCCCTTAAAGCTGACTGAAAAACTAAGAAAAAACTAAGTGTATCTTTGTTGGAATCTGTATTTGAGTCTCACACTTTTGGTGTGTCTGAGTAACATAGGGTGTAGGTCCTGTAGGATATATGATTTGAAGGTTCAGAATAACTGCCTGTTCAAAGGTTGGAATGAGATTATTCTGTCTTGGGAATACTATTATGATTATATCTTCTTACAAGTGATACTGCATTCCTTAATATGTCTGTATGTGATGATCACACTTAAGAGTTCAGAAGTAGAGAGTTAAATTAGGATTCAGTTTGGACAAGCAGTGATGTTTAGTTGAAGAAGTCTGCTCAATATTCGATTTGGACTACTTCGTATGCTATATGAACTCATAGTTACTTGGCAGATAACAGTTATTTGCAATGGGAAGCGAAACTGAGAAGGAATACACTGCCTTTGAGGAGAAGGTGAAGCGAACAGTTTATCTTGACAACCTCTCTCCCCAAGTTACTGAAGAAGCACTCAGAAATGCATTTAAGCAATTCCACGGTACTCTGACCAACCTCCGCTTCATCCCAAGCTACACAGAGCCTAGCTACAATGCTAAGTTTGCTCTTTTGGAGTTTGAGAACCAAGATCAAGCTAAGGAAATAATTGATTTGCTGTCTCACTTTCCTTTCATGATATTAGGAATGCCACGGCCAGTAAGGGCCTTTCCTGCAGAACCACAGATGTTTGATGATCGCCCAAGTAACCCGGGTAGGAGATTAGAACTGTATTGGTTGGATCCAGAGGATTCTGATTTTGATGTGGCTCAGCAGCTGAAGAACCTGGCAGAGAAGCATGGTGCTCAACAGTCCTTTCTACTCAAGGTTCGCAGTGATTTAGTAACTAAAGTTCGTTAACATGTGCTTTAAGGCTTGTAACTAGGAAAAATACACCGGGATTCTTCTGGACTTTATCATTTTACCTCTTATGCTTCTAATTTTCATGGAATCAGGAATTGTTCTTTTATGGATTGTGTGGAATCATTTTTATTGATCTGACTAATTCCAGATGTGGAATTCATCTTTGATTATTGTTCATGTATTTACTCAGTTTATTCATCATTACATTATCATAATTTGTGTAATGCTGATATCTGGGGTGCTGTTTCCTTCTGTGTAGCAGAAGCAGCTAGAGGAGGAGGAGAAACTCTCGAAGCAGCAAGCTGAAATTCTGAATGCCCATTATCAGAAGTTAGAGATGCTAAATTCTGCATTATCAATTGGCTCTGCAAAGGACCTTGCTAGGCTCTATGGAGTTAATATGACTGATGTCTCTGGAATTTGATATATATATTGTTATCTGACTTGACGCCACCTTTCCTCGAATAACTTGATTTACTGCAAGTGCTAGCTTTGAGGTTTTTTATGCTATCATTTACTGTAATTACTTGTAAAGAAGCAAGTTTCATTTCATATAGCTAAGTGAACTTATTTGAGTACTATCTCCAGTTATGCAAAGTGCACTCTTCGGTCTCATTTGACCGGTTTTTGATATCATTATTTTTTTCGTGTTATAATCCATTTCTTATTTTATTTCACAAGCACTCTTTTGAAAAAGTGTTTGCTAGCAAGTCCAGCTAGGTGAATAAGCTATTGAGAGATAAGTGGAGTTCAATGCAATCATCGGAGATTGTTCGAGTACATTTGTTTGCAAACCTCAAATATGTTTCCATATAGAACAACAATTGTCCAACATAAATATGACTCATATGAGGAGAAAAACAGAGCACCAAGGTAAAGTAAAGAAAAAGAAGAAAAAAAAAGGGGGTCATTTTAGTCCAAACATTCAGAAGTAACAACAAAGCAGGAAGCCAGAAACCCACTTAATTATACATGAATCGTTGCCTCACCACATGCTCGTTAGGACGATGAATAAATATACATTTCGGAAGGTCATATCTGGAGAGACGGGAATCTCAACTAGTGATGGAGTCAAGGTGAAAAATGAAGGTGGAAGCTAGAAACAACGGAAAAGAGTTATCTGCGTGGTAGCCATCAGCACGCTTGTTGGAGTAACCAGGGTAGTCAGTCCTACGAAAGGGCACCTTCTGATGGAACACAAGCCCACTTTTCGCAGCCTTCTTGGCCAAGTCCCACTGGCTATAAGGCTGCCCTTCCTTGTGGCTCACATGCACCTCCCCTGCTGGATTCATCAACAGCAATTTCGCGTTCATCAGGAACCCCTTCACCAGCTGCTTGTTCAGCTTGATCTGACAAGTGCTGTCTTCAGGAAACATAAACCCGACATGAGGGAAGTTATAGATAACACGATCAAACCTCTGAGTAGACAGAAAGTAATGCTGGCTCATTTGAGTGGCATCAACCCCATGTAATACAATACACCCCCTCTCTTCCAATTCCCTTACATTATCAACTCCATTGCTGTATTTCTTTCCTAACATCTCAAGAGAATCAAGAGATGTCGCGACCATGTTGTATGCTGTCTCAAATGCTCTAGCTAAACACAAAGCAAATGAAAAATCTCCTTCTCCTACCAATAATATCTTCTGCGACGATGCATAATGCATAATCGATTTCTCTCCTTGTTCCCACTCATTTTCGCTATCTTCTTCATCAGATTCAGTTTCTACTTCCTCCTCATATTCTTCTTTCTCCTCCTCACTTATCTTGGGAATTGGCATTGCCCTTTCTTTTAAATTTATAATGGTGGTTCATGTATTTTCGGGCGAAAATGATCCAAAAAGAAATTAACACAAGATTATTAAGAAGCAGCACATTCATAATTTATCTTCATCTCAACTCAAACAATGCAATTCTAACATAACTTGATTAACAGCAATTCCCTAAAAAAACAGGACAATATCATAGTATACATGAAATCCTACTATCACTATTTAAGAAATTAAATTATGCTCATAACAAGCAGAATCATCCATTAATTCAATCATGAAATCCCTTGAAATAACAGTAATTCTTGAATTTCAACAATTTCCAAACCAAATAACACTAATCCACAATTAATATAAAATTATAGGAGTTCTGCTACTACTATTGTGAATCATTTAGGCAAAAATGAACAAAAAAACTTCAGATTTTAACTAAATTGCGAACAAAAACACAAAAAATAATGTTTTGAGTAGCGATTAATAATCCAAAAGTGATTTACTAGAAAAGTGGGAGAAAATCAGAATTTCATAGAGCTACAAAAAAGAGTGAGATCAATATTATTGTAAATATGATTATTAAGATGATTAACAGAAGAAAAAGATCAAATTTTGATTAAAAATTAGGGTTCTTACCAACTAGTATATAGCCTGTTTGAGGTCTTGGAGCTCACAAATCAAAAAGGAAGAGGGAAAGCTCAAGTAGTGAATTAGTGATGTTCACTGTATGAGGGTGTACTAACTTGAAATATGTGTTGGTGTTACTAATGGCCTAATGCTATATGACTCAACAAATTCAGTCAACATTTACATATAAATTCATGCCTCTCATGTCGTGTCAACATTTGACCATTTTCATGTCGCGTTTAATGTTTTAGTTGACCTTTGTGTGACTCTGTTTATATTCAACTTTAACCCTATTTTTAAGTAATCTTTGGTGTATATGGAATATTACTAAAATTTGTGATGAAAATAAACATCTTCTTAGGCAATAAGAAATTGTGTGATGAATTGCGAGACTTAACGGGCTTGTTTAGTTGAAGGTAGGAAATTGTCATCCAAACACCATACAAGAATTTCAAATCAATACCATAAATTTTGGAATGCCATAATTAGCCTCAAATTTTTATAGTTGGCTAGACCTATCTCGTTTGTGGTTAGACTTTAGAATCTTTGATCATTAGTAGAGCTGTCAATTCGAGTAAACGGGTCGAGTGGGTCGGGTCAACTCGGGTCAGATCAATTCAGATTAATTCCATAACCTATGCGAGTCGAGTTTGGGTTGGGTCATGCTTGAGTCGGGTCACTTCGTCGGATTTAGGTCGGGTTAATAACAGGTTGGGTTACATTCGGGTCGAGTGAACAATAGGTCGGGTTTAATTCCGGTTTTCACGGGATAAAACGGGTTAGGGTAATTCTCGGGTTCGAGTCGGGTTCGGTTCAAGTCAATAATTTGCAAGTTAGAATCAGGTCGGGTCATTCTTGGGTTTGAGTCGGGTTCGGTTCAAGTCAATAATTTGCGGATTATAATCAGGTCGGGTCATTTTTAAGTCGGGTCATTCTTGGGTTCAAGTTGAGTTCGGTTCAAGTCAATAATTTGCGGGTTATAATCAGGTTGGGTCATTTTCAAGTCGGGTCATTCTCAGATTCAAGTTGGGTTATGTTCAAGTCAATAATTTGCATGTTACAATCAGGTCGGGTCATTTTCAAGTCAGGTCATATTCGAGTTCAACTAAGTATAAATAGATAATTATCATTTTTATCAAGATAATTATTTCCTTTGACTATAATATATATGACAATATACTAGGGAACTATAGTCTATAATTTAGGAAGATAATTATCTCCTTTGACCATACAACAAATATATACAATATTTAACTCTTAAATTTGAGGATGATCTTGATGCTCCTTTCTTTTGCTGGCCTGGACCGACTTGGTCTCCCTAGAAAAAATGCTTTGATCAACAATAATAATGTGGTCAAAATTGCATTTAAGGTGATTTGAAATCGGGTCAGGAACAATTTGAGTTGAATTTAGGTCAGGTCAATAACAAGTCGTGTTGATTTCGAGTCAGATTAGTAACAGATTTGGTCGATTAGTAATAGGTCTAGTAAAATTCGGGTCGGGTCAATAACAAGTCAAGTTGAATTTGGGTCAGGTCAATAACAAGTTGGGTGGATTTCAGATCGGGATTGTAACAGGTTGGGTTAAATTCGGGTCGGGTTAGGAACGGGTCAGGTTGAACTTAAGTCAGGTTAGTAACAAGTCGGGTTAAATTCGGGTTTTGACGGGTTAAAATGGGTTAGGGTCAATTTCGGTTCAAGTCGGGTTCGGTGCAAGTTAATCTAATTGGCCATTGTAAACCGTTAAATCGGTGCAAGTTGTAAACCGTTAAATTGGTCGTTTAACATCAAATTGGATGGTTCCACACACCCAATTGGACTCCCGTAGGATATTAAGGACCATGGTAAACATTTCGACAATTTTTATTTCCGGGCAAAAAAAAATCAAAAATTCCAAAATTGAATGCTAATATCCACGCTTTTTGAGAAATTTTAGAGGTTTCAGGGCTTGGTGTCGAAAAGTCTTGAAATTCTATGGGATACATCTCGGGGTCATATAATGTCATTTGGAACAATATATGATCATTATATTTTTTCATAAATGTTCGTGGTAGGTTTGAATTAATGAAATCGGTGCAATTGTAAACCGGTAAATTGGCGGTTTAACAGCAAATTGGATGGTTCCACACACCCAATTGGACTCCCGGGATGTATTAGGGACCATGGTACATTTTGGCAATTTTTATTTCCGGGCGAAAAAAGTCAAAAAATTCCAAAATTGAAGGCTAATATCCAGGTTTTTTGAAAAATATAGGAAGTTTCGGGGCCTAGTGTAGAAAAGTCTTGATATTTTAGGGGATACATCTCGGGGTCATATAATGTCGTTTGGAACCATATATGATCACTATATGTTGTCATAAATGTTCGTAGTATGCTGGAGTTAATTGTAATCCCCCGTATTTTTAAATATTTTATAAATGAAAATTTATTTTATTTATAATATTTATTTGTTATTTTTCATAATTTAATTTCAAAAGTTTCAAATTATTAATCTGGGTCGAAAATTATTTGAACAAATTATTTTATGCACCTTTATTCTACAATTTATGACAATCACACAAGCCTAACCCATTTGTTTACTTAATCAACCCATTATTTTTATGAGGCCCAATATTTCTTTTTACCCTACAATAATTCTCTCCTATAAATACCCCATGAATCTCCAAAAATTTCCCACACAAAAAGGTTAGTCTTATTTTCATCCTCCTTTGTTTCATTATTTTGCTTAATGTTAATTTAATTGTTTTGGGTTTTGATTTTAGTATAAAGATTATATTTTTAGTATCAAATTATATTTTAATGGTATAAAGATTATAAATTTCAGATTATATTTATGTTATAAATTTCATATTTTATGAATTATAAACCTAGGGTTTCAATTTATTGAAAATCATGATTTTAGGGTTTTTATGAACAATTGATTTAGGGCTTTTATAGTAATGATGTTTTGAAATTTTGGTGATTATAACTACTGATTAGTTTAACTTAATTACAGATTATTTTGAACACATAGATTCGTGTTTTAATTTTTAGATTTTCGTTCGTTAATATTAATCCCGTTTTAATCCCGATCAGATTCTGAACTCATCCGAGTTTGATGAAAAAGTAGTGTTTTCCATGTGGAAACAACGTTTTAAGAAAGAATCACTACCTTAGGTAGTGTGCACCACCCTCTCGTGGCCAAATTCATCCTCTAAATATGATTTTCGGGCAGTTTTTGATTTTAAGAAGTTTTTTTATACTTAAAATATTATCCTTGAGTTTGATTAATAAAATTAATTATGTTTAAAGTTAATTAAGCATAAATATATGTTTTTATTGAAGTTTTAAGTGTTGGAAATAGTTTCTAAGTACTACTTTTGATGTTTTATAAAGAGGGTTTAATCACCCATTAAAAAGGGAGATTTTTAGGGGTTTTTATATAATTTTCAGGTTTTTATTAGACTTTGAACTTGCTGTAATTTCATGTATAAGAGTGTATTTTAAGGTTTTTATGAAGAAAATTTAAAGAACTATATATAAGCCTTTAATTTTAACTAAAGGGAAGGTTTTAAAGTGTCGTTTGATTTGGATTTTGAAGGTTTTAAAGTAAGTTAGTATTGCTATAAATTTGATTGATTGGGTATTGATTGAGATGTTATTATTTGGCTTAGGAGAGGAGTTTATTGAAGGTGATTTCTAGTTAGTAAAGTGGCATACCAATTCGTTTGCTCAAGGTACGTACAAGTTAGGAAACCTTTCTTTTAGGTGCATGTTTAAGGACGACGAATCGAGAACTTAGTATCATGTATAGGGATGATTGAGTTAAATTGTTTGGTTATACATTGTGAATTTCGTATGACGTGCACTATTTTATATTGCAAGTATTATTTGTGCTCTAATTATGCAAGGTGCGCTTAGAGACAAAGGTATATGATTGGTGTAATGATTAATTTATTACTCATTCATGATTATGCAAGCAGGGTGAGTAAAGGAAGAATTTAAGTCTTCTAAGACGAGGTTAA
Source organism: Chenopodium quinoa (assembly GCF_001683475.1). NCBI lineage: Eukaryota > Viridiplantae > Streptophyta > Magnoliopsida > Caryophyllales > Amaranthaceae > Chenopodium > Chenopodium quinoa. The sequence goes on along the minus strand of NW_018743196.1, from coordinate 1,264,909 downwards.
GGTTTTGGGGTGCCTTATGCACTCAAGGTGTTTATACACTGAGGTAGTAAAGGAATAAATAATAAATGTTGCTTGCCACTAATAAATCAAGAATTGAAATTGAAAAGTTGTTTTACTTGATTGAATTGATATTGGATTGATTGTATTGTTATGCATATGAGTCATCACCAAGTCTAAACTTGTAAATCACGTAAAGTGCAAGATGGATGAGCAATAAAACTCTGGATTGGTGCACTTCTGGAGTAATGACAATCAGGGGTTGGGGTACATGGGGTATTAGCCGTGTACTTTTCTCGAGGCCGTCTGATCTACGAGTCTCTTATTTCAAATATTTTTCAAAACTAGGAGTTAGGTGAGATCTCATACTAACTACGGTCATGGAGTCGCGCCCGTGGTCGTTGGATGTTTATTGATGTTTTCAAAAGGAGGCATGGGGTTTTTCTTTTATTGATGTTCCAAATGGAGCATGGGTTTGACAACTTTGTCTATTGCGTAATCCAATGAATAAAAATAATGATTTACCTATTATTAATTAATGGAGTCTTAGTAATATAAATAGTTGAGTCGTGTGTTGAGTCTATAATTTAATGATGCATGATGATTGATTATTAGTAGCATGTTATGGATTTCTTAATTTATTTTGCAGCTTGTATGTACTCAGTTTTGCTGATTGCGTGCTTTGTGTGTCTTTCTTTGGTCATGGCCTTCGCCTTTCAATGACCCTGTGACGATCCAATTTTTACACTTGTAATATTGGGGAGCAGAATTACCACAGGTTCTTACACATGCAGCATTCATCAGGGTTGTAGGATCTTGAGTAGAGAGTTGGTTATTTGCATTTTATTTTTTTTGCAAGTTTGAATTTATTTTAATTCGATTTTATTCGACACTATTTCTTTTGGGTTTGAATTTATTTGAACACTGAATTTAATCAATTACTACTTTTATTGAGTTTTGAATAAGGGCCTTAATGGTTCCAAGTTGTATGACTTAATTTGGTTTCATTCGTTGGTTTTGAAACTTATTTATAACTGATTTAGTTTTTCCGCTGCTATTTTCTGATAAAGCCTTAACGTTTGAACACGTGGCGGTAGCACGCCAGTAATTCTTTTGAATATTGTTCAGGGTCCTCACAGGTTTAAAGAGAGAATTATTGGGGTGTTACATTAATGATATCCGTACAAGTTGTAAACCGGTAAATTGGCCGCTTAAAGGTAAATTGGATGGTTCCACCAACCCAATTGGACTTCCGGAGGATATTAGGGACCATGGTAAACATTTCGGCAATTTTTATTTTCGGGCGAAAAAACGTCAAAATTTCCAAAATTGAAGACTATTATCCACGCTTTTTGAGAAATTTTGGAGGTTTTGGGGCCCGGTGTCGAAAAATCTTGAAATTCTAGGGGATACATCTCGGGGTCATATAATGCCATTTGGAACCATATATGATCATTATTTGTTGTCATAAATGTTTGTGGTATGCTTGAGTTAATGAAATCGGTGTAAATTGTAAACCGGTAATTGGTCGTTTAAAGGCAAATTGGATGGTTCCACCCACCCAATGGGACTCCCGGACAGTATTAGGGATTATGGTAAACATTTCGGCAATTTTTATTTTCGGGCGAAAAAAAATCAAAAATTACAAAATTGAAGGCTAATATCCATGCTTTTTGAGAAATTTTGGAGGATACGGGGCCGGTGTCGAAAAGTCTTGAAATTCTAGGGGATACATCTTGGGGTCATATAATGCCGTTTGGAGCCATTTATGATCATTATATGTTGTCATAAATGTTCGTGGTAGGCTTGATTTAATAAAATCGAAAAGTTGTAAATCGGTAAATTGGCCGTTTAAAGACAAATTGGATAGTTCAACCCACCTAATTGGACTCCCGGAGGGTATAAGGGACCATGGTAAAAATTTCGGCAATTTTTATTTTCGGGCGAAAAAAAGTTAAAAAACTCCAAAATTGAAGGCTTATATTGTAATACCCTAATATTTTAGTACTCTATCTATCTATTTTATATAAAAAAAAAAGTTTGATTTAATTTTTATTTTCTCTCAATTTTACAAGTAATTTATTTTTCTGCTTTAAGTCAGGTCGGGTTGGGTCACCATTTTTTCGGGTTCAGATGGATCGGTTAATAATCGGGTTTGAGTTGGTATTTCGGATTAGGTCAACTTTTAATAGCTCTAATCATTAGGTATTTATTATCTTGAGTTTTATGATAATGGTTGGATTAATATTAAACGGAGTAATTAATTCCATATATGTCCATTTTCTATTATAGATAATCTTATAAAAAGTGTGCATCATCCATTTACTACTAATCGCAATGGTTGTACAAAATTTTTATACTTTCTCTGTTTCTTCATAGTTGCAACACTTTCCTGAAATGGAAATATTACAATAGCTGCAATATACTATAAAAGGAAGGTTTTTATGGTGAAAATTGTAGTATTACCTTTATATAAAGCACAAGACCCACTTGATTATATTCTTAACAGTCTTTTTAACTCCATTTTAAGTGAATTATATTATGTGAGGTGCACTTTTCTTAAATATTGTGGTAAAGTGTGTGATGCAACTATAAAGAAACGGAAAAAGTAGGTATTTAGTCAATTTGTTGCAACTAAAAGTGATTGAACGGGTATACTTTTATTCCAGATTATCGTGAAGAAAAATGCAAGGGTAAACCGGTAGACCAAATGTAATCGTTCCAACTTCCAAGTACTAACATGGCAACGTATAGTGATTCAATGCTTCATATTTCCCCTAGTTGTTGAACGAACAAACGATGCTTATGAATGAATTAAGCTTAACATAAGCAAACTTAAGCTCAATTTTCAAGAGAAATTTAAAATAAACCTACCCATTTAAGTCCACGTACAACCTGAGTTTGTAACATATGTCTAAAAGGCTACAGAGTACATAATTACTTTTTTTTTTTTTTAAATACCATATGTTATTTAAACACAACTATTATAATAATTTATTAATAATTATTAAGCATGTCTACTTAAATTAACTTACATTATTATATATGTAATGGTATTGTTTATTAATATTTGTATTAGTTTAGATTAGATTAGGTCTTAGCTAGACTTGAAAGATACAAGCCTAATTGTAATTCGTGTATCTTTCTTTCTTTTGAAATACATAGTTATATGGTATTATGGTGTGATTAAAGAAGCTTGCAATGTATTTGTTTATCCTTATCGAACTATTAAGGGGGGGTGTGATAGAGGTAACTTTTAACAAATATTAATGACTAAAGTTTCTTATCAACAAATATTAATGACTTAAAACTTTCTTATGCTTATCAACAAATATTAATGACTTAAAACTTTCTTATGCTTATCAACAAATATTAATTGAAATCAAACTATACTTAAATTATTGATGTTTATTAACTAGTTTCGTGATAAATACATCTAAATTCAATGCATGGAGAAAGTATATACTAATTCTGTCCCTAAATTACATTCCTCTTTCTAGCATTAGGGACGGAGGGAGTAATACTTTGTACTACAAGAATTAGAAACGGGTTACTATTTTAGTAACTTTGCACGTGGAAATATGTGGTATATAACGTGGTTAATTTGCATTAGAAAGAGTACAAAGATTGATATTACCTATTTAGATTGACTTCGTCATTAAGTGGAGCACGAGCTGCACGAGATTACTTAATCTCGGCTTTCATGAATATTGTCAATCTAGAATAATGTATTGACTACAAAAAAATTCATTTTTTCTTAATCAAGTAAATTGGACCCCTCCCCTCCCTTTTTTTTTAAACCAATTTTGATATTAGATACGGAGATTATTTACTTGTATAGGTAAAAAAAACTATGCAATAGATAAGCTGTTTTCCAAAAATGTGCGGTACTTATTCGATGGACGTGTTCACATTAAAGATGTAATGATGTTCATGTACCTTTTAAGATTAAATGGCCAGTGTACTATTGTAATATGAAGGGTAGTTGCTACTAAATTAAATAGGGGGTTTACAATATTAATATGTTGTCCAATTTAATCGTTTTGGTAGGTGATTCTTAATTTCTTATGTAGAGATATTCGGACTAGCTCTTTAATTAATTTATTTTTATCTATTTAGTAGGCCACAAATGTCTAATCTTGCAATATTTGGATTGATGATTTTAGGTCATCACATAAAGTAACACTATATTGTGTATCTGTGTATCAGTGTATGTATTCATTAGACTATATTTGGAGTAGTAATTTCATTAATGGATGAAGTATTTTGTTAGCATGTACAAGTAGGTGAAAATCAATCGAATTAATGTTTATATAATTATATGATAATCAAATTACATAATGTAAATCAAATAAGATTCCTAAACATGCATATACTGCAACAAGTGAAAACGGAACCACCTTTTTATTATTATTCTGATATGAAGTAATTTTCTAGTTTTACACGGATTAAAATTTCTATATGTATCTAATTTCTTTCCAATTTTTACCAAACCCCACCAACTCATACACATAGGGGTTCTTTTATGACTTATTTTTCGTTCATCTTTGGAACAATTTAAATAGAAAACTCCAATCTAATCAACTTTACATCCTATCATATCATGCACCTTAACAAAAGTTGAATAACGCTTTATACACACATTATTAGTTCCTAACTTCCTATGCCTTGGAAACCATGCATCCTTCTTTGTCCAGCCTCTTTTCCACCACTTTCTAAAAACTTCACCAAATCAAGTTCAAATTCTATCGACATCATTATCAAATATATGTTACAATACACCAAAAACGTATATAAGAACTTTCTATCGTGCACCCTAGAATTAATATTACGTAGTGGTATATAAGATAGCTTAGCTGGTAAAGTTTTATATATAATAATTTCATTCAATCTTATTTAAGTTAACCAACAATTTGATAGTTTGATTATTAATAGATACAAAGAAGGATTACATACAGCACAAACCTCTATCCAAAAACATCATTATCGCTCAATTGAGATTAAGACATTAGTCACATAACGGAGAATTATCAATTTATCATACTATCCCATTACGAGTGTCAATTTCTTGCAAAAGTCACAACTAAACTTACACAAAAAAAAAGCACAAAATAAGGAATAAAATCAACCATATTGTATGCAATCAATTTTATTACCCCTTTAAAAGAGATTCATTTCCTATTTTCCAACCTACAAATACAAATAATCTCACACCAAAAAAAACACCACATTCTTTCCTTTTCTTTTTTCTCTCATTCATTCTCTCTCCTCACATTTTAACAATGGGTTGCATTTCCTTCATATTTTCCACCAAATTCATATTCTCTCTCCTCCTCTTCTCCGCCATTCCTATCGGCATTCTCATCACCCTTGAGAGGACCCCACCATCTACACACGTGTACCAATATCATAGCAACAGCTGGCTCAGGGAATGTGCCAAGTGGGATGATCTCAACCGTCGATTCCTCGTCTCCTACATGGAGGGTGGTGTAGGAGAACTCAAACTCCAAACCGATGATAATCATGTATTGGATGAAATCACAGCATTTAAAGACGTTGACTTGGCTGGAAATGCTTCCGTCGGTATTTCCATTGACCGGTCGAGGAATCGTCTTCTTGTTGTTACGGCTGACTTGATTGGTAATCGTTACGGTGGTCTCGCTGCTTACGACCTTTCCTCTTGGCGTCGTTTGTTTCTAACTCACCTTACTAAGCCTGGTAATGTTTCTCCGTGTCTAAATGTTGTTCCTGTTTTAAATTTTTTTTTTTCCTTTTTGTGACGATGATTCTAGTAAAAGTAGCAACCGCCAAATCCGGTAAAGTAAAACATATGGAAGATATTGGCTTTTTTAGTTAGGATTTCTTTGCTAGACTAATTAATTTTTTGTTAATAATAAATGTCAAACTCTTGTATGAAACAGTCTCAAAGTTACTTTTATAGAATAGGATAAAGTTTTCTAAAATTAGTTGGACAGTAATTTTACGTGAAATAATTTTTTTATTTTTGTTTTTAATACGGGATAATATTTTGTCGCTAAAGAAAATTTGATTTTAAGGTTTAAACTGAAAAATCAAACAAAGAATTTGAAAATGAGTGGCTTGCAACTTGACAATTGTCATGATTCAATAGTTAAAATTACCATTGAAAATATCTGATTTTTGTAGTGTTGTTGATGACTTGTATTATCTTCTTTTGGATCGAGATTAAAGTCATTAACTTTTCCTTATAAAATTATGTACAAGTCACTCCGTCTCAAATTAAATGTATTACTATTAACTCATATCTAAATACAAGTAGTAATACGAATACAATTTTAATATCGTTAAAGATAGAGAAATGTTTATAAAAATTTAATTACCTAATGATTAGAGAGAAATTAATGTGAGAATGAGCTTAAGTTTTCCAATCTCTAATATATCATCATAATATATACTCGTACTTCATTTTTATTAAGTTTGAATGTTTGCTTGATTGATACTCCGTATAATATTTGGTGATGACACTTATATAATTATACTACCTCCGTTACATATTATTAGCAACGATTTGACATAAAGTAGAGAGGGAAAAATGTCTAATCGTTGCAAATAATATGTAGCGGAGGTAGTATATAATCTACAATTTGATCAAATCTCGTGTATAACACCTTGATTCGTGATTATCTATCTGCACACATATAACATAAACAATGTATTAGTGATTTACATAGAGCGTGTAACACAATAAACAAAGAATGGAGATCCGCATTAATCGTGTACTGTTTTGTTTGGCGCACACAAATACACGATAACCAAAACTCATATTGTCCTCACAGTCAAACCTTTACCTTTGGTTTCTGTTCTTAATGCTCAACTATTATCGTAGCCAACAATAATACCCCTTCTGTCTCACTTTACTTGTCTCGTTTGATCAAACGGCACAAGTAAATTATAATTTTGTTACATTTGTCTTAATATTTTATAATTTTTTTTACTATAAGTACTGTGTATTTTATTGACTAATGAGAATTGAAAAAAATGTATTGAAATGTGTCAATTAATAAGAAATGGCGAAATGGGTGAAGTAATTGAATTCGGGTCTAGTCCAGTTGTTAAACATATATAGGCCTCTAGATGTTCAAGTACTACCAGATAAATGTCAGTTCATTTAAGTGTCAACCAATTCACTCCATAAAAACTTGAACGTATTGTCTATTTGTCTTATCCACTTTAAATTTGAGGAAAATAATTTAAACAATCAAGTGGAGTGAAACAATGGTGTAGTGTAGGGCATCAACTAAATTAATATGATAAGTAAATGTTGTGCTACTTGTGCCTAAGCCTAACCCACTTAATTGACCTATATTAGTTACGGAGATATGTAGTAGGTAGTGCTCCGATCCTTGTATTTAAGTCAATATTGATATGGACAAAGTAGTGTATAGATATGTAATACAAAGTGAGTATTCCGTATAGTCCGTGATTAGTATTTAAGTTAAACTCTTGAGAATATAGGAAATGTGTCTCCTATTGTACTAAATATGTGACAATATTACACGATGGATAGTTTTGAAATTTGAATCTAAAAATTAAAACATAAATATATACGGATTAAAAAAAAAATCTATTCTTTTAAGGGATGTTGTACCGATAAATATAATTTGTTTAAGAGCCTGCTCACATTTACTGAACTGAACTGAGTGGAGCTGAACTGAACTAAACTAGACTGTTTCTATGAGCGAGGGAAATTAGAAGCTGAACTGAACAAAACTGATTATAGCTGAACTGAACTGAAATTAATTAAATATATGTGAACATGCCCTAATTCTTACATCTAATACTAATTGCATACTTGGATTATTATATTTTGTAAGATAAAGATTTGTGCATCTTCTAGTCCAATATTTTGACTAACACCACCTAATATAATCAAACTAACAAGCTTATTAATAAATTTTCAGGAGGTGAAAAGGCATTTGCGGACGATGTAGCCGTTGATGAAGAAGGCAATGCATACGTAACCGATGTAAAAAACAGCAAATTATGGAAGGTTAATGTAGATGGAAAGTTGTTATCAATCATAAAAAGTCCTCTTTTTACTCCAAAAGAATGGTACAAAAATTTGGTAGGACTCAATGGTATTGTGTACCACCCTGATGGTTACTTGCTAGTCATTCATACATTTTCGGGTAATTTGTACAAGATCGATTTGAAGAAGGGAGAGGAAATCACGTTAGTGAAAATCGTTAAGGGATCACTCCAATTTGGTGATGGGTTAGAGTTATTATCTCCAACTAAGCTCGTGGTTGCAGGGAACCCTGCAGGGCGGTTGGTGGAGAGTACTGATGGGTGGGAGACTGCTTCCGTGGTTGGGAAGTTCTCTGGCGCAATGCATAGGTTGGCTACGGCTGCAACGGTCAAGGATGGGAAGGCGTATATAAGTCATTTGATTGGGTTGGGATACCCTAAGAGGAAACATGTCATTGTAGAAGCTGTTTTTAGTTCTTAGAAAGGGAAAGAATTTAAATTATATTAAGTCATTGATACATTATTGTCTTAGTTTAGGTTACTTAACATTTTTTTTAATGTGTGTTTTCCTTGAATTAAGAGGAAAAATGAGTTGAAAACCATATTTGAAGGGGCTAGTTAATTGTTTCCCTAGCCAAGTTATACTACAATATTGGTAAAATATTGATTTGTAATTTGGTTTATGAATCCAAATGGAAGAAAAAGATGGTTTGGTTTGTTTTTGTTTTAGCTTTAGCCTAGGATGAAAGTATGACTATGCCTGACTTTTCTTGTTCTAGTTGTTCTTCCTAAGGTTTGTTCAACAACTCTAATTTAGGAAGTCTTGGGATCTAGTGTCAGAAACTCACGGAGTTGTAAGGGATGTATCCTGAGATCATATAAAGCCTTTTGGAATTATGTACAATCAGGTGATTACATAAAGACCCATGATGGCTTAGGGTTAATTAATTGAATTGTGTATGTAAAGTTGTAAACAACTTAATTCTCAGTTTAAAGTCAAAGTAGACGATTCCAACCACCCAAAAGACAACTTGGGGTACGTGGGGTCCAATAGGAAGCATTCGGCATGTTTTCTTGTCGAGTCCAAAAAAGTCAAAAATTGAAGGCTATTATCCACAGTTTTGGATCAATTTTGGAGATTTTGGGGCTCGATGCCGAAAACTTTTGGAGTGGTAGTGGATGCATTTTAAGGTTATATAATGTTGTTTGGAACCATATATGACCACTCGTTGGTCACATAAAGACATGTGGTGGCTTTGAGTTAATTAAGGTTTTTGTGTTCATAAACTGTTAAATTGATGATTTTAAGACAAATTGAATAGTTCCAACCATCTATAATGTCCCCCTGAGGTGTCATGGGTCAATGGGAAGCATCCCTACCACATTTCTTTTCAGGTCCAAAAAAGTCGAAAAATGTTCAAAAACTAAAGACTATAATCCACGCTTTCGGCCAATTTCGGAAGATTTGAGACCTGGTATCGAAAATTCAAGAGATCATAAAAAATGCATTTTGAAGTCCTTTAAAGTTGTTTGGAATCATGTAAAACCATTAAAGGGTCACATAAAGGTCCATGATGACCTTGAGTTGGTTTAAGTTAATTGTGTATGTGCATAATGATCAATAAATAGAACTTAATCCAACGTACACGTCTACCACTCATAAGCAGGGGTGGGACTTTTCAAACCGAACCGTGAAACCGCCCGTTACCGAACCGAACCATCACGGACCGATCCGTTTATAAACCGATAAATGTAAACCGAAAACCGAACTGAACCGTTCAATATCAAACCGAAACCGAATTGAACCGCTCAATGTCAACCCGTTACGGACCGTAAACCGATAACAAACCAAACTGCGCAAATCCGAACCGAAACGAAACCGAACCGAATGGTTTATAAACCCGTTAATGACCCGAACCGTTTATAAACCGAAACCGTTTAAACCGAAAAAAAAACCGTTTAAACCGAACCATTTGTAACCCGCTAACCGTTTAAACCGACCCGTTTATGAACCGAAACCGTTTAAACCGCACGTATAAACCGAACCGTTATAATCCGCTAACCGTCTAAACAGAACTGCCATAACCCGTTAAACCGTTAAAATCGAACTGTTTTCGAATCGCAACCTGTTTAAACTTATCCAATTACAAACTGCTTAATTCAAATTGAATTATTTACAACCTAAATGGCTAAATAGTAAATACAATTAAATAATTAATGTTAATAAATGTAGATCTAATCAAACGGCTTAGGTTTATACAAAGGTTTATATCACCTAGATCTAGGCCAACGACATTATTAATATCGTTTTAGATTACTTATTTATTTTAATTACAAGATATATCATTTATATCTTTTCATTCCAGTAATAAAGTCCACCCAAATTATCTTCATTGTTCCTTGATATTCATGATCATCCAATAAGATAACATAAGATTGGAGATAAATAACATTAAAATTAGAGTAATATCAACAAGCAATTAAAAAAAGTCACCATTTTCATTGATTAAAATTCACAATACATATACCAATACATAATGAAACTACTATCACTACTACCCAGATTAGATTTCAGATTTACCAACTGAAACATCATCAAGTTTAGGGTTGCAAAAAATGATACATGATAAGATGAAGGGAGGAGTGAGAATGTGAGTGATTTGGGAGCAGAATCTTGAAGCAGAATCTTGAAGCAGCAGCCCAGCACCCAAGAGCAGAGGAAATAGCAGCAACAAGCAGGAACCAGCACACGCAATAACAGATCAGCAACTTATCCGAAGCAAGGAATAATATAAGCAGAAGGGACTCAGCAGGAACTTATTTTTGTTTTTCAAAATTGCTCTCAGATTTACGTTTCTCGTACCATCACTGAGCAATGGCTGTTTTAACTTAAAACTTGAAAAATGCTGCCAGCAAGTACATATACATTGAAGTCTCAACATAAATGACAAGGGCAGCGATGATTCAAGAAAAATTAAAACAGCAAGCATAAGAAACAGCAGCAACAAAACTTATCATAAATTCATAACACAAAAGGCAGCAACACAGCACCTCAAGCTGGCAGGAGGCAGGAACCAGCTCATGCAGGCAACAATATAGGCAATAACAACTCAGCAGAGACAACAACCAAAAGGCAAAAGCACTACCAGCAGGCAGCAGCTCATAACAAGTTCAAGCAACTTCAAAATTATAGCTTTTGTTTTTTTAAAATTTCTCTCAGATTTACAAGTTGAAGTACCCGCTTTACCAGGTGCTTTATATTCTTTGCCACACAAATTACAACGAGCATAATCAACATTTTCATTACCTATCGTCTTTACAAAAAAAGTGTAATGCTTCCATATACCTGCGGTTCTTTGACGTTTATTAACAGAAGGATTGATAGTGCCGGTATTACTAGCATCATCAACCGAGACAGAGGCAGCTTGAGAGCTAACAGTATCAAAATTTGATTGCCTCTCATAGTCAAATTCATCATACTCGCGAGACATGACTGAAACAAAAAAAAAACAACATTTATAACTTATAAGTACCAAATTAAGTGACAGATTCTACTAATAGTGAGCAATTAAGCATGCATTGTCTCATGTGACTGACACTGAAGTCACGACAGTGAATCCTATTCACTCAATACCAAAATTCAACTAAATAGATAGTTCATATTTCAGAATTTTATTTGCACTAGTCAATGTTTCAAAATTCAGAATTATACAACAAACGTGATTACAACATATATCCTAACAGAATATAGAAAGTTATATACGATACAGTCACATATGTGTACATTTTAAGTACTAACTTTAAGCCAATCATATACAATGCTTGTATTCCAACAATATGGGTTAAAAATATAAAGCTAAAATCCCAATAAATAAACAATGCATGTATTCCAACAATAATAATCACATAATCTGAACAACCCATCATCATTACTTTTAAATCGAGCATAATAAACAACAAAACAGCACAAATCTACCATTTTCCCGTAAAAAACAAAAATACAATCAACAACAGATTTTACTCATTTTAGGCATATTTCGACTATATTCAAGCAAGAACAACAACAATAATCAAATACAAAAACAGAAAAACTGTATTAAAAAAAAAAAAAAGGAAAAAGTAATTACCTTTGACAGCTTGAAGGAGATTTGAAGATGGAGAACTACCTGAACTGGAGATCAAAAGAAAAAATCAAGAATGTAGATTATCAGAACTTGAAATAAATTAAAAAACCGAAACGAAAACGAAAAAAATCGAATAAATTAACAAAAAAATTACCTTAGGGTTTGACGGCTTGAAGGAGAGGAAGATTTGAAATCAGAAATCAGAAATCAGAACTTAGATCCAAAACAAAAATGAAACGAAAACAAAAACCCTAAATAAACAAACCGAAACAAAAACGAAAAAAATCAAAACGAAAACAACAAAAATTAACAAAAAAACGAGAATGTAAAGCGAGAAATCAGAAATGTAGATCCAAAACACAAATGAAACGAAAACAAAAACCCTAAATAAACAAACCGGAACAAAAACGAAAAAAATCAAAACGAAAACAACAAAAATTAACAAAAAAACGAGAATGTAAAGCTAGAAATCAGAAATGTAGATCCAAAACACAAATGAAACGAAATTGAGCTTGAGATTCTTGATAATTTCAGAACGAAAGAGTGAGAAACTGAGAAGTTAGAGAGAGAAACTATGACAGATTGTGAGATTGAGAGAGAAACGGCTGAATGAGTGAATGAGAATGGCTGAGAGAGTGAGAGTGGGTTTTTTTTTTCTAGGTTTAGGTTTTACTTCAGTTGATCTAACCGTCCATATTCAATCTCAACATCTAAGTTAGATCTAACCGTTCATTTTTTTTTTTTTTGTAGATTCTAGAATATTCATCTAGATCTAACGGTCTAGATTTTCTTTGTGCTTTTCTAGGTCTTTTTGACCGTTTTTTTTAATTATTTATTATTATTATTATTGTTAGTATAATTATTTGTTAATATTATTATTACTACTAGTTTACTACTACTATTATTATAATATTATTATAATAATAATTATTATTATTACTATTATTATTATTATTATTATTATTATTATTAGTTTATTACTTATAAGTTATAAATTGTAAGAAACGCAAATGTTTCAAAATTGAAATTGATTCAATACGACATAGTTAATGACTTAATGAGTTAATGGCTTAATGCTCATCAATATGACAATATCTGACATCTGTGAGTCTGTGATTGTATATCAGTATATATAATAAACTATAAAACTAATAATAACTTAATAAGTAATAATACTAATAACTAATAAAGTAATGAAAATCTAACCATTGTTTTTCATGGGCATTCAATCTAACCGTTGTATATTTGACTATTCGTACATTAGTATTGCATAATGCTTTCATCACCACTTTAATTAGTGATTTCGTGATTTCGTCCATTTAACTTATTAAGTTGTTTGAGTTAGTAATCTAAATAAAGTAACAAACTAAATAACGAATCCATTTAATCTCGTGTAAGTTATAATTTATAAGAAATGCAATGTTTGGAAATGGAAATTGATTCAATACGATATTGTTAATGTATATGTAATTATATTATTATGTATATGATGTATATCATATCGTACGAATGTACGGTTGGTATCATTATCATACTATCATAAGTATCATTGTCTCATTGAATTATTGGTATGTACTATAATCGATAAACATATTTAGTTATTTACATATCTGATCATTAAAACTTAAAAGTTTAAAACACTTGTTGATCAATCTAATTGAATACTTGTACATTCTTAATTATCGATTTATCGTATTATAAGTATCAACTCATTAAATCATGGTCATGATTTCGTGATTTCGTCCATTTAACTTTTTAAGTTGTTTGAGTTAGTAATCTAAATAAAGTAACAAACTAAATAACGAATCCATTTAATCTCGTGTAAGTTATAATTTATAAGAAATGCAATGTTTGGAAATGGAAATTGATTCAATACGATATTGTTAATGTATATGTAATTATAGATTAATTATTATGTATATCATATCGTACGAATGTATGGTTGGTATCATTATCATACTATCATAAGTATCATTGCCTCATTGAATTATTGGTATGTACTACAAATCTACAATCGATAAACATATTTACATATCTGATTATTAAAACTTAAAAGTTTAAAACACTTGTTGATCAATCTAATTGAATATTTGTACATTCTAATTATCGATTTATCGTATTATAAGTATCAACTCATTAAATCATGGTCATGACGCGATCTTTAAAACAATCATGAATTCAATTCATGACCCAAACCGCTTATAAACCGAACCGACATGATCCAAACCGTTCATAAACCGAACCAATTGAACTGTGTAAACCCTCTACTAAACCGGCCCATTTAAAACTGAGCCGACATGATTCGCACCGTTTATAAACCGAACCGATATTGATCCGGGTAAATCCGCCCCTAAACCGACCCATTTCAAACCAAACCGGCTTGATCCAAACCGTTTGTAAACCGAACTGACATTGACCCGGGTAAACCCGCCCCTTAAACCGACCCGTATCAAACCGAACCGACATAATCCGAATCGTTTATAAACCGACCCGCTTATGACCCAAACCGAATTTAAACCGCAAAGAAATAAACCGAAACCAAACCGAGCCGTGACTAACCCAAACCGAACCAAACCGACCCGCCAGCTAAACTAAACCGTTTCAATCCGAACCGCTCCAAACCGAAACCGACTCAAACCGAGGTCAAACCGAACTGCCAGACCGAAGTCCCACCCCTACTCATAAGTCATGAGTATGATATAATGTTCATTAGATTATGATTTATGAATATTGTTTTATAATTAATTAAACAACTCTCAACTTCTTATCTTTATGAATTTTGGCCATGTCTCACACGTTCTTTTACTCTACAACTCTCTCAACTCCACCACCTCCCTCAAAATTCGATTTTTTTTAGCATAAACTTTACCAAATAAATAAACATAAATTAAATCTGTATGAAAATAACTACCCAATTCAATTTTCAGATGCATTTCTTTGTTTTTCAAGCTTATTTCAGTAGCAAAGATGGAGAAGCAGAGAAATTGCTGCTCATTTTGGAAATCCACTAAATTTATGGTTATTTCTCTAACTCTTTCTCTCTGTTTAGTGTTCTTTTCATTCTTTTCTTTCTGGTTTATGCGAGCTTCTCCATTGATTCACCAAGAAGCCTATGTTCTAAGCTTAAGCTTTAATTCCTTAAATCTTCAATCTTTGACAGTTCCTAGTACAAATCCATCTGATTTTAATCTTAATGATACTACTAATTTGAAGAAAACCCAGTTTCAAAAACCTCAAATTTCATCTGGGTTTGTTGTTAATAGTTCCATTGAAGTGACTAGTAGTAGAAATTTCACTGTTTTGGGTAAAAATTTCTCAGTTTCTAGAGTGAAAGTTATGAATTTGGGGGATACCCATTTGAGTGAACTTCAAAATTCATCTGAGTTTGTGAGATCTTCTAGTTTTAAGGATGAAGTTGATGAAATTACTACTGATGATGTGGTAAAAGCTGAAGTTAGTTGGGTTGAAATTGAAATGAATTTGACTAAAGTTGGTAAAATTGATGAGGATATTGAAGAGAAAAAGGGTAAAAATTGTGATGTTTCCAAAGGGAGGTGGGTGTTTGATGATAGCTACCCATTGTACACAAATTTCTCATGTCCATTTATAGATGAAGGGTTTAATTGCCAAGGAAATGGGAGGTGGGACAAAGATTACATGAAGTGGAGATGGCAACCTCAAGATTGTGACATTCCAAGGTATTGTAAATTTGTAATTGATAATCCCTTTTGCAATCATTTGTAAATGAAGCTAAGTTGTTACTCGGACTTGCATAGTTGTTTTCGAAATGAGTATGTGTACAAGTGTTAGACTCGACTATTTTATGAAGCATTTTCGTGTTTTATGACATTTTGATCCAAGGAATTATAGTTGTTTTTTTTTTGTAGGTAAACAGAATATTTGATTTTGTATGGTAGGTATATGTGCTAATTGCTAAGCTAGGATGTGGATTGTTTTGACATGTTTGGAAATAATTACTCTTTGATTCAAATGTTAGGTTCAATGCAACAAATATGCTGGAATTGATTAGAGGAAAGAGGCTAGTCTTTGCTGGTGATTCAATTAATAGAAATCAATGGGAATCATTGCTTTGTTTATTGATGGGAGCTGTAAAAGATCCTACTAGGGTGTATGAGGCACGAGGTCGAAGGATCACTAAGAATAGAGGGGCCTATAGTTTCAAATTTGTGGTAAGTACTCAGCTCCCTCCGTACTTTCGTGTTTCCATAAATTGATTTTAGTTCAAAATCATCCTCCCTGTTTAAATTTGTATTCTTAGATTTTACAGGATGTCTGAGCTGATAGTGATCACTACTCTGGTGATTTTGCAATGTAGGATTATCAGTGCACAGTTGAATTTTATGTGACGCATTTCTTAGTGCGAGAAGGCAAGGTGAGGATGGGTAGGAAGCGTAAGGAAACGTTGCGAATTGATAGCATAAATAGAGATTCAGCAAAATGGAGAGGAGCTGATATCTTGATCTTTAATACTGGAAATTGGTGGACTCATTTCAAGACAAAAGCAGGGTGAGTTAATTTTTATGAAATGTTGAAATGGACTGTTTAATACTTGTTGAGTTCAGATTGGAAAGCATCAGCGCTATTAGGAATTATGAATCATATTTGTTCTGTAAAGGCTTATAAAAAATTGTCATATCTCCTAAAATAGCAACAATTATGATTGGGAAGGGAATGAAAACATCAAAAGGATTTTTTTATTTTTTTTTTCCTTTTCCGAATCATAAGGGATTGTGACAATGTGATTACTGATTCCAAATGGAATAATAATTTGAGTCTTTCGTTATAGATTGTCTCAATTCTCTCAAAGTTATTATGTATCTTATGTACGAATTTAGGCCTTTCTATTATGTCTTTCTGAATTTGTACTAAACAATGCAATTGCATGTAGGATTAACTATTACCAGGAAGGTAAGCAAGTTTATCCTCACCTTGATGCAATAGCAGCTTACAAAAAAGCTCTTCTGACGTGGGCTACATGGATCGATAGATATATAAATCCTCACAGAACCCAGGTTTTCTTTCGAAGTACAGCACCAGCTCATTTCAGGTTGGTTCTCTACACTAACATATAACTTACATAAGATTATGCGCATCAAAGGTTGCAGTGAACCTTTTCACTCTAAAAACCTGTCTGGTTTGCTGAACAGAGGGGGGCAATGGAATACTGGTGGACATTGTAGAGAAGCAAAGAGACCACTAAATGAAATGTATATAGACAATCTTGATAAAGATCATATTGCTCGGGAGGTCATCAATACGATGAAAACTCCTGTTACATTTGTGAATGTAACAGGATTATCGTCATATAGGATAGATGGTCATCCTTCCAAGTATGGGAAAACCCCAGGAAAGAAGGGATCGTCAGAAGATTGCAGTCATTGGTGTCTTCCCGGGGTTCCAGATGCTTGGAACGAGCTGATTTATCATCAGTTACTTATAAAACAACAGAAGAAGCTATATGCTCGGTGATGAGCCTTAGAACAGTATTATTATAGGCGTTCACTTATTCTTTGATTAACTTTTTACATTTGATCTATTCTCTGCTGTTAGATACTTAAATTCAGATTTTTTTTGTAATCAATTGTAATGAAGAGGGAAACAATGTATGTCTATTGACTAGTATAATACTGTAACAACATGATATTGTATGGCTAAGGGATTCAAGATAGATAGCAAGTAAGAAATCGAGTATCAATTTACAATGGATTGTAATAAGATTTGATGAAGCTAACATGTATCTGATTATCTTACCTAAACATAGACCCTACGCAAATTTACTATCACCTGATGTTATTTGGAGCTTTACATGGTTTTTCAAACGGAGTGAAAATTAATAATATGAAGATTATTCATTCCAAAATTGACCTAAATGAACCATACTCGAACCATGGACTATTCACTCGAATGTGACTCGAATAAAATTAGACCAAATGGAACGTGATCCGAAAGACCACTTTGGCACCCCTAGTCTAAGGTTAGGCTTTAAAGAACAAAGGTGGTAGTGTGATGGCTGCATATAAACGATTCTACAGGATCATAGAAAAATGATTAGATCTACCCTAATTTGATATGAACTAAGATAATAATCACATTTGCTAAATTTATGATAATTAAAAATGCCTCATACATAATACATCTAAAAGCTCTTGGAAACTCTCTTTTGTCTCTATTTTTTCTTCCTACTTTGACCTTTTCTACCTCTTAGAAATTTCAATTAAAAAAAAAATTAAAAAAAAAGAGACGAAGAGAGTATGATTCAACATGAAATTTTTTCTTGGACCTCTTACTTGAGAAGAAAACATGAATTTACTATCTACTGATAGGGCATAAATATTGATCAACCAACAGGTATTGTACAAGTAAAAAAGAACACACACTCAAAAGTAATAGTTCAACTCTATATTAATTTCTTTTTTCATCTCAAACTTTTGCTGCATAACTCAGCATTAATTATTTGGGTAATGAGTCATCAACAGAATTTCCTCAAAAAAAAAAAAAATTTTAAAAAAATTCAGAATTACATAAGCTATAAAATTTCAATTTTTGCCTTGTCTAAAATAGTAAAATTATTATCTTCCTATTAAGATTATTATTATTATTATTATTATTATTATTATTATTATTATTATTATTATTATTATTATTATTATTATTATTATTATTATTATTATTATTATTACTTTTATTATCTTCCTACTCCATATGATTATCAAACATACTGGCTGATTGACAAACAGCCACACAAGTCCACTCGAGCACCAATGGAAAACCCATGATTATGTAAACACATACACTGACGACGACATACAGCTCAGCGAGACTGATGTTTCCTTGCACGACTCTGAGAAGATATCTGTTCATCCTTCTTAGATTCCTTGGATCTTCGGAACCACGAAGGTGCTTGATCAGGACCATAACGATAGTCATAAAAGATTTCCTGCATGGCTTCAATCCGTTCTCCGGCAAAAATACCAACCCGATGATCTCCTCCCACCAGTAATATCTGGTCAAAGCAGCATATTAGTTGAGCTGATAAACTCCCTATATTGGAGGGCAAAGAGAGTGCAAAACAAAAATTAGGTACCTTGCAATAGCAGTTGGGGGTTGCTGAGTGATTTGCAAACTTCAATTTGTCTCCTCGACGGCAGGCATCAAGAACATACTGTGATCAAAAGAAGTCATTTTAAGATACAACTATAAGTAAGCTCATTGCTCCAGATACACTCGAACAATGTTAACTTTAAGCATTCTACCCCTATTAGCAAAAAAATAAACATCTAACGAAATAGCTATTTAGCATATGATTAAAAAAAACACACACACACACTTACGTGATCATTCAAGTCAAATAGATATGATGAATCTACTCGATCATATATTTTTCCACGTTTATCAGCTTCTTGATGCGATATCAATTCGCCTGTATATTCTCCAAGGTAATCATTTTTATTCACAGTATTCTGCAATATCATGACAAACTTTGTTAGAAGAGCTTGAAAATAGCAATAATTATAGTTACTCAGTACCATATGTCTCTAACCTTGATAAAAGCTCCCCATCCAACAACATCTGACCGTCCCAACAATATCTGAGCAAACATTATATCAAATTATGAATCATTATTTAGGAGGAAAACACTGTCAATGAAAAAAATTGCTACTGAAGCAGTCAAAGTAATCTACCCTCTGCTGTTGCCTCAAAAGGAGCCTCATATTTCCACATTGTCCATCTCCTCTCTTTGGTGGTTCGCCTAGTTCACCCCCACCGCAACTAAAAAATGCAGGAAAAGCAATTTTAGCAAGTATCGTATAAAATATTTTTCTTTTATTTTAGGCGGACTAAGAGTTTTATTAAATATATTGAATCATCTATTTGGGCATATGTATACTTTATGATGGCAGAGGGAGTAATTAATAGTCACTTTTCAATGCATACTTTCGCTGATCTTTGCTACTTGAATTCTTCCATTACAGAGAAAGGAATTTTTCTGTATCCACCTAAAGTGCCATACTAATAAAGAAGTTTAACCAAAAAAAAAAACAGAGCAAACAGAGTCTTAACCAACCAGCTAATAAAAGCCACACATAGACTCTAAAATCATCAAAGTATGACATGTAAGTTCCAACCAAGCTCTAAAATGGTGCATGCCTACCACCTAAGAGATCCAAAAGGTTTTCTCTCACATTGCAGATAATTTCAACTCGACCATCTTTATTCCATGGTTACCAGATTAAAAATACCTAATAATGTGATGAGGAAATACCGAAATATGCAACTTCCATATTATGACAGTACAATTGTTAATGATTATTCTTCTAAATTAGGAACCAGAGCTTTGACATTTGCTACGTCCAGAGATACACTTAGGTTTATGATTCAGTAGAGCACAAGTAGCACAGCTTTAAGAAGGTATTAATCACATAGTGACAGGCTATTTTCGCAGATAAAAAGATGAACTGAAAGTTGTAGTAAATAATTACCTAACCCAGCAATTACGACAAACATCTGGATCACATTCACGATTAGCTGCAAAACATGGGCACTGCCGGCTTCTACACTGACTCTTTGCACAGTGGCATCCTCGAAATCTATTTTTGCAGCCTTTTGGACACCTGTTATGGATTATTTAGCTATTATTATGATTATTTCTTTCCAATTAATATTTCTAATATGATTTTTGGACTGGAGAATTTGTTCACTGCATTTTTATTCAGACAAAACTCAAAAGGTATGTGTCTTTACCCACAGTACTTTTCGCAACAGTTTCCGCTTGATATACAGGAGCAGTCCTTCCCACACACGGACTCGCATGAACATGGTGTGTACAGCTTGTATGCCTTGTTTGCATCAGTATCTTTTTTCAAGCTGGATGGATGACCATTGGACTTTGTAGAAAATTTTAGTCTTCTTGCCCTTCCTCTTTTACGAACTATTCTTGATCTGGGTCTCACTACTATCTCCTTTCTCTGGATAAAAATACTCATTAGTCTGTAAAAGTGGTACTTGGTAAAAAATTGAAAGCCAGTACCCCAAAAGCTACATATATTCACACATACTGACCACGAGTTCTAGACATATCCTTTGCACAATGCTAGAAAATACACAAGTGGGAAGCAAAGAGATTGAAAAACAATTTGCTGCTAGGAGTGCTAATATCAAGTAACCAACATGCTCCAAAGGAAAATGAGAAAGCATAAAATAGAAGGGACAGGGGGCATCAAGTCATCAAATGCATATTATATTATCTGAATCAGCCCTTACATTGTCTTCTGACGAGTTTACTTTATCCATTTTCTGAGTCAACAAAGCCCTATTATTCTGCAGGTAACTGGACACCTCGCTACAAGTCTTTAAACCAGGTAGAAAGTTTCTGGCTATCAGGCAACTGAAAAAGTTATAAAAACATCTTTAGATTGAGGAAGTATAATAACATACAATTTCTTAGTAGGGTGTGAAAATAACCTAATGTCTTAGTCTACCTTAAAAAAACTTGCTCTCTTTCATACTAGAACAGCTTAGAATTTAATATGATGGTAGATCATTTGACAAGCCTATTTCAGCCATTGTCAAAACTTTTAATGATCTAACAACAAACAAAACATGCATAGACTACCACTACCAGACATTTCTACCGTAAAACATAATTGAATTGCAAGACATGACTAAAGTTAAAAATATGGAATAACTAAATTGAACAAACAAATAACAAAGCCTGACTTCTTTTAAAAAAATAAAAATAAAAGAGAAGCATTCATCTAGATTGAAGCCTGAAATCTCTATATTGAATATTGTAAAATCCACAACTTTTTGATGAAAAAAGAGTATCATCTATATTCTAGAATGGCCAACAATAGTAATTTAAAAAGAAAACTAATGTGAGATAACCAAATAATTGATCACTGACCTGCTTTTGCCAAACATTTTCAACCCTTCCAGCAATAGAGATTTCTCCAAAGGCTTCCAGTCACAACTACTTGACAATTTTGTCCTTCTCCTTCCCAAAGAAACTGGTTGCTTCAGTTCCACCCTCCTACTTATGTCACGAACTTCTTCTCCAATAATATCATGGGTATGACAACTTGAATTGTCATCAGAACTTAAATCATATAAAACGCCAGTAGCATGCCCCTCCATAGGATGTTTGCCTGTCTGTTGATGATCCAGATATTGAGATGACTCAACACTCAATTTCTTGCTTTTGCCAGATGAAATTGCACTTGCCGATACAGATTTACTATTGACAGTTGTTGATTCAACAGCTTGAATTTTTGTCAGCTTCTTATTAATGGAACTTTCGAAGCTACCAGATCTCTCTAACTCTCTACCATTGTCATCAGTGATCTTGCGCTTTGCCACGTTTGCATGAACTGTAGGCACAACTTTTAAACCAGATAGGACTCCTGCAGTAGAACCTTCCCCAGTATCAGACTTCACAGTACAGCCAGTACCAAAATCTGCACTACTTATATTCACTTCACAATTGAAAACACTAGAGCCTCTACTTTCCTCTTCTAAAATAGCATGATCCATATGCTGTAATAAACGAGAATCTGAGCTTTCCACCAATTCTTCAGCAGTTTGTATAGCCTGGCAGTTTCAAAAAATAATAACTACATTATTCAAGCTTTGCACAATCAAAGAAAAAGGAAAAATGCACCCCAGACAGATTAATAATGTGCAGTTGTCCGTTCAGTTAGTTAAAACATAATACAGCTTTCCTAGAAAAAAATCAGGTCCAAAGCGAATAAATTTGAGTTCACATAATAATGATTCTATGTAGCATGATTTTAACATATCATAAGTCAAAAGCTGCGGCTTGCCGGCTAGCAAATGGCAGGTTAGATTCATCAGTCATTGTGAAAAACATATGGATGATAGAAAGCCACACTTTACTTCGAGAGAAACTCAGCTATATCACCACGACCCAACATAACCATTTCACTTGCATAAACATTTTCATGATTGTGCAAGAATTGGCAAGCATCACAATGATCACTTGCTCTACTTCTGACAACTACATCATATTATTGACAGTTATTGACTTGATTTTCATAATAAGTACAAACTTTAACTGCAACCTTTGAGTTTCAATTCTTGCAAGCCACTATCACTTCAAGTCTTCAACCACGAGTAGAATAAACAATTTGTTATGCAACAATGTTGTAAAACTAGTACTGCTAATCGTTAATCAACAACCTTTCATAACCAACCACCACTTTATAAAAACCTCTAGTAAGACAAACATCTATGGATCTCATCATTCATTCAAAAACTGAACATTCCATAATATTTTTACACCACCAAAAGTACCAATTTTAAAGGGTAAAAAGCGATCCAATGACTCATTGCTTTCTATATACTTTGTATGTTAGAGGATGTTAGAAACTTGAAAATACAGGTCAGAATCAAGCATGAGATATACCAGGAGGTAGCACTGGTCACTGCAAGGTTTCCTGCCCTCAGGTTCAGGCAAAGATGATAGTTTTTCTCTCTGAAAAACCAAATGTTTACAAAGATCAATGGCTGAATAACTGCAGGGATATAAATATGAAAGTGAGGAAAAATAGAAAGAAGATCTCACAGGGTTAACAGTAGGTTGAGAGCAGCCATGCGAACGACAGTCAAAAGCCTGTTAGAGAAAATGCCATAACAAGTGAAGGATGATAAAACAATTATAGGATGCAATAAGCTAAATAGAAAAATGGTCCTAATATATTATAAGGGTTTATAATACTAAAGATTGAAATATACCAAACATCGGCGGCAAAAAAGATAGTCAAAAGAATCTAAACAAGCACTTAAACTCTTCTCAAGAAACATGTTTCTTCCAGAAGAATCTTGTTCTTCTGACGCCTCAAGCTTCAGCTTTAGTTCATTGTACCTCTCCTGAAAATTTCAAAACAGAAGAACCCTACCAATCAGCAAGGGGGATTCATGAAAAAATGCGAGGTTGGGAATTTCCATTTAAAATTGGGTGTCAGGCAAAAGTACAACAGGAAACATCCACATCACAACACTAACATCACAGTTAGATCCAAGATAATAATGAGGATACCTGAATTTCCACAGGGGTGCCTCCGACGAAATGGCTAACCACTTCAGCAACATCATCATCTAATCCATGCTCCTGAAAAGCCATCCTTAAGAACGGAAATAGGGAAAGTTCCTTAATATAAAAGTACGAAGTAATATTAACCACTCATACAAAAAAAGAACCAATAATACTCCGTAATTTCTCATTAGTACTTCCATTTAGTCACAGAAAGCTCTACATCTCTCAACACCTGTAAAATCAAAAGGACAATGTGCACTCACAGACACCACAAGTACCAAACACAAGTGCATTAATAGAGGAAATTAAGTGTCACTTTAAGTCCTTAAAAAGATGCACACCAAGTGTACTATTGATCAAAAAGGGCCCTTCAGTCAAAAAAAATATGTGAAATTAGTAAGAAATTTTAGTAAGTGAGATTTTAAATGTCTTCTTGTTGTCTCTAATGAGTCTGTGGCATTCCAATTTTGAGAGACTTAAAACAATTTAAATAAATAGCCAATAGAAAAACCAGATACTGAAGCTAGTGAGACAGTGGATCACCACAAACAACATTTGATTTTTAGCGAATGAGTTCAAGATATATAAGCAAAGGAAACATGTCTGCACATTGAACATGCAATTAAATGTAGAAAACCTTAAAGTAACATTTTAACAGCTCAGATACCTTGAATATGCTTACCATAGAATTCGATCTTCACCATCAGAAAAATCACGCTTCTCTACCTCAGCTTCTTGAACATCTTCCTCACTGTCACTGCATACCAGTGCCTCTTTTCCAGATTGATCATAGTAGATACGTCTCCTACCAACGATTGACTGGTCTTCCACCATTCTCTGATTTCTATGTTACATGAGAAATAATAATTGGCATGAAATTATGGAGATGCTTAATCTTAATCGGGAGAGCATAAACCTTAAAGGCCATTTACTTATTCCTTTTAGACAAATCAACATCCATTATTTACATAAAAATATGATGTTCATACCTATCCAAAAAAACCCATGTTGTATATGTCGGTATCCTTTGAATTCTAGGTAGCTTGATGCTTTTGGTAGATATGACTTCATGAACATTAACAAAGCCTTTGTCTGCTGAATCAAGTAGATACCCATTCATCATGCTGAGAGATGTTTCATTTCCTAAACGAGGAATTTCACATGGTTCATTTCTCACTGCAGAAGGTATCCCTTCAAATGTTGCTGCCATGCCTCCATGTATATGACTCTGTAGTTTCTTCAGACACTTATCAAGTTTTTCCTTCAGAAAGATACAATTACCATTAGTGCAAATAAGCCCTCAAAGTTTCATTGTCTAATTGTCTATTCCCCAAAACCCTGATATCCATGAGTATTATGATTAAATCATGCCTCATCAAAGAGGAAGCAACTGTATTAGTCTCTATCGAAGGACGCTTGAAAACAAGGTTTAAAGATATATACAAAATACATAAAGGACCAACTGACAGCTAACCTTAATTTTCACTTCTCGATCTGCTTCAATTTCTTCTTTCAGTCGGTAGATCTTTTTAATCAAGTTACCATAGCCCCTCTCCATCAGATCTTTCAAAGATGCCTGGACATTGATAGACTTAGTGAAATATTCCATACCATGTACAAATTATTATTATTTTTCAATTAACGGACATGACCCAAGTGACCGTGACAACATTCACCCAAGATAAAAGCAAACACAATTAAGTTATCAGCACCTGTTAAGTCCAAATACTTTATTGTCTCCATCTCATCTCAAAGACGAGATAATTAACATCAAAGACATTGGGACAAGTTGCTATTGAATTGAACTCAAAATCAAACACATTATAGTTTATAGTTTCCCAAAACCCTTTAATTGCAATTTTATATTTTTATCTGCGTAGTTGTCACTTGTCAGAACCACCTATGGATCTGCTCATATGAGACGGGGATTATGTTGAATATATTAAAAAATAAATCTTATTTGGGCTTGTGTCACTTTGAATCAAGCTAAATATGGGACAATTTAGTATCATACTGAGTTCAGGTTGGGTCAATAAGATGTAAAATAGGGTCAGAAACTGGGTTGGTGTTGATTATATGCATTTTACAGTATAAGAGAGCTAAAATCTAGAGATCATGACTCATGTTTGAATAGAGACTACAGGGGGTCCAAGTTGATGGGAAAAGCCAGCTAAAATTCATGAGAACGTGACAAGCTGACATCCATATATCTCAACAACATGACTATAATTGATAGCTCACTCACCTCACCAGGCAGTCAATCTCAGGAATGTCACGTGTTAAGTGCCTCTAGGATATCTATAAAACTCTCCAATGCCTTACTAAGTACCAATATATACAGCCTTCACTGAATCACACGTTACTCGGCTATATATTGACTTAGGCTATAGGGCAAAGAATCCCTCTAAGACTAGTTTCTCTCTATTCTAAAGATCTTACATCATAGAGCCCAACTTCAAGCAGAACTATTTGCCACTCTTAATTTTAGACCAAAATAGAGACCATACTTACATAAGACCTTAAAAAACCTTTTATGTAAAAAAAAACTAAGTCCACTTATATTCAGAGATAAAAATAAATAAATTATTGCAAATTTTATAAAAAGATTGATTCAGCCAGACTAGTTTCTGACATTTTGTAAGCTAAAGTATGCCAATACTGACAAAACCAAACAATTTACATCATATAAGCTCCAGATAGGCAAGCAGTGACTTGAATAATCTTTTCCAATCACCATACAGAATTCCAGTTTTTTTATTTTTTTTTTTTATTTTTTTTTTTTTAACCAAGTAATTTTATTCTACATGTTAGACTGTCAGTGATACTAGAGAATGAAGGAAACAAAAATGAAATACAAACATTTGAGCTGGCTAGTAACTGAATAGGCTACATGCATCAGGATTTAGCAAAACCCCTTGTATCTTGCTTAAGATCAGTTAGGGATTAAATAAGGTTTAAAAGGACCACTATGCCTAATTTGAGACATAAATTTTAGGATCCTAACTCCTAAGACATAGACCAAATGCTACAAACCCCAATAAATTTTGATGGCGATGTGCTAAATCTCTATATCTTGTCTTCTTATGCAATCTTAAGAGAAGAATGAACAAAACAAAAGTTTATATTTGCAATATGACTACTTTAGAAAGCACCCAAAAATTAAAACTATAAGGGAAAATTGGTCAGTATTCATGCTCAATATGACCATAGGAAACCTTCATATATAATAAGAGTTTGATTAAGGAACATTGAATATGGGCCAAAATTCACATCTATGTATTCTGTAATGGTGAAATATACGCCTAGTAGGTCTTTCCTAGAAATAAACTTTATACAATTCATTAAAGGAGGGGAAACCTCTTTCTTATAACATCAATACATCCTTTGAGAGATAACATTCAATGTAATGTACATCCACTTTATCACTATAGACCTCCTTTGTCCTCTCTTTTATATGCAGAGTCAGTGTCAGTGTATTGCTTACACTAGTTCGTCATACAAAGAATAGAACGTTATTCCTATGCTAGGCATGCATATTAAACAGCAAGGCAGATTAAATTCCACATAAACTCCAGTTATATTCAGTTGTTCAATTTCTGTATTTGATATTACATTAAAAGCTTATATTTAACTAATAAGGATGTATAGTAGGCAAAAGTATGGTCAATAACTTAGTAACTTCCTAATTCAACAGGAGACCGATGCATTAAATAAGGCATTGCTACAGTTCTCTATTGACTTTTATACTTTTCTAAATTCAGGATGAATTCATGACATCACCCAAAGTCCTCAATAACCACCGAGAACAAGAAAACACAGTGACATATAGCTAAAGCAAACTATTAACACCATATTCTCCCACTTCATCCTAAACGTTCAAAATTTCATAAGGAAGCAAACAGGGCAAGGAGGGAAGAGATGCTGACCTTTGGCTTGGACAATGAATCATGAGTTCCAGACACCATCACTGCCTCTTACAATTAAAGGCCAGATATGAGGGCTTTACGGAAAAATGCACATACAGAAATGTCTTTATTGGTTTAGCGATATGGCACAGATTCAGAAGACAGCCAAAATTGTAATAAGAGACCAGCTGCAGCACAGAAAGATGTGGTGGACTATTGTTAAAAACCCAATGCTACTGTACGGCAGGCCCACAGTCCCTCAATTTACATAAACATCCTACAAGAAGAAGAAGAAATAAGCTCTTAATGGCATCTAGCATTCTCTACAAGCCCTTGCTAGTTGCTATGTAACAAATTTTGAACTCCCAACCAATAATCAACAGTTGAACAACATTTCAATATGCAAATGTAGCAATATACAATAAAATTAAATATTTCATGAAACTTACTTGACTGGAAAACTAGTTCAAATATAGAACATCATTCAAAGGACCAGTGTTGCTATGTGGTACAAAATGTTGGGCTTCTAAAAAGGAGCACATTAAAAAGATGGAGGTTACGGAAATGTGCATGTTAAGGTGGATGTGTGGGTACATTCTCAGAGATAGAATCAGAAATGAGGTTATTCGCAAAAGTAGGTGTGGCAGGCATTACAGACAAAATAAGGGAGAATCGCCTGCGTTAGTTTGGGCATGTAAGACGGAGACCCGAGGGTGCACCAGTTCGAAGAGTGGAAGAGTGGGACCATAGAGGGGTTAGACGAGGAAGAGGGAGAACAAAAATGACTTGGTTGGAAGGAGTTAGGAAGGATATGAATTACATGGATTTGCATGAGGATGAAGCATTGGATCGTAAGGAATGGAGGAGGAGGATTTTGGTCGATGACTACACGGAATAAACATGTTTGGTTCATGTAGCCGACCCCACTTATGGGATTAAGGCTTTGATTGGTTGATTGAAGAAAAATCCAAGTGTTAATTAAGAAAGATATCGATTCCCCTTAACATAATTAATAGTATCATCAAATTTCATGGTAGCTCAGTCAAGTTCAAGTTCAAGTCCAATATCAAGCTAAAATCAGGTTAATAATACTTGTTCAACGCTCTAAACCAGTCAGAAATGACCTGAACTCGTGAATCCAAACCATTTCGAAAAGGAACCGAACCACTAAAAACCTGTTATTTTAAAATCGTAAACGACCTAATCCGATTTTTTAAAACCTGAAACTGAACTCATCCGAATATTTGAGAACCGTTAATGAATCGTACTTGTTATCAAGCCGAACCGATACAACCTGAAATCGAGAACAACCCGAATCGAGTACTTCTGAACCCTATAGCAACCCGACCCATTGTAAACCGGACCCATTTAAACACGAAAACCCGTAACTAGTTAGGATCGAACCGTTATAACCTGTAATCAGTTATGACTGAACCATTTACAACCCGTAACCGGTTATGACAAAACCGTTTATAACCCGTAAGTCCGTAATCCGTTATGAGAGAAAATTGAGAGAGAGAAAACGTTTTGCCTAAAGCAGTACGGGTGAGTGTGAGGAATGAGATATGAGGATTTTAGGGTTTGAATTTAGCTTGGGCCAATTTTGATTAGGTTTTAGTGATTTGGGGGAGATGAATGAGAGGCATTGGATTAAAGATAGGATTAATCAACGGTTGTGAGATTATTTTGTTGAGGGGTTTGGATTGTGATCCGAGTTTTTATTGAGCGACCAATGAAATTATAACTTAATAGTTAATAATTACAAGTTATATTTTTAATTTATAAACTACTTGTAATAAAGAAATTATAATTAAGTAATTACTAGCCTAGTATTAGTAACTTGCTAGTTACAAGAAAATATAAATATAAGTATACAACTGATAGATAAAGTAATAAGTATTACTATAAGTCTATATTGTGTTTATGACCCGACCAATTACAAGTTTACAACTCGACTCGTTCTAATTTTTTACTTGATCAATATAACTTATTTAAGTCTTTATTACTTGTGACATGAACTAATTTTACTCGATTTGTTTTCGATCCATCTCGTTTTAATATCGACCGAGTTCTATTCGAATTAATTGAATTAATTATGATCTGAACTGATTACAACCGAACCCTATTAGGATCCGATCTATTTTAACCCAAAACCCGTTTTAAACTAGCAAAACCTATTTTCAAACCGACCGAGTTCAACTCGAACCAATTATGACCTGAAACCCCGACCCGGTTAGGACTCAATATGTTTTGACCCAAAACCCACCTTAAACTAACAAAACCTGTTTTTAAGCCGGTTGAGTTCAACCCGAACCGATTATGACCCAAACCAATTACAACCCGACTCGATTAGAATCCGACCCGAAAAGAAAAAAAAAATACCAAACCGAACCAACCTAAAATTATTTAGAACCGACCCAAACTGACCCGATAATGATTCCAACCCGTTATAAATCGACCCGTTACAAACCGAAACCAATAAACCAAACCGTAAACCCGATTGACACCCCTACTCCAAACACTCAACTTCAATTCCCCTTTTACTTTAAACTTTATTATTTTAGCACTTAGAGTGAATTTCTCAAAATTACTTGGTCCAACCTTAAAATAACTCGACTAAAACCAATTTGGGACACATAGATCAGAATATCAGATAGGTCCTTGATCAAAAACATTGAAAAAATGCCAGAAATAGGTTCCTGAGGCTGGACTCCATCAGAATTCTTCTGTCAATGGCATGAAACCAAAATTCTAGAACTGTCATTCTCGAATTATGAGATTAAGGGTTCAATTAAAGTCGGGTCGGTTCGTGACAAGTCTAACATGTCTCCGGAAAGAATAAAAAAAAACTTTGTATATATCACAACTTTTAATGGACACCCCAAACTAGAGAGGGAAACAATTTCAAGAAACATTTGATCACCCTTTCTTAAGCTCAATCAAATTATCAAATAAACAACAACTCCCACCCCACAAAAACTAGAACAACATAAAAATCAGCAATATTCAATGAAATTTCATAAAAACAATTCCATCAATACTTCATATAAATATGATCAAATCAATCAAAAATGATCAAAACATTCAAAAACCAAATAAATAAAAACTGATTATCATAAATTGTTTCAAAACATAAAAAAAGTTGGGTCATTTCAACAAAAATATCAATAATAACAGATACAAATTGGGGAAAAAAAATTCGAGAAAGGAGATAACATACAAGAAAGATACTAACTTTGAGAAAATTCCAAACCTTTTTGGTTTGTTGGTCCTCCAAGCCTCAATTCAAGGTCACCAAAACAGAGAGAGAAAATGAGAGAGAGATAAAGAGAGAGAGAGAGACAAAGTTGGTTGAAGGAATTTGGGAAAAAAAAAAATGGAGGGGTTTTGATGATGAAGGTGGTGGAAGTGGAGAGGGGAACTGTAGAAGAAGAATGTGCTACTTTGAAAAGTGAGATTTTTTGTAACTTTGGCCCCTTTTTTAAAGGAGTGAATTCCTTGGTTGGGTCAAGTTGTGTATTTTGGTTGTGCACTTGTGCTTGTGAATGAAATAAAAATTAGGGAGGCCTTGTTATTTATAGGCATTGTGGCTTCCAATTCCGTAATTCTAATACGGATTTGGAAGCTAGAAACTGACCTAACATCTTTTTTAACTTAAACTTTGGTAGTATCGAATTGGGTCAATGTCATCTTGAACTGTTAGTCAAAATGGATATGCTGGATCAAGCTGGCACAGGCTGTACTTAGTGAAGGCATTATCCATGGATATTGCTGCCAGCTAAGTCATTGCTGGACACCTTTTTGCTTGGTAACAGTAAAAGGAATTTAGGTCAATTGGCTAAAGGGTAGGGGTACTATTGTCATTTATTAGTTAAATTATTGGTCAATAAATTGATTCACGTCATAAAAGCATGATATCTCAAAATACCTTAAAAATCTCCCAGCATTAAAGGATAGAGGATATCAAAATTTAATAGCTTTGGTCGTTGGTCAAAATGAATAATTGAATATACTTGGTCAAGCTGGCGCAAGGATTGTACAGCCACGTCATAAGACATTAAGTGAAGACATTATCTATGGATGTTACACCCACCTATGTATCTCTGGACACCTTCTTACTAAGGTAAAAATAATTTGGGTCAATTAGATGACTGTGGTGGCGTTAGTCAATTATTGGTCAACAAATAAGTTCATGTCATAAAACTTAGATATTTCATGATATCGTAAGTAATCTTTCATTATTTAAATAATGGAGGATATCGAATTAGTATTGCCATCGCTTAAAGGATTGAGGTTATCGAATTAGTAGTGATTTAATAGAATTGATCAAAATGAATATACTAGGTTAATCTAGCACAAGGCTTGTATAAGCCACGTCATAATAAGACACTATGGATGTCGCTACAACCTAGGTAATTGCTGGACACACCCTTGCTTGGTAATACTCGTAATAGTAAAAAAGAATTTAGGTCAATTGGGTAAGGGAATTGAAAGTATGGTCATTCATTAATCCATTATCGGTCAGCAAATTAGGTCACATTATAAAAGCGTCATATCTCATGATTTTCTTAGAAGTTTATCTCCCGTCATTTAAAGAATGAGGATATCAAATTCATATAAGACTAATTTAGTAGAGTTGGTAAAAATGAATAAAATAGGTCAAGCTAGCCCTAAACTGGCACACGCCACGTCTTAATATACTAAGTGGAGGCATTATCAATGGACGTTGCTGCCGCCTAAGTTGTATGTGAAACTATGTAAAATTTGGGTATGTTATCATATTAGTCTTAAGATGAACGATTGGTACCTAAGAATAACTCTAATAGTAAGCTAATTGTCAAATTAGTTTGTTATGCCACATAAGTTTTTTTTTTTTGTTTTTTTTTTAGGGCATGCCACATAAGATTTTTAAGTTACCTTTTTTATAGCTATTTTGTGCCCCAATAGTTAATTACTAGCTTGAGATTTAAATGAACCTAGAGTTCTAGCTTTTAAAATTACCTTTTAGCAATTAGGTTCATATAATTATGAATGGTTTGGTTACCTGGTTAGCATTTCATCAACTACAAAGTTTATAAGTTTACTAGCTACAAACTTTATAAGTTTACTTCTCTCTGACTTTCCCAATGCCACTTAAAAGTCTCATACGACTCAAAATTTATAAAGTGTGTACATTTTTCATTCTATTTTAATCAAAAGTTGCTATATTTCAAACACCCCCCCCCCCCCTCTTCTCACTCACTATAATCAAAAGACAAACTCGCGGATGGAGAGGGATTCGAACCCCCAGTATTCCAATGAATACTTCGGTTTTCTACCGACTTCTTCAACCGCTCAGACATCCATCCCCTTCGCCTGCCGTTACGCCTATTTCTTAGGCGTTAATACTTGATTTAACCCACGGCCCTACTAAGCCACTCACAAACCAATGTCCATAGTCCATAGACCCAATAATTAATACTCTGTACCAAGTGTTACAAATTCTTAGAGACAGAAATTTGCAACAATCACGTACTTAAAAGAGCATATGAACATACTTACATACATGTTAATATGATAATGTTATCAACATGTATTCCTTTCTTATTTTTAGAAAAAATATGTTGATAATGAAAATACTATCAATGCTTTTAAGGACATCTTCCTGCAAAAAATTGTTCTCAAGTTCTAACTCTAGTACTAAATTTTGAGGTAAATGAACGGCTCAACTTTCAAAATTCCAACCATTTGGTGTAGTATACACATGTTACTGGGGAAATCACACCATCAGGAGCACAATGGTTTATTCGGGGACAAACACCACAGGGTATCATAGAGAAATCTCCAACTTTAGCGCGTTGTGATTTGAGTTTGTAACACTCCGCATTGATAGGAAACGATGCCAACTCCCCCATTCCATTGCTCTTCACTCTACTAATCTGCTTCTCCAAAACCAGATTATCAAGTATATCCTTCATCTGTTCGACCGTAAAATCAACTTGAAACACCCCTGTCATCTTAATCTCATGGCGCATTCCATCAGCTGTAGCAACCTTCTGTTTAGAAAGTCTTTGTAAACAGACGCGCTTCAAATTATCAATTAAATCCTCATCAAGCATACCCTCATGATACCATACACCACCAGTTAACTCCTTTGAGGGCTCAAACTCCATAGCCATGAGTCGCTTCTTCCCCTTGGCTTGAACATTAGGCACCTCTTTGATCATTTGCTTCAATAAGAGAGACTTGACACAGTTATCAATTGTCTTTGCGTTGGTGATGTTCAACTCTTTTCTTATGTCTCCCTTCCATATACCCATATCTCCCTTGCTTTTAATCAGATTGTATACATTGTGCTCATCAGCTGTCAACTCCTTTGATCCATTTGAACCTGGGCGCGGCCGCTTGACGCCTGAAATTCCTCCTCTTCCACTCATCCCTTAGAAATCAAACCTCACTACTGGAAGAAAATTGAATATTCCCTAAAAACAAGCGAAAGCAGCTGAAGAATAAATTCTATTAGGTCAAAAACTAAACCCTACCGGCTACACCCTCATAATCAAATCAAAAGAATCAGCAACAATCAAATTAACTAGTTAAGAGAGAGTTCTCAAAATCCTTCATTTGTTTTTGTAATTCGTGCTTAAAATTTAACTTATTAAAGGCCGAATGGGTTGAAGCTCGCAAGCAATCATTGGCAAGCCAATTGCAGAGCTAGGGCAACTGGGCAAGAGGGGCGGTCAAGGAGAAAATGTACATTAATAAAGTTCCATCCCACAATAAAGGAATTATGATCTTATGAACAACATCCTGCAACACATTCACAACCAAATTTGACTCGTTTATCAAATTAAGCTCCTAAATTCCCCTCAAATTCTTCTCGCTTAAGAACATCAACATAGATAGCACATAGTAAAATTCTAGCAACAAAATTGAGGGTTATGAGCAACAGCTTGCAACATATTCGCAACCAAATTGGACTCAAATATCAAATAAGGAACAAAAATCCACATCAAATAATTTTTGCTTAAGAACATCAACATAAATTGCACAATGCATCATTCTGGCAACAAAATCAAGGATTATGAACAACAGATTACAATACATTCGCAACCAAATTTGTCTTAATCATCAACTTAGGCTCCAAAAATCAAATTAAATTCTTCTCACCTAAGAATATCAACGTCAATTGCAAATAGCTGAATTCTAGCAACATAATCGATCGTTTTATCGTTCATAACATAAAGTAAAATTATAATCAGACGTTCAATAATCTAGCCTCGAAGAACCCTAAATCGACTATACTGACAGTTAAGTTAACAATAAAACCTAGAGAGTGAAATTGAAATTCGATAAATTTTTTGAATAAAATAAAATAAATAAATCTTACCTGAGAAGTTGCTTCAATGGAGGAGAGAAAGCTCAGAAACCACTTTAATGGAAGATCTTCAATGGAAGAGGGAGATGGGTAAGGGGAGGGAGGTACAGCGTAATAAAAGTGAAAAACTTCAAAAAAAATAAAAAATAAAAATGAAAACTTACGAGAAAAAACATATTGTCAACCGTAGATCTAAATAATATCAACGGTCAATATTCATTTTTGTTATTTTTTTGGGCTGGTAAGGAGAAGAAACCTATCGGGCCGAAACTTATCAAGGTACTCCTGGTAGAGGATGAAATCGGTCATTGGACAATTACCCTAAACCAAACAATAATTCTACCTAAACTAACCTAAGACAAGTATAGGGTAAGTAGAGGATCGTGTCCACGGGGAATGGGTGAAGAACACCGAGAGTATGAAACGGTTGTAAGCTAATTCGGTCACAAATTGGGGGTTTTGATTAGGTAACTACTATGGAGACAAACACTAGGGGGAAATAAGGATCGACTCCAACCAAACCAATGGATCAAAACAATGGGCAAGCATGAACACAAATTGGGTGATAGAGAGGTCACTCAACATTGCCTTCTTTCGAAGCCACAACACTAAGCATTCCTAAACCAAACTCAACTAACAAGATAGGCCAACCAAGTCTTAACGATGAGAAGTAGACTACTAACTCGGGTTTGTCTTTCGATCGGTCCAAGAAAGAATTAAAGCACAAGCAAATGAGATTTCTCACCTAATTGTTGCAACTAATACTACTACATCATTCAAACAAGGAACCATAATCAAGAGGAATTTAGCATAATCATATAAGAAAAGGCTCACAACTAGACTCCATCTCTCAGTGTAAGCATAGAAGTGAATACATGAGCAATAAGTGGCCATCCAATTACACATGCAATTAACCAATTCTTTAACAATCAATCATCAACCCAAAATGAACATGCAAGCACATACATCAATCAACCCATGGCTTGGTTGGGTCTTCACCCAACCCCTAGCTAATTAACTACTCACTAAACATGGTGAAGGACATCAAAATAACAAGTTCCAATTCAAGCATTAAATTAACTAGTTGAGAGGAGTAGTAGGAATAAGGTAGATTGGACATGCAACAACAATTAAGCAAGATTAAGAGAGGAATTAACAATTCAAAGTAAATAAAAACTGAAATTAAAGAGTAAGAGATAGAGGAAAGAGATTACTTAAAATGCTTCAAAGTTGAGAAATTGTTGAATTCAAGAGAATAATCTTCAATTAATCTACTACAATGATTGAGTTTGAGAAGTTCTAAGCTAATTAATGAGGGATGAGAGAAACTAAGGGCCTAAGGAAACTAAAGAGAAAAGAAGATCCCCCCATCTGAAGTCAAACGTTCTATTTATATGCCCAAAAATTACATCGTAAAATCCGTTAAAATCGGGCTTCAGAACAGGAGGAGCGCCCGCTCCAGTAAGTAGGAGCGCCCGCTCCTCTGTGTGGAGCGCCCGCTCCTGGGCTCTCTGCATGCCCTCTCCTCTTGCAGCAGTTTGGGGCAGAATGTAGGAAAACAGGGAGGAGCGTCCGCTCCTTGAAGGCTGCACGCCCGCTCCTATATATGTGCAGGGGGAGGCAGAATGTGGCAGTTCAGGTAGGAGCGCCCGCTCCTTATTAGGTGCACGCCCACTCCTGCTTTCCTTTGCTTCCAAAGAGTATTTCTTCATGCTTATGCTATTTAGCCCATTTTTCATCGTACCTACAAGCACGAGCACACACATAAAAAGAAACGGGGAAGCCAAAAGATGCAAATTAGCACAAGAGGAGTTAGAAAAAGGGATTAAAGTAGGGGAAAGGGTACAAAATTGTGTTTAGAAAGCCATGATAAGTGGACAAATAAAACACTTATCAACTCCCAAGTCCCAACCCAGGTTAGGGGGCTAGATACTTTAGAAGTGCACGGAAGGATAAGGGAATCCCCACCCCAAATTGCCTCTGGTAGGGATTGAACTTCCAACCTCAAAATTAGAAGGTACAATCTTTTCTATTTCACTAACCTTAGCTTAATAATATTCATTATTTTTATTAAAGAGCACTTTTTATACTCCATTCTACGGAGTACGATACCTCTACCGCTCTACGCTCTACTACACTATTTTGGCCTAGTGAAAGCGAGAGTATCGAGAATCCCACTAGTGACAATTTGGAGATGGAATTCTTTTACCTTTCACTCACTCTCGCAAATTGTTTAGCCCACTACCCTCTGGTTGAATTGTGGGGTTGCTCGATAGAGCCTTTCATCTTACCTAATTTTTTTTTTCTATGATAATATAATAAAAATGTTTGTCATCTCTCGTAGCATCTAAAGAAGATAGGTTTATCATCACCACTAGAGATACATTGGAGAGTGGATTTCATTATTTTTCCCTCTTTAAAAGGCCTAACTCATTAATTTGGCAGATTGACTTATAAGAGGTTTCGACCCTTATAACTCAATAGAGCCTTTTTCCTTACGTACTATTATAAAAAAAAATTATACACAACTATATACTCTTTCTATAAAAAAAAAAAAAAAAAAAAATATAGAAAGAGTATTTTTTTCTCAAAAAAAAAAAAAAAATATATCTTTCTATAATTTTTATTCTTAAATACAACAAATTGACTAGCTTATTTGTCAAAGGCATAACCTTAACCTTTAACATTCATAATTGTGTTGGATGATGTGTTTTTAATTACTGGTAGTAAAGAAATCAAATCAAAGTAGCTAGTATATATTTTTGGTGATTGAAACTCTGTCTCAAGACAGAACGAAGTTGGTTTTTCATGTATGACCCTATAAACACCATTCTTGCTGTTGAAGCCTCATAATTCTTCTCTACGAAATATTGGCATATATTATTGCCTTACCAACTTTTGATCGAATTGCTTACCAGTAACACCAAATGCAGCTTTACCCTACATTTACTCTATCTATATTTCAGATTGCATATTATATCGGACATAATGAAGATTTTCTTAAGAGACGAAGGGAGTATGGAGTAGTATATATGCAATATCAATCAATTGCCGATCAAGCTATAATTGGATCTGTATTACTTCATTTATATCACATTTACAACATCTCAAAAAGATGTAATACATTATACAAGTTGAAAAACTTCCCACAAATATTTAAGGAAAAAAAATAATTAAAAACTATGAAAAAAAAAATGTAGTCTTGAAATAGTTGACTTACATCTATCAAACTTTATCTTCATCCTCTCTAATGAGCTCAATATTAGAATCTTGATCATTAATTGTTACCCTCCTTTTAAAAATAGTCATACCAAACCAAATAATTGACTTTATAATCCTAGCCAACCCAATTGCAACGGTCAAATAATACAACCACAACCCAAGAAAGTCACCCAAACCAACTTTCATCATCATTTCCCTCTTAACCTCCACCACCACCACCAATGACTCAACCTCGTCTCGTAACCGCCACCACGACAACGCCCCGAAACAAGCGGCGAGGGCCCACCTCTCGGCCATCCTCTCTTGGCGGGCCCCACCAAAGATGGTGTCATCAACCACGGGCCTAACTATGGTCCTAGACCAATGGATCATGGTCTCATGTAGGCCCAAAAAGAAAACCAACTTACTCAACATGGACCTTTCATCACCAAACCCTGCCCCATCAACTCCTGCCTTAATAGTAGCCTCAATTCCTAGCCCTACACACACTTGTAAGGTGCATAGGAAGATCCACGCCGCGTGCACCCGGGGCCTAAAAATAGGCCCTGGGAGCTCGCTTATTAGGCTAATACGGCCCGTTAAGGCATGTATTAACGCCGCTAAGCTAATAACGGACACAAGGGCGTGTAGGATGTTTGGATTAGTGTTTAGAAAAAGAGAGAAAACAAGGGATTTCGGAGGCGAAATCGAGGCTAATGACAAGAGGTAATGAGCACTTGATAATCTTGCTAATAGCAAGAATGATAGAGGTAGTAAAAGGCTAAGAAGAGTTATGGAAATTGCATAAAATGGTTGCACCAATAATGGGTAATTAACTATCTCAAATTTGGCTGAAATTGCCTTCTTTTTCCATAATTTCCAACCCATAATTTTATTTCTTGATGTTTCTAATCTCAATAAAGATCAAACTATTTGAAACAAACAGAAATTCACCTAGAATTTGTTGGGAATTTTGGATCAAAAGGAAGATTATATTGTAAAGTTTATATATGAAATGAAGTTTGGTAAGGCAGCTGGTAAAGGTGGTTGCCACGATTAGATGTTAGTTGACTAAGAATCTTTAATCATATAATATAATTATTAATTTGAACGTAATTAATAATTAAATGATTTGTAATATAAGTTGTATGTTGGTGTATATTTGATTCATGAATCATGGTTAGTTTAATAATCATAAAATCATTTTGCATCATGTGATGCTTTACCAGCATTGTTGTTAACAACTTCTTATAAGGAAACATTATTATTGATAAATTATTTTGAAAAAATTAAATTAAATTAAAAAAGAATTGATTATGAATTGGATTATTATAACTTGATTACATCAATTATTATTAAAGATTATTATGATATCCATCTGGATCAATTAAAGTGTGGCTAATGACAAAATATTATTTTATAGTTTGTTTGTTTTTATTAATTGATCAATCATCAACGTAATACACCAAAAAATAGGTCATATGTAGTATGTACCACAAAATATATATTAAATGAATGAATAGGTATACTCCTTCATTTCATACTTACGAGTGTAAATATATATATATGGACTATGTATTTTGTCATCTAAAGCTCTACGTGATTATACAAAAATGGTTTATGCGTGAACGAAAAATAATCCTAATGCATGCCCTTAATTAATAACGATACAAACAACATGACAATATCTTGAGGTGGGCTAAAAAAACGTGTTATGTAAGAACTAATTAATTTCGGATATAGGGATTATATGTCGTATTCATAATCCAAAAAGTCATTAGCAAAGAAGAAGAAAAAAATGTTTTGGACGTTGGCAAGTCACTAGCAACTAGCAAGCATTTGGTATTTGGTAATGCATAATTGCCCAAAATTAGAATTTAATTATTTTAGAGACGTATTATGATATACCTAAGGATGTGTCCAAAGTTTAAGAGATGACATTAATCATGCTTATAATTATATAATTATGAATGTAAATATTGATTAGCCTATCTAATTAATTATGGTTTCTCTATGTGTAATGACAGTGGTCCTGCAAAATGTCTTAATTATATTTTGTGTTTCTAAAGTTAATTGTTGGACGTTGCCCTGGTTTTTGTGATCAACTTTATCCTAATAATTTACTGTACATAATTATATATATATATATGTATATGAAAAGTGTTTACAATTAATTTCAAAATATTGCTTTATTATTCTAATAATTCAAATACGAATACTATTGAGGAATTTATTGGTTTTCAACAGAAAGAAAACTAATCCAAGCTTTATTATTTTTATTTTTTGGCATTGATATATTGGTAATTTATGTTTGATTGAAAAGAAAACTATGAAATAAATATTACATAATAAAAAATAATAAAAAAAAATTAGTAAAAGACATTCGTAACTTGAGTAGTACTTAAAACGAAAATTTGACCTTTGCTTGTTTAAAAAGTCAATATCCTCTTTTCTCTTACATTACATGCTGCTAAAGATCACAAATTCATTCATCTTTCTTAAACTTACATCAAACTGCGTCAACAAACAAGATTAAAAATAAAAATAAAAAATTGAATAAATTAAATAATAATATGAATACAACAAAAACAAAAAACAAAATATATTTACACCAAACTTACGATAAGAGGGTATCGATTTAATTGGATATATATGATTATATGTTGGGTGGACCAGCTTCTTGTTACTTGTTAATTAAATTATTACTTAGAAAGATGTACGTATATTACACACGAAATAATTATTTATTTTATTCATTGTTACAAGTTGTTTATGTATAATTGTAAGATTCCTTTCAATCATTCTTATCTCCTAGATATATATAGATCATAGTTAGACTCCTTGTAATTATTACATGCATGATTCATGATATATGGGGTTAAAGACCGGTCCTAATTTAATTAGTTCGATCGAGCCCCCCAGCTATCGCCTAAATTTGACTTAAAGCTTACCATTATGATAATAGTATAATGTTACAATTCAATTCAGATCAGATTTAAGAACTGTAATTTATAAATATGTACGTGTATTTGATTAAAATTATTTATGTTCAAGAGACGGGTGTATAGTGTATTCTTATTTTAAAAGTCATACTTCAAAATTTTAGTCTTATTAATCAAAGTCTCCAAAAGCAACATGTTAACTACTTATCTACCACACACATTATCTCAATGTTTTCATAATTAATACAAATAAAATGACATGATTTTACAAATAGAGAATATTAATCCCGAATGGAGAGAACATTACAAGCCGTACCCTCCAACCCATCCTTTTTGTAAGTTATTCAATTCTACTTTTTTTTTTTTTAAATCAAAGTTTGTAAATTCTTACCATCAAATTATATAATATACTAAACTGTCTAAACATGTATAGTTAGATTGAGTAGTTGCATGACTTTGCATGTATGGAAGTTTAGTTATTATATTTATATACGGAGAAAAATAGAAAATAGAAAATAGAAAGTGGGGTGGGCAAAGTAGCAAAATAAGAGGTGTTGTACAATATATTTGTTGACCATATTATATATCAAATTATGTGATTTGACCGTTATATAAATGTACACTCTTTTTGTTCCAAAGAAATAATAATTAGCAAATCAACCAAAAATAAATTGCTCTTATAATGGATGGTTCTTCTACTTCTACTTCTCTAAAACCATGGAAAAGTTCAATGTCCGAAAATCAGAAAAAAAGGTTAGTTAGTTCTTAATTATTGTATCTAATTCTTAATCAAGATGTTAATAGATTAACTTTTATTCTTGCATGCAAGAAACATAAGCTATATATAATAATGAAGGTTTATGCTTCTTAAGTCTTAACAATGTCTTTCTCTGGCTTCGGTCGTCAAATGCTAGTTCAAATTACGCTATCAACATGTCAATTAAGAAAGAGGTGTTAAGAATCGATCCCAGGATCACCTGGAACCGAAAGGAGAGCTTTAGCCACTTGAGCTATCCCTCATTCTAATAACGTTTCTTTATGATGGTTTGTATTAATTTATTGATACATTTGATTTCAGGAAGCTAGAGGATGATGAGAAGATAGTAGTGAAGGTTAAGATTGAAGCAAAAAAGGGAGATGCACAACAAAAGAATAATGGGCCTCCTTCTGATTCTTGGTCTTGGAGAAAATATGGACAAAAGCCCATTAAAGGATCTCCTTATCCAAGGTAATTAGTAATATGAGTAACTCGGTAACTATTTTACTTACTAGTTGTTAAGTCCGTGCGTTGTCTCGTACTCGTATATCGTTATCTATTAATCAATTGATTGTATTATTGCAGGGGTTATTATAGATGCAGCACAATAAAGGGGTGCTCAGCTAAGAAACAAGTAGAGAGGTGCAAAGAAGATGCTTCAATTCTTGTAATCACTTACACATCAGCCCATAACCATCCTAGCTCACATTACCAAAATACTCCAAAGAAGAAGGCCCAAGACAAAGCCCAAGCCCATGTAAGTGAGGCCCACTCTAGCCCCAAAAATGAAAAACCAAGCAACAAGAAAAATAATGTTGAAATTAATCCTTGTGATGAAGGTCACCAAGGTAATTTCCATCACATGCAATCTCCAACTTATAGCTCAAATGAGTGCCAAAAGATAGTAATACAAGATGAAGAAGAGCCTTATGTGGTACCATTTGACAAATTTACCCCTTATTATCCACTAAATAGCTTTTTTGCCACTTTTCCCCTTGTCAAAAATATTACATCAAAAATAACACAAGAAAGCTTTGACTTCTTTGATGAACTTGATGGAGCTAGATTTTACTACAAACAATAATGTTTTTCATAAAAGAATGTTTCAACAATAAATTCTCTTCTTTTTATTTTTAGGTATGTATCGGTTAAGGTGAAATGAGCCAGAAAGAGGTGCCAACCCTCGATTTTTCTACTTATTTTTTTGCTTTTGTATGTGCTCATATTACTTTGAGGAAATGTATTGTAAATTAATTAGTAAGACATGTTAGATATGCATGATACTCTGCCTTGCATCCAAATACAAAGAATTTATTGTGTTTTCCTAGAAGATACCTCGTACGGTCGTATTGTATATTATAATATTCGAAAAACATAATCACATTTTCTAAAATGATAATGGTCGTGATTCATATAGCTAGAGTTATTGATAAAATATTGTTATTGTTGAAGTACACAAGGAATTTTATTTTTGAAGGAGGCATTACAATAGTATATAGTATATACTTCCTCCGTTAACTTTTAGTTGCAACTTTAGAGTATTTTATGTCTCACAAATACGGAGTAATATCCCAAAGTTGCAACTAAAAGTTAACGGGGTAGTAGTATAACATGCTATCTTTGATTATGATGAGTATGGAGAGGTGATGCACGTCTTTAGTAGAGGGGACATGGTATTTTCCCTAGAGAAACAGATACACTACTTGAAGAATATTTTGTGTTACGACACTCTCTTTATTTGATAATGATATGTGGGCCCAAATGTTTGTGAACAATTTATAAGTAATACTGTAAATTAATTTGGCACTTAATATGAACTATGGGTTAGTCTTTGAAGACATCAATCCGTTTATACTCGACTCAAATACGATTAACCCATATTGTTTGTTAACTCGACAAGAATTTTATATGGGATGAAATTCCCAATGGTAACCCTCTATTTTTTTAATTTCTCAATGGTAACTTTCAATTTTCAAAATTATCAAATATAACCCTAAATTAATAATTAATCATTAAATGTGACATTAGTGGGTTAAAAAAAGAGAAATTACAATATTTTCCGTTAAGTTGTGGGTGAATGAGTTATTTTGCTAACCATGGTTAAAAGTTAAATTATCATATATGTATTACTACTACTATATTGACTTACTGCTAGTGCCGCCAACCAATTTCCTGCTATAGACATTCTTCTCTCCGTAAAAAAAACTAGCAAATTCTCCATTCAAGCTTTTGTGGAAAACGATTGAAAACGAGGGACACAA
This sequence comes from Chenopodium quinoa, assembly GCF_001683475.1. NCBI lineage: Eukaryota > Viridiplantae > Streptophyta > Magnoliopsida > Caryophyllales > Amaranthaceae > Chenopodium > Chenopodium quinoa. The sequence goes on along the minus strand of NW_018743196.1, from coordinate 1,220,285 downwards.
CATATTCAAAGGGTTTTTTTGGATATTGGTGTTTTCATTCCAACATTTTACCTTCAAATTGTTTAGGGCTTCAGATTACAAGTAAGTGCATTCTCTCAATTTTAGGTTAAAGTGTCAAAATTTTTGGTAGAATTCTAGGTTGGGTTTGTATAATTTGTGTCAATTTTGCTGAAAATTTATTTGATTAAATATATAGAAATTAGTGGGTGGATTATGACAATAGAAATTGACAGAATTGTGAGAAAATTCTTGTAATTAGCTATTAGTTTTTATTTATAATTTTTATATCAGAGTACTCTTTTGGTCAAGTTTGTGATCTTACCTGAAAATTGATAACTTGTTGGACCCAATTGAAGAACTAACGACATGTTGGTAATCAATTTACACTGCCTAACCAACTAGTGTAGAGTCATTGACTAATTGCTGTAGAAGACGAGGCTAGATAATATTAGTAAACTTTGACATAAAACAAAAGGTAGTGAATGGCAAATACAATTGAATAGAAAAGGAAAAAAATGTGTTGGCATATGTATTCTCTGATTGATATGTGTAGTGTCTTATATGCAAAATAGTCATATGTTTGGAGTAATCAATGGACAAATGGCAAGCTAAATTGTAGAAGTATATATTGAATGGACAAATGGCAAGCTAACTAATACAAGTATATATATGATGCAACAGATCCTAATTAGGCTAACAACTAACAAGTAGATTGCAAAAAATTTCTACTTTTTATGTTGCTACTTTAATATATATTGGTTTTCATTCTACTACAATGAATTGCTACTTTGCTAAAATATTTATTGGGTTTTATTCTTCGTTTCTACAGATAATTTAGTCTAAAATATGGGTGATAATGTAGTTTTGAGGTTTCAATACTCTGGTAAAGACACTGACATCGTTGTGCAAGATGTTGACAAGGTCAATTTAGTTGACCTTATTATCGAGTATTGGGAAATAGCTGAGCGAGAACAAACCACAATGACTAAGCATCCTGAGTTTACATACATTCACAAAATGAAACATGTTGAGCTCAAAAATGACATGGCGCTAATGAAGATGTTTGTTGACTTACCTGGGAGGGATTTGATTTACATATGGGTGGGGGAGCTTCAAAAATCAACTCCAATAGTTGAAATTGCACAATCACTTAAAGGTTCAAGAAGAATGAATGCCACTGAAAGTAGTGATCATATTCAACCTCAGCCCACTCTAGACCAATCTAATGAACCTCGCCTCACCAAAAAACAAGAAATTGAAACTTTAAAGCAAGCCGAGGTTACATTTGACATGGCTCCTCCTCGCTCTCCTATTAACATAAATGAGTTGATTGTTGATAACATGGAATATTGGAACAACATTGAGATCGCTGCAGTTGAGCCTAATAGAGGGAGAGGGAGAGGAAATGGAAAAGTAAGGGGTGGGGGCAGGTATGGGGGAAAAGGAAGAGGAAGAGTGACTAGCACACCAATTGTTGAACCCATACCCGACCCTACTCAAGCAGTTCAGATAAGAAGAAGTCCTAGAAACCACCCGACCCAAACAAGTAGTGCATTTCAGGTGGGAGAGTCATCAAAATATGTTAAATTTTCACCGTTGCTGAAGAAGAGAATTCCTAGAACTACAGCAAAGAGGAGGGGCTTAATCACTACCACTAATGTGGGGAGAGGGAGTGCTGAACAAGGTAACAATAGAAGGCATGACTTGACACCTAGCCTTGACACAGCAGCTGAGATGGACTTGGACTTGGATGATATTGAAATATACTCTCCTAGTGGACTTAATGACAATGACAATGAGAGTGCTCTATCAGATGATGATGACGAAGGTGAGGGACAAGATGATTGGCTTATTCCCATGATTCATGATAACTTTGACCCATATGAAGGCCCTGTTTGGGAAGATGACTGTGATGACTTGGATAATTATCTCCAAAGGCTTTATAAAAATGGTGAGTTTTACAAAGACGAAGACTTTGGTAAAATTGTTGTTAAACCATTGGCAACTTTACACAGACAAACAACACCTCAGAGACGTTGTAAGGAATTATTGCATTCAAAATGGATTCTCTGTGATTGTAGAGAAGGCCAGCAAATTTACTTACACTGTGAGGTGTAGTGATGAGAGGTGTCTTTGGAGATTGCATGCATCAAGACTTGTTGATGGTGTGACATGGGCTATTAAGTCAATTCAAGGATCTGAACACACTTGCATGGGCTTAGAAACAAGGAACCCAATAGTGACAACAAAATGGGCCTGCAAAGTGTTGTTAGAAGACATTAGGGCCAACAATGACATTCCCGCCAAGGCCCTTAACGAGCTTCTATGGTCAAGATATAGGGTTCAGATGGCACAAAGTTCGCTTTACAGAATGAGAACTGTGGCATTAACTGAGATTCATGGGGGGCATGACGTTTCATATAGTTATTTACCAAATTATTGTGAAGTTATAAAAGAAACTAATCCAAATTCGTTAGCTAACTGTGCTTGGAACCCCCCAAATCACCCTGAAAAGCCTCTTGCATTTACTAGTATCTTCATATGCTTTAAGGCTATATTGGATGGGTTGTTTGCTGGATGTAGGGGCCTAATTGGTGTTTATGGAACATTCTTGAAAGGTAACTATGGAGGTGTGTTGCTTTCAGCTGTGGCACTTGATGGGAATAATGAGATGTTTCCAGTTGCTTGGGCTATAGTGTCAGGAGAAGATGAGGAAACATGGAAATTTTTTGTGTGGCACTTGAAAAACGCTCTACATCAAGGTGATAGAGGTGATGACTGGTGTATAATTTCTGATAGGCACAAGGTAATATTATATACTAATTAATATATTAATTAAATTCTATTAATGAAAATTGTTTATAACTACTTGCTTTTGTTACACTAACTTGTTTTATTATTTGATTTTTTTTTTAAAAAAAAGGCCATTGAAAAGGCTTGTGCAGAATTATGGCCAAAAGTTGGAAGAATGTATTGTTGTAAGCATCTAAGTGTTAATTGGAAGAAACCCTTCTCAGGACCAAAGATGTTGCAACTATTCTGGTTAGCTTGTGGTGCATATTCAGAATTCACCTTCAAAAAGGCAATGACACAAATTCAAAAGGTTAAACCTGCTGCAAGAATTTGGTTGGCTAATTTAGGTGACCAAGAGAGATGGACAAAGCACAAATTCAATCCAACACTAAAATGTGATGTTAACAAGACAAATTTTGTTGAAAGCTTCAATGCCATTCTTGGGATTGATAGGTATAGACCTGTTTTAACCTTACTTGAAGGTAAATAATAGTAAAACCATGTATATGTTATTAAAAATTGTAAACTTAATAAACTGTTGTTGACTTGATACTTAAAATTGTATGCTTTTGTTTTTGAATTTTGAATAGGTATAAGGAGGGTCACTATGGTTAGGCTGGCTACAAGAAGAGAAATGTGTGAAAAATGGGATAGGCGTGATGTATGTCCAAACATTGTTAAGAGGGTTCAAGTACTTTGTAGTGATTCAAGAACTTGTAGGGCATACTTATCAAGTCAAGGGGAGTATGAAATTGTGGATGAGAAGTCATCTCTTTCGGAGAGTCTTAACAACCACACATGCCTTTGCAATGCTTGGCAATTGACTGGAATACCATGCAAGCATGGCATGAGGGCCATATTACATGCAGGTTTGGACCCCTTAAGATTTGTGCACGAGTGGTACTCTGTAAAGAGGTATAAGATGGCATATGCTAATGGTATAAAATCAGTGTCGGATAGAGAGCAGTGGCCTCAAACCGATGTGCTAGTCATTCAACCTCCCGTGATGAAAAGAGGAGTTGGAAGACCAGTGAAAAATAGAAAAAGAGGTGAGGAAGAGCAGAGAAAAGGGAAAAGATCTAAGACTTTACGGTGTGGTAATTGTGGTGATTTTGGCCACAATATTTTGACTTGTCAGAGAGCCCCAACACAAAAGCAAAAAAAGGCACAAAGCAAGAAGAAGAATGCAATGTAGAGCATTGTTGATTGTCCCATTTAATAAGAACATTAGTTTTCATTATACTATTGCGTTAGTTTCCGCTAGTTTATTATTGGACTACTTTTGTGTTTAAGCTTAGATTTAGCTTTAATCTTAATTTAAGTAGTTTAGTTTAAATTATTTATTTAAGTGGACCTGACATGTTATATATCACCATTTACATTTTTTTACTGTTTATTATTATCATATGTCTTACATCATATTCTACTTTGTACTATTATAAGTTGGAGTACTATTTTTTAATATACTAATACAAAATGTATGTAAAAATATGGGGAAGCAGGTTTTCCACTTACTCACATAGTACTCCAACTTGATTGTTTTTTTTTTTTTTTAATTTTTTTGACGGGAATTTGATTGAAATTCTAAATATACTACAGTATTTTTATTTGCCTTTTAGGGGCCTATTGCTAGTTGCTAGTAGCCGCCACTTTTTCTTTCATTTCATGGAGGCAAAGCATAATCAATTATCATGAACGTAAGATAGTTTCTGGTTAGTTGGTCAATTATCATAGAGGAAATTAGATTAACTATAATAATTAACCAAGGTTAGGACTATTTAACAGAAAAAGGTTCATTAAACATGCATATAACCCACTAATGTCACATTTAATGATTAATTATTAATTTGGGGTTATATTTGATAATTTTGAAAATTGGAAGTTACCATTGAGAAATTAAAAAAGTAGAGGGTTACCGTTGGGAATTTCCCTTAATATTCTATTCGTCCTATAATCCATAGTCGCGTATATTTAGTAAAATCACGGTGCATCAACTTTTTAGTAAAATCACGGTGCATCAACTTTGCTATGAAAGTATGAACTCCACCTAAATCGGTGGTAAAGAGGAAAACAAGACGTCCTTTGCCAAGAATATTTAGTAAAATCACGGTGCATCAATTTTGCTATGTAAGTATGAACTCCACCTAAATCGGCGGTAAAGAGGATAACAAGACGTCCTTTGCCAATAATATTTAGTAAAATCACGGTGCATCTTAATTAGAGTATATGGATATGAGACAAAATGAAGGGGTGTAAATTATTGAAATGTAAGCTGTAATACTGAGATATAGAGATAAGCTACTATTAATAAAACCAAATACGAGCTGCTAGAGATCTAAACTACACAGTACTATTCTTTCATATGCTGTAAAAATTTACATAATTTGGCATGATTATACCTTATTAATTCCATAGAAATATGAATCATACAATACTACCAAATTATTCTCACCCGTAATAGATCATATCACATATTAAGGCTTTATATTTTCTCGGTGAATGAGGGCCTTTGAAGGTGAATTCTGCTAGATATGAGCAGCTGCTGTATATCCTGCAGGACCAACACCGAAGGCAAAGGATAAATGTATGTATCTGTATATATCAGCAGGTAGCAGCTTGGCTTGGTATATTGCCCTGAACTGCCTTGTAACACTGTAGGCTGCAAAGAGGCAGCTTCGTCTTTGAATCTCTGTACTTGTATGGATTCGTACAAGATGGGCCAGCACATCTTTCACGAGGTGGAGGATAACTGAAAATTAATCCCAGAAACCAAGAAGAAAAAAGAAAACAGGGAAATTGTTATAATGATATTTATTTGGAACTCAAACTGTCAATCATAAAAATAGCAAAGAAATCTCACTCAAAACACTGTGGAAGTGTCGAACTCACAAGAAATATACGAGATGGGATCACAAGTTATGCATAAGCAGATAAGCTTATCTTCTGTATCTAAATTATCTTTCAAGGATCAGACCAAAGTATTTACGACAGAAAATGTGAGAGGCCGATTAAATATAAGAGCTAGGCTATACAATACAGAAAAGAGCTAGTATAAGCTTGTAGCATTCCACATTAACACAAAATGCTTCCAAACTACAGCAGGGCATCTTAAAGGCATTCTCAATAAATCAACATTCAACACACAGTAAACCTTTATCAGGAAAACTAATTACATAATACTACTTGATGCAACCAACGGTACTCTAAACTTAAGCTTTTAAGAGACGTAGGCTTGTAATTCGTTGTGATTCAATATATAATGTTCTACGGAAATTAGTTTATAAACTTCTACTTTCCCTATATTTGGTTCCTTGATATAAAAAATTATTTCATAGGAAGGAAAGGAAGAAAGGAGAGAGGAGGAAGAAAAAGGTATGGGGCAAAATATTGTGCCATTCGTTTCTTGAGTTCTTCTACAAGGAAACAACATCCCACTCTAGCAAAAATACTACTTTTTACCAAATAAATTATTTGCATCCCTTAACGGCTTTACATTCCAAATGGAGGGGTAAAAAAAAGGGGAAAGTAATTTTTTAATAATTTTTAAAATGAAATTAAGAGGGGCACTTATAAAGAATGCCAAGACTTTATAGTAAAGACCATCAAAGACTACAAAATCTATATAACTAATAATCCAGAAAAGTGGATATAACATCAATATACTCCCAACACTAAAGGTACTGCTGAGTTTATTAGGACTTTGTTAGAACTTATTTAAAGTAAGTTGCACTTGGATAACCCTTTATAACTCTTATCTAAATTTATCTGAAATAATTAGTCTTGAAATACGTGAAATTAGGTGAATTGACCAAGGCATTTAAATCTGCATCAATAGCCTACTCTGATTCTTCATAACCAAGTCTCACTTCTCCTGGGAAGGGATACAAACTCCCAGGTTTTTGGCACTGAAGAAAATAACTTCTTCTAGACAAGTGTTCTTAGAAACATGTGGCTGAAAATAGCTTCAACCACAAACCTAGTGAACATTGCTTCATATTCATATTAGATAAGATCTCCTCCTCATTACTAACACATAATATGATCAATATTCTATCCTCATAGCCAGTGTCCAACTTTGACATTAAAGACTCACATATGACTTTGGGACTTTGGGTTCTTTTATATCAAAAATTTAAAAATAAAAGAAATAAATAAACAAAAAGACATTTAATCAAGAAGTCAGCTTTGCCAAGGCAACTGCAAGGTAGTGAAAACAACATTAAAAAAAAAAATAGCAACAAACTAGCACTTGAATACAGCCACTGTCCACTACACAAGAAAGGAGAGGGTATAACAAAAGATTAGAATGTGATATATACACATATACCTGCAGGGTTTTGGGTCAAAAAAGCTAGGCAACATTTCCTTTGGAAAGGTAACAGTTGTCCCACTAGGTCCCATGATCATTCTGATACTATTTGATGCACGCATGAGTTCATCAGCAGCCCTCTCCTGCATCAAAAGACATCATCAATGATCTCTTCCATGTTATACTACTCTTAAAAAAGGGAAGTAAATAACCCATAAACTATCCAGTACCTGGGCAAGCTCTTTTACACGTTTCTTCTTTTTGTCTTCCCTCTTTTTCCTATTGGAGTCTTGACCGAGTATTCTTCTAATTGCCTCAGCCTGTAACAAAGCTTCAATACTCAGCTCACTTTAAAAATTGTCAACCTAGTAGAAATAGAAAAGGAAGTAGTTAAAAAACCTCAGACTCCTTAGCTGCCTTCTCATTTTGCATTTTACGTCTCTGAGCAGCCTCAACTTTCTTCAATTGTTGATCCACTTCCGAAAGCTTCTCTTTTTGCTCTGTTAAACAATTCATATTAATAATACTTAATAACTGGATCTGAAAAGATATGAGATGATGATAAGCAGAACAGATTAAAAATCATACTTCTAGATGGTGCTGGAGGTAACCCATTTGGAAATTCAACTGCAGTTCCACCAGGTGTAGAGCAATCTCTCCCTGACTGAAGTGCCCGTTGACGAGTTGTAAGAGTCAATTCCCGCTTAGGCTCAACAATTGCGTCAACAGGTTCCTTCTTTGCTTTCTTCTTTTTCTTTCCCTCAGCTTCACCATCAGATACAAGTTCCTCCTCTCCCTCATAGTCAGTATCCTCAGAAGGTGATCTCTTCTTTCCATCTTTCCCCGGCCGTGAAGAAGCACCAACTTCTGAATTTTGAGAAACATTTCCTGAAAACTTAGACAATCTTCTGTGTTTTCTGCTAGATTCCTCATCATCCTCTCCAAACCCATTAAAATACTTTGCATTTTTTAGTTTCTCCAAATATCTGATCTCATCATCATCGTCATCGTCCTCAAAACCATCAAGTGCACGCTTCTTCGATGCTCGTCTACTCTTTCGCGCTGAGTCAGATTTGTCACCTTGCTTTACAGAGCTATTCTTCCCAGCCCCCTTCGTTGAAGATTCCTCCCTTCCAAGGGTAAACCCCACTTTGGAGAAATCTTTCCAAGGAATTCCCTGTAATCCACCCTTTTTATCTCCAGAAGGTGAGTTATCAACTTCTGAATTATCCTGAAGAAACAGAATTTATAGTTCCCATCAACCCAAGATGCTTTTAACTACCAAATGAAAATGAGACTACAGCAGAATAACATGTCTTGGTCAAAAAGAAATTGCTTTCAAGAATTAAACGACATGTAAGCCTCCTAAGTCAACAGAAAGTAGTTCAACATGCCATATTTCAGACAAGGCGATTCAAACAAGTGCTGATCCTCATACATACATGAAAAAATCTTAAACCAAACGAATTATCTCCAATGGACATAAGATTTCTACTAAATTGCAATTTGCAAAACACTACACACCAAATATCAAGCACAAAGTGAGGAAATCGAAAATAAAGTTGTGGCATATAATGGCAAACTCCAGCACTATACAGAATCATATGTTAATTGAATATGCAAGAATCACCTACCTTATGCGCTGACTTCTGCTGCACATTTGTAGCATCCGCAGCACGAGAACTCTTAGAATTAGCATCGATGGTACGAGTGACACCGCCAACTTTGAGCTTGACTTTTTTTACCTTGTTGTCATTTCCCGGCTTATCTTGAGATGGACCTACACTATCATCAGCCTTTCTATTCAATGCCATGGTCTTCTGTGGTTCCGGGCTTTCATTTTCCCTGCTTGTACTTCTCCAATTAGCAGGTGCAAGAACTCCTTCGCTGCTTCTTTTGTGATTTGAGCCAGTCCGTCCCTGCTCTTTAGTGTCTCTTGAACCACTATTGCCATATAACTCATTGAGTCCAATATCTACTTTCTTATTCTTTCTCGAAGATTTTTCTCCCTCCACACCACTAGGTCCAGGAAATCTTGATGCACATTGACTAAGACTAAGCTCTTTCCTCCTTGAATTGTGGTCACCACCGCTATTCTCATCACTGGAGCCTGCCTTTATGTCATCCGATGGAGGAGTTGAGGATAAGGATGAAACATCACGTCCATCCGAAAGTGGTTGAGATTCAGGGCGAGGTCGCCTGGAGGTATGGCTCCGTCTCTTTCTGACAGTGTTCCCTATGCTTTCGAACCGAGAAGAATTGTTCTCTTCCATTTAGGAACAGTATAATCAAACAAAACTTCTAGTACAGCCTCTAAAGCCTAGTTCATGTAGTAGTGATTCCCACAGAATCAATACAACACTGCAATACAAATTCAACAAATAAGTCTCATGATCAAGCATGTGCATAAACCAAACTACTAAAAACAACATTTTATAGAATATCTGAATTAACCCAATAACTTAGAAATTGAAATTGAACCTACATAAAACAGGCATAAATCCAACAACACAAAAATTTAGCATACAATGTACACTGAAAAAAGAAAATCGAATTCTAAATACAATATACACAACAGCAGATTTGCATTAACAGCATCAATTTAATCAATTTGAGGAACAATGAAACCAATCAACTTAATACGGAGTATAATTTACAAATTAACAATTCCCATTTACACAACACCCGAAAGCAAGCAAGCATTAAAAGATCACACATAAACCTCAATCAATTACATTAGCAAAACCCTAATAGCCAAGATTACCCAACCAAAATCCCCAAAATAATTCATCACACAACACAATCAAACACAACCCAAAAACCTAAAATTCGAACAACAGCATGAAAAAACTCAAAAACCCACAAAATTAATCCATCGTACAAAACCAATAAACAAAACCCAGATGCCAAATTACAAATTAAAACCAAAATAACCAAATACAAAAACAGAATTACAAGAAACGTTACTTTTAAAGATTGAAACTTGGAGAGAGAAAACAACACGAAAGAGGCAAAAAATGGAGAGAGAAAGCTGAGAAAAGGGTAGAAGTGAAAAAGAAGAGAGAAAAAATGAGAAAAGGGGGTAGCAAAGGGCTAAAATATGAAGGAGAGAGAAAAAGGGGTAAGCTTATTTTAGGGCAAAGAAGAAGATTTAAGATGATAGTAGTAATTGGAGAAGAAGAAGAGCAAGAAGTTGGTCTAATAATAATCTTCACCATTTTTTCGATACTATAAAGTTTTTTACGAAAAAGAAAAATAAAATAAAATACAACAATAACAAAGACCACAATTCTTCTCTTTCTCTTTCTCTCTCTTAAACCAGGCAAGAAAAGCTTTTTCGTCTTTCTCTCTCCTACAGTTTTCTTCGCTTCGCTTCTACCAGGATTGTGTTGCGTTTTTGTCTGACTTGTGATACTGCGACTATTTGCGCCAACACATGGCTTGTTTTAAGGAGGCATCAGTCTATCGTTGCGAAACTGAAATAGTTTAGTCGGTTAAAATCGTATGAATGGTTAAAGTCGTATGAATGGTTGTGAGTAAATTGTAAGAATTTGAATGATTGAATCTAACTTCATTTGTGTTTGTTGTTTCAACTTGTTCAAGAACCCTCTAAAGACTAAAGCTAAATGAAATTAGAAATTTGGTCTCATGGTTAGAGGTAAGACTAAATCACTCGGTCCCTTTTCGTTTATACTATGGGTCCACCTTTTATAAGAGTTTTTGGAATTAAATGGTGCAAACAATAAGAGACGGAGAGAGTACATTATTAGGGAACCCAAGATCAACAATATTATGCATCTTTGGCTCTTTGCTTAACATCACCCTTTGTTTAAAATTAATTCCTCAACTTGCTTTTCAAATGTCAAGTTCTACAAACTTTTACCTTTATCGTAGAAAAGATTGCTTCATGTGAGATTTTATTTAAGTTCCTTATATAGCATCTTTGAAAATAATAAGAGAAATATAATGCAAACAAAAAGGGACGGATGGAATATTATGTATAGTGTTGCAATTTTTAAAAGGGAAAACAAGTAAGCACAATCTGGGCACATACAAAAAATGATTTCCCAACAAAAAATGATCCACAGTCTTACAATTGTTGTTTATCCCTTTGCCTGTCCCAAATTATCTTATTGTGCTTTTTTGTATTGAATCATGTCGCATCTTGAGCCAACCCACCTATTAGCATCTTTACTTAACCTTGGCAACACTCACAAGTCACAATTGATCTCAAGAAGAATTTTGTTACACATGTTTATTTACACGCGTATAATCGAAACATAAAATACATAAAAACTTGAGAGGAACAAATTTATCAATTGAGAATAAACACAAGAACAATCAAACGCGATGTTGATCACACTTTATCAGATACAAATAAACAATGTCCATCTTCGAATTAATTCACTCTTACATGGAAGGAAAATATTTTTAAAAAAAAAATTAGCACACTTGATCAAACTTGTAACGACTTATACTCTTCCCCCAAGCATCCTTCTTGTAGCCGCAGCAGTAGACTCAGCTGCAACATTGATTGCACCAGTACATAGCAATTGTGTTCCACTCACAATAATCATGATTACCTCCAAAGTCCTCTGTTTTTATACCAAAATCAAAGCAACATTTTAGTTTTTGCTTCATTTTCTTTGAATAGGTTAATTTCATGCTAAAGCAAAAAGATCTATAACATAAATAAAGGTAAAGATTACAAATTACTCACCAAGTTAGCACCAGTATATCCAATATCAATTTCCTTGCAGGCCAATCTGCAAGAACAAAATCAAAGGTTCAGTTAATCTTCGCGTAAGACTTGGTGTGGAAAAAAAAAAATTGCATACTCCCTTCGTTCATAGAAGATATCCTCTTTCACTATTTGTAACATTAGACCCATATACGTACTGTTATGGTTTCTAAAGTGGACAACTTATTAGGGATCGAGGGAGTAACATTTTAATGCCAAAAATAAAAAAAAAAAATAATAATTACTAAGACATACCCCATGGCAAGAATAGTGAGTGCAAATGTCCCTAGAGAAGAGGTAGCAGCAGCATACAAACTAGCAACAGTCCATTGCATTACATTGAGCATTCCGAGAACTGAAGTTGTGATGCCAATAACACCGATAAGAAGAGAGAAAATGATGAAGAATCCGGTAGCCATGTTCCCCATAGGAAAGTAGATTGGGAAGATTCTTGCAGGAGTTTGTAGTACAGAAGCTGCAAGCACCAAATATGCCAAACCATATACATTGTTAGTCGCATAAAAAGTCAAAACAGAAAGAACTTTTAAAGACGAAGAGAGTACTCCTTACCTGACTCGTGGGTTTTTTCAATAGCATGATTAACAGCCCAAGCAGAAATCAGCATAATAATGAAATAGAGTACTAGATTGATAACCAAGAGCAGTAAAGCTGCTGATCGCGGGCCTTCTGAAGCCATTAGTAATTAATTAATCCTAATGATCTAGAAATTGGAAGGGAAGAAGAGTGATCTCTTTTATTCTTTTCTGGACAATTACAAGCCAAGTTTAAGGGAGATATATAGGTGCATTATTATGAGTGGTTCTTTGCTTGAATTGTTTGGCATGAAAAGGAGAATAATTGGAAGGAAACAAGAGCTGGATTGGAATAACAGTTCATTACTTGAAATGTTTAATGTTTGTAATCCCCACTTCTTGGATAAATATGTTTACATATTTGGGTGAAGGTTTCTTTAGGTTGAAGAAAAGGTTCTAAGAGGTCCAACCTCTTGGTTTTTAGCTTTTCCTTATCTAAGGACAAAGGTTCCCCCGAGAGCTTCTTACACATATACCCGAATGCACATAGAAGTAATTGCAATCATACAAAAGCCATCAATTTTAAGATTAATTATACATATAGAATCATGATTAATTTCATTTTCTCTGTTTCTTCATCATAAGTTATACTACGTATTTGTGAAAATCAAATTCTTAAAGGAAGATTAACGAAATCAACAAACAAGAACACAAATTTTAATGTTCACTGAGAAGGCGAGAGGAAAGGTTTATTAAAATTGAGGATAATACGGATAACTCAATATCCTATCTATTATGGTCATTCAGTCATTGTACTCAAATGCACAACATATCTGTCATTCTTGCATTACAATACGCAAAATTATTTTGTAACTTTTAAAAAAAAAAAAAAATGTTTACAGATTCACACTAAAATCTGAAAATAATCAAGTGGAAAAGGCACAAAAAAATTCTGCTAAGAACTTTCTAGTAATCCATGAAGGAAACAGCAGGCTGCACATTTGACTTTAATTAATGAACTCTGACAATTGAAGTTGAATGTACACGGATTTTGTATTTTTAACAAATAGGGTAAAAGAAGGTAGTCCCATATAAGAGAAGAGGATGAATCAGGTGAGTAAAAAAAGGAATGACCTTAACTCATAAATCTTGTAGGCCCTTGAAAGATAATGAAAGAAACCGATCGAACCATAAGCAATTAGCAATATATACATTTTATCACAGAGATGCAGCAGGCCAGCAACACCGCAGCCTCACCGCCTCAATCGGGATATCACAATAATTGTCCATAGAAGATGAGGATTTTGATTTCCTGCTAACTAAACCTCACTGATTACCCACTTCAGCCTTAAAATGCATAGAACCCTGCAAAGCTGACTAACATGAGCCGATTCTTTGCTTTCTCCCTGAGTAAGCAAGTGTGTGGACAGTAAAATTTAACTACCACCATCCTTTTCATCTGCCTTCATGAAGATCCTCAGAGAAAACAGCAGTTCGAGATATGTTTTCATCGAAGGTGCTCAAACCAGAGTAAGGACCTGATGAGAAGATTGAGGAAGTCCCATCGGATTCAAAGGTAGTAGAAGACTGTCTAAGGTTTGGTCGCATGTTAGCAGATCCCGTGGCAGCGTCTTGATACTCAGTAACCCGTTGTACCATTTTAAGAGATTGCACCACCTCGCCCATCGTGGGCCGTTGATTTGCTTCAGGAGCAACACAAGCAGCTGCAATTGTGCAAACCCGTAAAAAATCTTCCTTAGGGTAATTTCCCTGAAGCTTCGGATCCACAAGCTCTTCTAAACGATCCTTATCTCTCAAAATTGGCCTTGCCTGTAAAGGTGCAGAACAGTAAAATTTTTGTAAATACCAACAGTCACGAATATATTCAGAGCACCCTCACCCAAAGAGAGAGAGGGAGAAGCACATGAAAAACATAACTAACCCAGGTAACAAGGTTCTCCTGGCCAGCTGGCTGTGACATATCTACAGGTTTTCTACCAGTCAGCAACTCAAGAAGGACCACACCATAGCTATAGACATCACTTTTAACAAGTAAATGACCGGTCATGGCATATTCAGGGGCTACATACCTGTTGGCATCAATAAAATGCATTTCAGAAACTACAATCTTACATGAGAAATTAATATGGTAACTGCAAGAAAAAGATGGGGGCTGACCCAAAAGTTCCCATGACTCGAGTAGACAAATAAGTCTGCCTGCCTTCAGGTGCCTGTTTGGCCAAGCCAAAATCGGCAACCTTAGCATTGAAGTTATTTTCAAGAAGTATATTTGACACCTTGAAGTCTCTGTGAATGACACATGGCTGTGAGTCTTCATGCAAGTATGCAAGTCCTCTAGCAGCATCAAGTGCAATCTTCATTCTCGCATCCCAATCCAAGGGACAATTTACCCCCAAAGGACCTGCAATAGAAGGCAGCATTTTTTAATTAACAATTATATTATACAATCTAAAAGAGCACATAATATAGACACAAAGTTCTACAATTGACTCATAAAAAAAAATAAAAAAAAAAATAAAAAAAGGTTCTACAATTGACTTAAATCAGAGGTCACTGAGCGGGGCGGGGCGGGCCGAGGCCAAAACAACAACCCACTTCTTGGGCCGGGTCAGGCCAAGCTTTGGGTCGGAATTATTGTGCCCAAGCCCGCCCAAAATAGCCGGGCAGTGCAGGCTTTTCAGACCATTTTCAGGCCGGGGCAAAAAACAACTAAAAATGCATAAAAACACATTCCCAAACCAGCCCAAACAAATAAAATTTCGGGCGGGGATAAGTTTGATCAGGTCTAACTTAAATGTAAAGCTATCAAAGAGTTTTATCAAACCAACCATGAAGCCATGCCTCCAGACTTCCATTAGGAACAAGCTCATAACAAAGCAGATTTTGAGAGGCTTCACGGCTGCTATAGTAGCCCACAAGTTTCACAAGATTGCGATGGTGCAACCTGCTAAGCATATCAACCTCAACAAGGAACTCCTTATCGCCTTGAGGCCCACCATTTGTAAGCTTCTTGATTGCAACAGCTGTGCCATCACTCAAAACACCTTTGAAAACTTTGCCAAATCCACCCTCTCCAAGTATGCTGGATTTTTCAAAATTATTAGTTGCCTTTTTCAGTTCTTCATAAGTCAAAAATCTTGTACTGCTAGGGTGAGCAAGAGATCCTCCAGCTGTGCCTCCATCTGAAGTCCTTGGCCTTGATCCCAGATTCTCTATAGAAAAAAGTTATCAAATATCAATAAATACCATACCTGATTGAAACAGATAAGAAAGGAAAATAATAGGTGGTGGAAGAAATAACATATACCAGGTGCATTAAACTATATAATTATGAACAATTAATTAATTATAATATAATATAAAACAAAATAGCAATGGAGATTCGTGTGAGCTTCAGCAGACAAGATAAACAGAACCATGGGCCAAGGTGCTTAACATTGCTTTAAATCTTATAAATAGCATATCAAAGTACTATGAATTGAAAAGATATTATAAAGGGAATTGCTGCTAAGGTAGATAGAGCTAGTGTTGAGCTTGATACTCATACCTGGATCTTTCATTAATGGTTTTGGCTTCTTATGGGATGAACAAGAGCACAAAACTAGCACAAATATGACGACAATTATCAAAATTCCAGCCCCAATACTAAGGACAAGAACCAAGCTTGAGTTCTTGTTATTAGAAGCCTCTGATGGTGTAGAAGCTGAAGCCTGATGATCTGGTGTTTTCACAGGTGATGCAGCAGATAATGGGGCTGTAATTAAGAGAAAGACTAGTGTTATAACTCGTAATATACTCCAGAAGTTACATATGCAGAACAAGGAAATCCTATATGCTAAGTCAGGCAAGAAATAAAATAGACTGCTCCTCAAATAGTTTCCAAGTTACAATCAATCATCTAGATTTTCCCAAATAAAAGTGCAAAATAACAAATAAACAATAAGAAACAACTAAATGTAATGCACCAGCAGAAAAATACAACTCAACATATACAGAGCCTAAAAAAAGAAGTATTCGCTGTATAATTACCTGGTGATGGAGCAGGAGGCTGATACCAGGTCACATTTAGAAGTTTGTAATCACCCACACCTACTATTTCAGGTATCGACACCTTATGCAACACAAGTGAGGAGTTTATAGCAGATGCGGCACCAGCTGAGAAACTGATCCCAGTATGTGGAGTAATGTCCAGTGAAATATTCAAGCTAGTCAGGGTAACCCAATAAAAATTATTCATTTGCATCTGAGGAGCACGGAGGCCAAGTGCAGAAGAGAATCCATCAAGGAAAAGACTCCAATTTGGATTTTGTGACACATTGAAAAGCAGAAGATCAACCTTAATTGGATAAACACAGTGGCAACTGGGGGTCTCTCGTTTCTGCACCATATCAGGTTTACAGCAGCCTGAAATGTAAGATTACACACCAAAGTCACAACAGATGAAATAATTAATAAATCAACGGAGGTAACTGAATTTTAATATATTTTGCTAGTTATACATACAACACAAGAGTTAAGTTAAATGCACATATGCATAATAAACCATTACTATCACAGTCCTAGCCAAGCTATAATGCACAAGGTAGATTGGTGTCAGCATGTGAAGCGCGCAGGCAAGAAATCAACCCTGATGGACGCAAATTGCATAAGAAACATAGAGCACTGAGTGAAGTGGCAAGAAGCAATGAGAAAAGGGAAGGAACAAGAGATAATAATAATATAGAGTATGAGTCGAGAAACATGCAGACTACTACGGAACAGAAAAGGTAAATGAATAAGGAATCTTTCCACATATCTTTGTGCACCTCATGAAGACAATGCACTTTGTTTTGCAATTGGATGCACCTCATTGGTGCTAGGTGCAGAGGAAATCTTTTTCCGCTTTTCAAGAACAAGATGCTAACAGTGTACATAAGCTTCTAATGAAATACTCTTACTTGAAACTTCTGGAGCGAGAGATGGCATTAGGCCTTCAGCTGGTGGTACTGATCCATTATTATTCTTAGCCAAATTAGGAAATCTAGAACCGGCAGGAGGATCACTAATTGCTTGTAGTGGCTCATGTGGAGCCTGAACTGGTGCTGATGCGAGATTCCGCCTCATGTATTGTGACTTTTCCTTCTGTCCAACAAGTGGTGTATTGGCATTCGCAGCAAGAATGGGAGCTGTTAAAGGCCTTTTAGCTGCTAATACTAATGATGACTGTAATGGAGATTCATAGGATTCCGCATCAATATGGAATGCTGTACAATATGATACCAGAAGCCATATCAAAAGCTTACTTGGCATACCTGCAGTGGTCATAAACAAAATAAGACAACTTTTTAACAAAAAAAAAGTATAAACATTAAACAATTTTTGAATGACAGAATCCAATGGAGAATATGTCAACAAAGAGCATGAAACAAACTAGAACCATTAGAATAATAGAGGCATATACTGTGAGGGCATCCCTAAGATACAGAAACTAAAAGGCAAGGGGTTACCACTTGATATAATTTCTTTAAAACGTAAGGGATTAGCAACTAAAATTTTCAGATCAGGATAGTATTTTTAAGTGCAGTTAACAAGTTAAATTATTGCATTTTTTTTTTATAGAAACTCGTCAAGATTTGTGTATCAAAAACAAGGATGCATGAACATCTAATGGCTCCAGCTAGTGAGAGATGTGACCAAACAATACATTATTTTTTAATACTAGTAAAACGAATACTGCAAACCTCATGTTGCTATGGTTAGCTGTCTTTTTTAGTGTCAACTACATTCCTAAAATGTCAAACTAGCAAAATACGTAGCACAAGGTTTGTTAAGCAGAAAAGCTTATATCAGCATCAACTTTTTACTCTGTGAGAACTGGCAACTGAATATAATTACTTTTATGGCCTGGCAACCATATACGGAATAGTAGCTTGATTTACTCAATTCAACTAAATAAATAAAATAAAATAAAAAATCATCATACTTATGATGATACAAAATAAACCTTAAGCTATTGTCTTTTCTCTCCTGAATGTACTCACTGATCAAACTCTGCCCAATTTTAAAAATGTAGCACATCACATCATAAAAGACATCAGACTTCATACTTCGAAACCCAGGCTTATACAACATCAAAGGCTTCAAGCAACAAATCTTCATATAGGATCGAACCCCAAACATACCCAATTTTATTCAGTGTTCACACACCAAATTTGTATTTTAGCTCTATCTCACTCATTGCACACATACACAATATTCATCAACGGTTCTTGGCCGAACCAATCAATTGTGAATATATAAACAGGCCATCACTAATATATAGAGAGGAAAAGCAACAGAATACCAAAATTTTCAACTTTCCAATCTAAGCCACCACCATTTATATCCAACGCGTCAGAAACAAAACCAATAGTAGCCTTCCACTCAGAACACGATTCACTAAACAAACTTCCACCAACAATCTGATGAATGAACAACTAAATGTATCTAACTACAGTACCCGGAGGAAGGATCCTAGAAACATCATAAACTAAATCAACAAACCACCTCTAGCTCCCGATTCCTAATCACCCATTATTTCTTCATCAATTTGTACAACATTTCATACCTCACTAAACATAGAATAACCAAGAATAGAAACCTAATTCATCCTCTAATTCCGAAAATAAGATTCAAATCAAACCTCAACATCATCCACAATTGATCAAGAACTAGTAATTGAAGAATAATGAGGCACTAAATCTTAATTCCAGACAAAACCCTAAATTCCAAACCCCTAAAAACAGCTAAAATCATACAAAAAACAACAAATTCCTGCAAAATTCCCAACATTTCACAAATTCACCGACAGCAAATTTCAGCTAAACAACAAACAAAATCTAACATAAAATAATAATTAACAAATCAAAACTAAAAGACAAACGACAACAAAAAAATTCCCAATAATAAAGAAATCAAATTAAACCCAAAACAAACAAAACCAAATTGAATTACCGGGAATCAATGGAAATCGCTTCATCGCCGCCGACACAAAGAAGAAATGAAGAGAGAGAAAGTAAAAGGGGGAAGAACTAAAGCAGTGTTTGGATCTGAGAAGAAGAAGAAACCCGCATCAAAAAGAAGCTTGCAAGTAAAGCAAACAAGGAGTTAGTAGTAGTGGTAATGAAGGAGTGAATAGTAGTACTAGTACTAGGAAGAGGAGCAGCAACAACCGCCATTAGAGGTGGGAGGAGAGAGGAAAATGGAGGGAAAAAAAGGACTGGTGCAAAACCGTGAATCGAAAAAACGTTAGTAATGGAGGAGAAACGTTTCGAAATAGGGACGCCATAGTTAGAAAGGAAAATCGGGGGAAATGAAATCTGGGGAATCGAGGGAACTTTCAAGTTTTATTGGAGGAGAGAGAAACTAAAAAGAGGACTCTCCTCGTGGTGTGAGGATGTACACTGTCTTTAGTAATTTTTCTTTTTTTTTATACAAGTAGTCAAGTATATTGAATTATCTAATTCATGTTAAAAAATTCCAAAACTATTTTTTATGGTTGGGTAGTGGCTACACCATACGATCAGTCATGGGGAGTTTTTCATTAATATTAATGGAATTAATCGGTCTGTAACTCTGTGTTATAAGGTTACTTTGTTAGTGTTACAGAGGTTGATCGATCAATGTAATAAGATCAATACATATATTTTTTTATATAAATATAACAAAAAGTTGATATTGTTTTATAGTCAACTTAAAATTTCCTCGTAAATATGTGTTAGAGAAAAATAGAAAATGCATCTAACCATTCAACGGCAGTTGGCAAGCCAGTTGAGGAAACATGCTTATATGGAATAGTCTATATGGAATTATGGAGTACTCCTTAAACCATAAATTCCCTTCAAAGTATTCCCAAGTAATGGTAGAAAATGACTACTCGTAGTTTTTAATATGAACCTAACCCCTAAGAAGAAACAAGCAAATTGTCACTTTCTAGGATATACAAATACAATCAAAATGTTTATACCCACTTGAAATTGAAGGGATCTTTGACTAATTTGGTCACATATTCTATATTCCATGCATTTCTTCGATCTTCACTTGTATATCGTGGTTTTTAATTTCATTTATCTATCAACTAGCTGAATTGACCGTTGAAAGTAAAAATAGAACCTTAATAATAATAATATATATATATATATATATCAACCTTTAGAGTGAAGCTATTGTAAAGGTCTATTATTTTCAGTTCTTAATTTCCTTCTCCCATAAAATATTTAGTTCAGTCAATCGGAAGCCCTAAGTTAATATTGTCAATTTTTCCCGTCAAAAAAAAACAAAAAAAAAATCAATTTTATTATGAAAATAATGGTGGGAAAAATTACATTATTAGTCAATTACAAAGTGGTATGTAACTTTTGTACAACTATTTGGTTTTAGCTATAGAGTGCTTTACTCAATAGCCATTAGCCACTACAAGTCTATACATGACGTACGTTTATTGGGTATTTTATTAACTTAAATCAATATTCGCCTAAGCCCTAAGCAATAGGTAACTAAATCATACTTCGTACATATATACTCCAAATTACTACTCATCAAAAAAACTTGTATGAACCTGGTTCACAATAATATTATTGTGGACCCGAAGTTCTACATATGCGTAACTAGTTTTGTATTGAACATAGTGACCCTAATATTAAATATAATAATCTTAATTTTAACATAGTAACCTTTAATAATATTAGTGTGATTTCTAATGTTATTGCAAACCTGAAATATGATGTTACGATCCTAATTTTAACCTAGTGACCTATATTATTCATATTGACCAGTATTTTAAAATTTTCATTTAAAAAATTTCATCTCTTATGACCTTTATAAAACACAATCACTATTATTTTAACATAATGATCATTATTTCAACATAGTGACCTTTTTTTAAATAAATAAAACGACCTACTATCTCTATTATAAGTGGTCCACAATAAATTAGTGTGAACCAGGTCTATTTAAGAGTTTAATACTACCCATACCCCATCTTTCTACTAGATGGCAAGCGGTATTATATATCTTGCAAAATTTAACTAACTATTTCTCAAAAAAAAAAACCCGGTTTAAGTCACTTAACTAATTTCCTAGTGCGGCGATAGCTCTATGTGAGTGAGCTATAGCTCGACCCTATGAGGACCTGAAGCAGGCATTGGTAATTTGGTTTTTTTAGGATAATTTATGGAATATTTTCAAAAATTATATATTTTTTTTCTATGACGGCTATTTGAGTATAATTAGGGGACAATTTAGGGATTTTTATTAGGATTTCCTTGCATTATAAAAGAACCTTTTAGTTGATCAATTAGATCATACCTTTTGAGCTATTAGATTTAGGACTCCTTGTATTATTCTCTCGTTCTTTCTCCATTATTGTGAAGAAGCTCTCGAATCCCCCACCCATGGATGTAGGCCTATTTTGACCGAATCACGCATCATTGTGTTCTTTGTTTATCATCTTTATTGCTTTTCTCGTTCTTATTTTTCATTGATTTGTTCCACATTAAGCAAACACAATTACACCCTTATTTAATTTCCTATTAAATAGTATCTAAAGCCAGGTCTTAGGTTTTAGGTGTTTATAAGTTAGTTTGATTAAATTATGCCAATGAAATTTGACATTGAGAAATTCGATAGGCAAGTGAATTTTGGCCTATGACAGTTGAAGATAAAGCCATCTTGGTTCAAAGTGGTTGTCACAAAGGCCCTTGAAGATGTATCCAAAAAACCTTCGGGCATGCATGACGATGGATAAGAGGGAGGAGATCGATTTGAATGCTCTTTCGGCAATTCAATTATGTCTCTTTGATGATGTTTTGAGAGAGGTTGCCGAGGAGACGAATTTTGCGAGTTTGTGGTTGAAGTTGGAGTCATGAAAAAGAGCGTAACCAACCGTATACTACTCAAATCTAGACTTCATGATCTTCGTCTAGAGAAAGGTAAACCGCTTAATTAAGTCTTATTTAGATGAATTTTCTCTATTATTATGGATTTGCAAAACATCGATGTTGAGATCGATGATGAGGATATGGCTATTAGATTGTTGTGTTCTTTACCGCCAACGTATAAGCACTTTCGAGATACTTTATTGTATGGTAGAGATAATTTGAGTTTGGAGAATGTTAAGGATGCCATAACTCAGAGAGATTTAATTAATTGACAATAAGTCAGTAATCAGGGTCGTCTCCGACAATTTAGTGGCCCTATTCTAACTATTAAAATTGGGCCCTTCAATTTTTAGAGGACTATTTTAAAAGGTTAAAAATATTATTATTATAAAATGACACATTTTTTTAAAGTACAATACTACAAATTATTATAGAGCTAAAATATTCATATTACTAAATTTAATATTAATTAAATAAAACAACAAACAAAAACTTTTTATTTAAAAAGTATCATCCTTCTAATATTTTTTGAAGCAAAATGCTCAATTATATTTTCATATTCAATTTAATTTTGTTTTGGAAATTAAAAAGCAAAGTCAAAGATTTAAGATGAATTTTTAGGTTTTAGTTTGGAAATGGTGGTCTTTAGAAGAAGGTGAATATGTAAGGTTTTTTTTTTTTTTTTTAATTATGGGCCCCTGATTTTTGGGGGCCCTGTACCGTGTGTGAGAACAAACATGTCTAAAGACGGGCCTGAGTTGGTTAATAAATCGAATAATCCGGCTCAAAATAATGCTTTAGACCCTTTAGTTGCTCATGGTGGTAATAAGAATTTTGGTAAAGGAAAAGTTTGTAAATATTGTCATGTGAAGGGTTATATCAAAGCCGAGTGTTGGAAATTAAAGAAGAAGAATGAGGAGAAGTCCAATGAGGACAAATCCTTAAATATTGCCATCCAACACTGCCGGTGATGATTATGCACTTTAGGGTTTCGAGTTTCGGGGTTGCGGTTCTACGATCTTTTCCTGATAAGTAAGTTTAGCAAGAATAACTTAATTTTAGTAAAAATAATATCAATTCAATAATAATAAGGTGAAGAAAACAAGGTTACTTGAAGCCATTACACACCGAAATCAAATTGACATACATTGTAAACAAAAACACCTTCCATACTAAACTAATTGGCGATAAATAGTAAGCCGATTCTACCGTACTTGAAAATGATTCGGCTCGTATCGAACCGAACCACCTATACGGGCTATAACGAGAAGCCACCATCCATCAAATCCAACCCGTTTAAAACATAAACACAACCTGCACGCCATCGTGTCACTCAACACCGACTTTCCCCCCTCTTTCTTCCTCCCCCTCTACCTCTCTCATTCTTCCCCAATTTTTAGGGTTTTAGTGTTTTACTGATAACAATTTGGGGCTTTTTATCTTCTCCCCAAAATTCGCCATTGATTTGAGCTCGACCTCCAAATCCCTACCATGTCGAAGCGCAAATTCGGCTTCGAAGGCTTCGGAATCAATCGCCAACAAACCTACAACTTCGAACGATCTCAACAACAACCTCAACGCCTCTACACTCCTCCTTCTTCTTCGCGACCTCATGACCACCACGAAGATACCGACGTCGACAACATCGATTTCGACGACGATAGAAATAACGTTTCCGACGCCGGAAATCTCGCCGCCGACGAAGAAATTGATCCATTGGACGCTTTTATGGAGGGAATTCATAAGGAAGTGAGTGAAGCGCCCCCGCCGAAGCCGAAAGAGAAGCTTGATAAGTATAGAGATGATGATGATGATGAGGATGATCCAATGGAGAGTTTTTTGAGGGCAAAGAAAGATGTAGGGTTAACATTGGCGTCGGATGCGCTTCGAGCCGGGTACGATTCCGATGAGGAGGTTTACGCTGCGGCGAAAGCGGTTGATGCTGGAATGGTTGAGTATGATTCTGATGATAATCCGATTGTGCTTGATAAGAGGAAGATTGAGCCTATTACTGCATTGGATCATAGTGAGATTGATTATGAGGCGTTTAATAAGGATTTTTATGAGGAAAAGCCTTCAATTTCTGGTATATTCATTAGTTTTGCTAACATTTTGTCAGTGGAATTTTAAGCTTGGTGTTATATATGAATGTGCGAATTAGGCTGATGAAGTTTGTTGTGTTTGAGTGTGAATTAGAGTTAGAAGTTTTTACTGATAAGAAATTAGTTGTGTTTGAGTGTGAATTAGGTTGATGATAAGAATATATTATTTGGTATTAGTTGATTGGATTCTTACACTGTTTATACTGTTCTTTGCAAAGTGGCATTAAGCTGAATTGCTCCATTTTTCTGGTCAAGGATTGCTACTTTTAATTTTGATGAATTAGTATTAGAATTCTTTACCAATTGGGTTTAATAATATGCCAATTTTTTTGAGGGATGGATGAAAATGTTTTAATTGCCAACTATTTAATAAGGGACTTCGAAACAGTTTTGCCAAATTTGATTGCGAATAATGGTCAAAGAATGAGGCATTTGTAGAATTGTAGATGGGTTTGGAAATCAGTCATGACTTGAGCTCTTCATGACCGAGACTCGTTTTTGGAGGGGCTGTTTCGTTTTTTTTGTTTTATATTCCTGGCTTAGGCACTTTTCCTGTCCATTTGAACAGCATTTTGGATACTGACAATTTAGATTTCCCTGAGAACAATTTTTTGGCAAGGGTTTGGTAAGGTTTTTGGAGAAGCCTTGTTTGATTATTGAGGAATTAATGCCAGCATCTGTTGCTATTATGTGACAGTTTATTGTTCGGCATGCTGCATTGCTGCACTGTGATAATTTTCTATATTAGTATGAGCTAACATTTAATTGCTGTTTGTTGTTTGTAGGAGCTAACTTTTGTATTATGTACTTCGTATATAGCTTGCATAGATATACTTATTGCTTTCTTTTAACTAGGCATGAGCGAGCAGGATGTCACAGAGTACCGGAATGCCTTGAAAATTCGTGTTTCTGGTTTTGATGTTCCAAGGCCAGTTAAAACTTTTGACGATTGTGGCTTCCCTCCACCATTGATGAGTGCAATCACCAAACAAGGTTATGAAAAGCCTACCAACATACAATGCCAAGCTTTACCAATTGTGCTGTCAGGAAGTGATATTATTGGTATAGCAAAGACTGGTTCTGGAAAAACTGCTGCGTTTGTGCTTCCTATGATTGTGCATATAATGGATCAGCCTGAGCTGGGCAAAGGAGAAGGACCAATCGGAGTGATATGTGCACCCACCAGAGAATTAGCTCATCAGATATATCTGGAAACTAGAAAATTTGCAAAACCTTATGGGTTACGTGTTTCTGCAGTCTATGGTGGGATGTCCAAGCTTGATCAGTTTAAAGAACTCAAGGCAGGAGCGGAGATTGTTGTTACCACTCCTGGGAGACTGATTGATTTGCTGAAAATGAAGGCATTAACATTGAAGAGAGCAACATATTTGGTGCTTGATGAGGCAGATCGAATGTTTGACCTTGGTTTTGAGCCACAGATAAGATCTATTGTTGGTCAGATCAGGCCAGACCGTCAGACTTTACTCTTTTCAGCAACAATGCCCCGAAAAGTGGAAAAGTTAGCAAGAGAAATTCTTTCTGATCCTGTACGTGTGTCAGTGGGGGAAGTAGGCATGGCAAATGAAGATATTACTCAGTTTGTTCAAGTGCTTCCTTCAGATGCAGAAAAGTTACCTTGGCTCCTAGAAAAGCTGCAAGGAATGATTGATGAAGGTGATGTTTTGGTTTTTGCTTCCAAAAAGGCCTCTGTAGATGAACTTGAGTCCCAGCTTGCACAGAAAGGGTTCAAAGTTGCTTCTCTTCACGGTGATAAAGATCAGGCTTCTCGGATGGAGATTTTGCAGAAATTTAAGGCTGGGATATACCATGTTCTTATTGCTACAGATGTTGCTGCTCGAGGTCTTGACATTAAGTCGATCAAGTCAGTTGTCAACTTTGACATTGCAAAAGATATGGATATGCATGTGCATCGCATTGGTAGAACAGGTCGTGCTGGTGATAAAGACGGAGTCGCATACACTCTTATCACACAGAAAGAGGCCAGGTTCGCTGGGGAAATGGTCAACAGTTTGATTGCTGCTGGCCAGAATGTGTCTGTGGAACTGATGGATCTTGCCATGAAGGTAATTGCGTTCTGTTTTCTTGTTACTTATCTGGTTTTTGAATTCTTCCTTAGTGTTCTTTAATTGTGGAGCAGTTGTAGCTTGAGATATGTATTTTTTTGAAAGTGCTTGAGAAACAATATTGTATTACCATGTTATAAAAAATCTTAAGGGTTGAATTTTGTGGGTGACTTGGCTATTAATTGACTGGGGTTATCTTTAATACTGATGTTACTGATCAGTTTGTTGTAGGATTGTGCTGTATGTTGCATTTTTATTAGGCATAGATGCTTTGAATTACAGCATTCTAGGATTTAAATAAGCTGTACTCACTTTGGAGTTTATTTGAGTTGCTGCTCTCTTGCTACTGCAAAGTTGCAAACTACAATACCTGAATCATCTGTGTTGTTACTTATCAGGCTATGCGTTTTTCTTGTTTTTGCTGTTGCTTTTGGGCAATTCAAGATATTTATACCTAGAGAGTTTCTACTTTAAGCATTATATTACCGCCACAATTTTGCAGCTCTTGGTTATTGAGCTGATTTCTCACTAGGTGCATCAAGATGATGTAGTAGATGTAAGCTTCATAGGATCCATTTCCTTAGCCCTTGATTGTATATAACGCTACAGAATCATCTGTTATTATTGATATAGCTGAGGAAAAGAATGTTTGCTCTTAGCCAGTTATGCTTTCTGCATGGAAGAGTGAATTCTTTTGTTACTTATGTTGTCCCTCTTTTTTTTTTTGCCATGCAGTATTTGGAACTGTTGCTTGTAATTCTATCTGTATGTTTTTCGGCATTTATCTTATCAGTTACTCTGTATCCTTAGGATGGAAGATTCAGGTCTAAACGTGATGCAAGGAAAGGAGGTATGACAACTGCAAATTTGCGGTCTTTTAATTTACTTGCTGATTTCTAGCTTTATGCTTGCCTTGCTACTTTTCCCTGTTATTCTTGGAATAATTTCTACAAATTCTTTGTAATTTGCTAGTAATCCTTTCATAAACTCATGCTGAATATTGAACCATATATTTACTATCACTGAATATTTCATGTATTCATGCAGGTGGAAAGAAGGGAAAAGGACGAGGAGGTGGACGAGGAGGTGGAGGAGGAGGCGGTGGTGGTCGAGGTGTTCGTGGAGTGGATTTTGGTTTAGGCATTGGGTATAATACAGAATCCAACAATGCTCCCTCTCAAACTCCAAGTCGGGCTGCTGCAGTTAATTCACTTAGGACTGGTATGATGGCACAGTTCAAGAGCAGCTTTGTGGCTGCTTCACCCGACTCTCAGAATCAGGCAACTAACAATTCAAACGTGTATGCCAACAAGCGCCCAGCTATGATTGGTTTTGTTTCGGGTGGTACCATTGGTGGGGACACCAACAGACCTCAGGCAACCCCTACAACAAATTTCACGCCAGCATCAGGAGGCAGCATCGGTGGTCCGAATTCTGATCAGAAGAGCAATGAAAGGTGAGCTACTCTCTCCACTCCTATGTGCATTACTTTCATGGTTGGTTACCCTGACCCTAATTAAAGAAATAATCCAAAATTTAAAGTAGTGATGTGAGTGTTATGACACTAACAATTCATTACTCTGCCATTAATTGAATTTGTTAACTTCTTCTTGATAGATTAGTAAAAAGTGACATAATGATTTTGGATAGTAGTGGTTTGTATCTGCTTATAGAACCCTAATCTTTTTTTTTTCTTCATTTTATGTTATTTCAGCTCGAGAGAAAGGCAAAGGGAAAGGCGAAGGCCCTCAGGCTGGGATAGATAGCAAAATTGAAGTTGTCTATGACTATTGACTATCATTGTATTCCGTAGCTTTTCGTATAAAAAAATGCTACATGTAACACTATTTATACCTTACTAATCTACTATAGTTACTATGAGAAATTTTGACTTCTACTCCGGTTTTCTGTAAAAATTTTCTGCTCCCAAGTTTTATGTTTCAGGATGCTGCTGTCAAGGAATTGTAAACCAGTTGCATGCCTTCCCAAATTCAAAATTTTGACTTCTACTCTGTTTGTCTATAAAATGTTTCTGCCAGAGTTTCATGTTTCAGGATGTTGCTGTTAAGGAACTGTTTAGTTGTAGTAATCAAGGGTTTTTTTTTTTCGAAATAATATTGGGCTTCAACCTTTTTGTGTGCAGGTTACGGCATCTTATGCTATCTATTATTTGTCAGTAGCACAAAATATTTGTATACAAATTGTTTAATTTTGATCGAAATACTGCACATACATTGTTTTATGAGCAGGTTTTGGTGTAAATACATATTAAATGATGCATTAACCCCAAAACTAATTTCATCAGGTAATATAGTTATCGTCTCTTTGGTGTAATATCGAGTATTAATTGCAAGTTTGCATCAACTCCAAAGAATAAAAAATATCACCATTCTTTACAGTTTACACTTGAGAAAATTATGTACAATAGGATTTTTTTTTTTTTATTTACATTTTCACTATTTCTTTGTGACAAAAAGCAAATACTCAAGTTATGTTCAGTTCATCACTCGTATATCAAACTTGAAAGTATATAGAAATCAAAAATACTCCTTGACTTATTCTTAACCAAAAATCATGCCTAAAAACAATCATCCAAATTCCAAAAAAATAATCTTTTTTTTTTCTTTCTGAAAAATACTAACAAATCAAAGAATCAGTCAACAATCAACAAGGTAACTTAAATCGGCAGAACGGGCAAAAATGAGTCCTTTCAAGCCACCGTATGATACACTCCGTATGATAAACATGTAAACAGGGTAACACTATCAGCACCGTCCCGACACCTAATTTTTCCAAACATATCGAACATTCTCCCTCGTCTTCCACCTCCGCCACTCTCTTCCTCTCCAAACCCTCCACTACCGCCTCTAGTGGTGGCACCGCCTCCAACTCCGCCACCGCAGCTGCCGCCGCAACTCTCCGAACACCTCTCTCATTCTCTCTCCTCCCTGACTCGATCCTCCTCTGTATCGCCTCCGCTGTCTCCGGCGAAAACTCCTTCGCATCCAAATTCACCTTCACACAAATCGAACCTCTCCGATTACAACCTCTTCGCGATAATCTATCGACGAAGAAATCGAAGTGCGCCGCCATATCTGATCGAGTTGTTTCCGGAACCTCGAATTCCTGCAACGTATCAATCATCACCATCGATGAAGTTTGATTGCGAGGGATTCGAATTGATCTTGAAGATTGTGATCGTGATTGAAAGTTCCGGTATCGGAATTCAATCTGGAAAACATCATCTTCGCCGGCGCACGGTGTCG
Organism: Chenopodium quinoa; assembly: GCF_001683475.1. Taxonomy (NCBI): domain Eukaryota; kingdom Viridiplantae; phylum Streptophyta; class Magnoliopsida; order Caryophyllales; family Amaranthaceae; genus Chenopodium; species Chenopodium quinoa. Next base: position 1,190,540 of record NW_018743196.1, on the reverse strand, counting down.
CCGTGTCGGTTTGTACGACCGTGAAATCATACAAAGTGTTTACTGATAAAATCTTCATTGCAGAATGCATTCCAACAATCAAGAATTGTTTTTCCGATTATTGGAGAGAGAAAATCGAATGCTAAATCATGGTGATTCAAAGAAAATTGAAAGCTCTGCTATTTCATTATGGAGGAGAAAATTAGGTTTCCATTTTTCGAGTTTAAGAAGAAAATTTAATTGCTGCAAATTGTATGTTATGTAAACAAGGAATAGCTTTCCTAGTTATATAGGAGTATTTACCGAAATTTGTGATTTGTTTTCGTTTTTTATTTTTTGTAAGTGGTACGGAATGTATATTAATTAAAATTAATTGGACAAGGAGGCGGCGAGCCTCAAACACATAAAAACCCTACTCATGTCGTTTTTTTTTTTTTTAATTTTTTTTTAAAAAATTATATACATATTTTAAGATGACTTTAATTTTATTTAAATAGTTGGTCAGCTTGACTAGCATTGTGCATAATTGAAATTTTTGTGGGTTTTAAAACTTGGGATGCAAGGAATTGAAGTATTTATGCTCAGTCTGATTTAGGGCTTGTTCATATTTACTTATTTTCAGTTCAGTTCAGTTCAGTTCAGCTCCAATTAGTTCAGTTCAATTCAGTTCAGTTCAGTTCAGCTCTAATAAGTTCAGTTCAGTTTTATGCATTTTAATTTTTCAGTTAAGTTCAGTTCAGCTCCAATCAGTTCAGTTCAGTTCAGTTCCAATCAGTTTAGTTCAGTTCAGTTCAGTAAATATGAACAAACCCTTAGTATTTAAAAAACAAATATTATTCTTATTACGAAGTATAAAGGATAAAAAGAAGAAAATACATATGTATAATCGTAAAAAAAAATTAAAGGTATTACATAATGGATATAAAAATTGTGAAATTGATACTTTTACAAGTCTTTGTTTGAACTTGGTGTGCAAGGAACATAAAAGCTCTAGAATATTCTAATGTAAAAGCAAATAATCTTAATCCATATATTATTCCTTAACAATTCAATATATGATTATACCAGTAATCTTATTAAAAGAACACAAATATGTGGCATTAGAGAAATTTTCAAACATCAACAACATACATAATCACACTACATTAACTATACTAAAGACTTATCTAAATAATTTAACTACCTATTCAACAACTATTAAGTAGGACTGAAATCTTATGATCTAGGGCATTGTGTGGTTTTTGACATCCTATTAATACCTTTCGAACCTCCTCGAGCAGGAGCAGCGTATGGGCAACCATCCAAACACGGCTCTTGCAAGGCACTATCATTTTCCGTGTGAGGAGGGGTAACCCCAAACTTAAACTGTCACATATGCATAGACTCGTTAAAAAATAAAGCAACATTAAAATTAGATGGTGACACACGCATATATAACTATATAAGTAAGATATGTACATGTTTACCTGACAACTATAATCTGTAAAATTAGGTTCCATAAGAAGGGGAATTCCCATATGGTCCTTGAAGAAGGTCTAAGGCATACAAGAGTTGTTTGTTAGATGAGCAAAATATGAAGTTCATCAATCAATGTATGTTTAGTTTTTTTTAAGTACTAACCTGAGTTGGGATTTTACAAGTATTAACACAAATTCCCACACATTTGCTTTCTTCCAAGTACTTGCATCTCTCTACCAAAACCTGCATTCATGGGAAATCATAAAACACCTTCAACAATCGATGACAATATAGACATATTACTATCCAATATTATATATTAACCAACCCCGCTTTGGCATGAAGATCCATCGCGAAGCTCAACAGTGTTAATCGAGCAAGGTCCCATGAGCCATTGACAAGTGAATATCGTTACCCTGGCTTCAAGAACAAAGGAATGCTTGAGAAAACAGAGGTATTGTAGCACTAGTTTTGTGTGTTAACTTAGTATTTTGAATGGTTACATGAATTAGCTAGGGAATATCACGTACCAACCATCATAGCCGCGATCCTCCCCCCTCCAATCGGGGTTATAAGCATTTGATAAAGTTCCAACAGGTATGGAGGGAATAGAGACTTGAGTATTCGAACCTGCCATCATCATCAAGGAAAGAAATAAAGAACGTGGAAAGGCATACATTACACAGAATACGTAGAATTTTATTACTTTAGTAGAGCTCGATATGAGTTGGCAGGGTTATCTTAGGCTATGATCAACTCTTAAGTTTAAAATTTATCTTACCGTACATCTTCAGTTCTTCCTTTATTAAAGGCTTAAACTTATGCTTGTACATAAATCCTTAATTAATCAAAATAAATTGTGCATGATGTAAACACGCGTAGCAAAATTCAAAACGCATAAAATATAATTTTGAACTTTTAATGGTACCATTTTGGTCACAGATTACAGCCCAAAGGACTCAGCCTCTTAGGGAGAATGAGAGTCTTTTACCCTTTATATATAAATAAAACATTGATAATTTAGAATCAACACCAAGCCTTCTTAGCTCAGTGGTAGAGCGCGTGGCTTTTAACCACGTGGTCGTGGGTTCGATCCCCACAGACGGCGTTTTTTTGAATCAACGACAATTTTTTGAATCAATGACAATAAATGGAGACGAATTCAATAAGATTAATTCGCTATTTCACTGTATATTTTTTCCTTTGTGTATAGAACCAAATAGAAGAGTTTATGATAATTTGTGTTTTTAGCCTAAAATGCAAAGTGTGACCATTGTTACAAAGCAAATGGAGTACTATTTTAAGTAAAACAGAAAAGAGAGAAATAAGAGTTAATAAGTCAAAATAATGTATGAATTATAAGGCATTAGAACATTGAGAAGTTCATGTAGCATTAATCCCAAATCTTACTCTTAAAAAGCATAAACCTACGGCCTAATACAATCAACATTAAGCTACCTATTTCAAGCAACAAAGCGCATCTAGTGTAGTGGTATCATAGTACCCTCCCACGGTACTGACCGGGGTTCGATTCCCCGGATGCGCAGTGCATGCCTTCTTAGCTCAGTGGTAGAGCGCGTGGCTTTTAACCACGTGGTCGTGGGTTCGATCCCCACAGACGGCGTTTGATTCAAATTGGAACAGTATATGGTAACAATTTTTTAAATCAAAAGATTAAGGACAACACATTTGCTATATACTCTAATATTGGAGTACACTGTCACACAATGTGTCTCATAACTATCATGTAATCATATCACAAATTAGCATATATGTTACGAGTACTTGACTTTGGTACACCCGAGTACATTATAGAGTTGATAAAATAACAGAGAAAGTAAAGGCAGTGAACACATACCGCTGCTTGATTAGTTTGCTGAGTAGTTCTGCCAAGCATGAGCCCATTTACAAGTTCCACCATCCCATCATAGCCTTCCTTCTCCGAATCCCATCCAACCTCCTATTATTTCATCACAAATTAATAATTTTCAGCAAAAAAAAGGTGAAAAAAAAAAAAAATTCGTTTCTAAAAGTTTTTCCTGTTTTGATTTGTTTTTGCGAACATTGACTGTCCAAACAAGCTGGACTTTTAGAGACGAAAAAAATCACTTTTACCTCAACTAATTTCTTCCTAAATGAATCTAAAAAGAAACCATCTAGCAAATTGGGCTTGTATTCTGATCTAGTCCTCAATTTATCATCTTCAACCTGCCAAAAAATAACAAAAAAAAGTCAATGAACTATACTGATATATTTTGAGAGTTGGGGAAGCTGAAATTCAAGATTTACCAATTTGGATGAGGATGATGAAGAGCAGAAAACACGAAAATTTCGGGTTTTCGAGTACGATTTGATGGGGAGGTATTGATTTACGGAGTGAGAAATTAAGTATGGAGGATGTTGATATTGAAGAAGATAGAAATTGTTCTGCATTTTTCCCAGAAATTCCACCTTAAAATTTTCAATTAAAAAAAAAATCAAAGAAAATAATAAAAGGACTGGCTTTGCTTTGCTGGCCTTATATATACTCTTCACTACAAGATAACGAATTTTTAACTGCTTTTAGCGGGTTACCATAATTTTTACTCCTTTTCTTTATACCCTTTTACAGACCTAAAGGTTATAAATACTTTGTATTTTCTATCAAGTCCTTATTTTTTTTTCTTCAAACGGCCAAATTAATTGAGAAATTCTAAATACTACACAGTCTACAAACAATACTGATAGGCCTTGCTATGCGTCTGGCAACTGCGTGCAACAGTTGCGTGAACTACCAGTGGTTCCTGCTGTCTAGAGACTGCAGCAAGCCAGCACGACTTATTGCATACTCGTACAAAATTACTGTAGTTTTGCTAGGTACAAGTACTCCGTACATGACATCAAAACTAGTGTGCCTAAGGTCGAAGATTCATGCAGCTCAAAGGCCTCAAGCTAATAAAAATAAAGTCATGATTAGTTTTAATTTTATAATAGTAATAACACTAGAGTGATATAACACAGAGATCAATATACAACTGAACCAACGATCAGTCTCAGGTCTCAGCATAGCTTTCACATTTCAGAGAAAGAGAGACAGAACACATAAGGGAAAAAAACACCAATACCCTGCTTCATACGGAGTAATATGTAGTCATGTACATAAACGGGAACTTCACCACAAAACCCGAGAGAAATTTTTAGCAAAGACACTACAAGAATTTTGGATACCATTTCACTTAATCGTAGCTTAATCTAAGAATTAATTTTCTAAAAAATTTATTGACCAGAAAAAGCCATCAGCAAAAGCTATTCAAAAAAACATTGAATAAAAGAATAATGTGGTCTATGTTATTCCGATTCTTCACTATTTCTTACATACTCTGTATCAATTTCAAATACCATTACAACTCTACAAGACACAAAACTGTACAGTTACTGACAATGCCAATTTTCACGGCAAGATTTGCTTTAGAACTGAGATAAAAACACAACTTAAGTTGCACGAGGGGCACCTCCAGGCTCCAGTCGGCTAGTGTGGAATTGTGGATCATGAAATTGACTTGAGAAGGAAGAAGTACCACAAGCACCTCTGGAATGTCTACCGAAACTCCAACAACATTGCGTGTGTGTGTGTGCATGTGTAGGCCTGTACCCATTCTACAGCTTTCCGCCACTACAGTGTGTGTGTGTGGGTCTGTGACTGTAGGCCTGCATTTGGCTATCCTCCAGAATCCTTCTGCCTTTTTTTTGAGTTAAATGAGCCGCTGGACAAATTGGTGCTAGATGGCTCGTAGAGTATATTGGCAGCCAGTACCTCCTGGTCATCAACTACCTCCAAATACACTTCGTCAGGGTCCATTCCAAATCCAGCCTTCTGATACAAATAAAGTTAATAGGGGTTAAATGGTCGTATTAGCACAATGATTAATTGATCATATCCAATATTCTATCACGATTTTCACAGTAGAACACATTCATACAGTGTGGCTTATGTAGATCCAGAGTGACATAATCAACTATGCTACTTTAGATGATTTTCTCCAGTATGCACAAGCAATACCACAACATTAGACTATATCCAAAGAGGATAAGAATGTAAGGAAAATCAAGTATAACATACTAATTGATATCGCCACATTAGAAGAAATAAGGTCCAGCATCCAACAAAAGCTGACAGTTACTAAAATTAATCTGCTTGTAGTGCTCAATGTTTTTTATAGCAAAAAGATACAACAATTAATAGTTGCTCAGCAAAGTGACAAATTACCTAGTAGTAACATACACTTGACTTCATCTAGCTGCCACAGATCAAATCCAAACCTTATATTGGAAAAGACAACCTAAAATAGATAAAGAGCTGACATTTACAATATACATTGCTCAACTGACTATCCAAATAGAATCTAATCATCCAAATACAACCTATTTTACTTTGGCAGATGGCCCGACCTACCTGCAGCAAAAACACAAGAAGACACTGGACACAAATACTCTAGCTAGCCGTAGTTACCTCACTAACCTTTAAGATATACTCCAGATTCAGTTCACTTCAAAGAAGACTCCTTCACTTTCCTCCTAACACACCACATGTCCCTTGGCTGCTTAGATAGTCAGCAAATTAGCAACCATTCATACACCGCCTGAATAAAAAAGGTTTAATAGGTTGTACTCAGCTATGTATACAGCGTCTCCAGTCAAGAAAAGGCTTCATCTCATTCTTGTAACAGGAGTGAATGCACCGCAAGACCAGACAAGTTTCTCCCTCAATTTGCAGCAGCGGAATCCATACATTATAACTTTATAAGTCATTTTTTTAACACAACCCTTTATCAATGCATGAAATGTTTCCCAAATTGAATTTCAGTTAATTTCAACTTCAGAGTCAAAAGTTGTACAGAAAACTCTATTAATTTCTTAGCAGAATTGAGGGTAAAAAAAGGGGAAAAAAAAAGGATCATCAAATTTCTAAAACTGTGCCTAAAAAAAAGAATGAAAAAGAAAGATAGATATTCAACAAAACCCTGCTAAAGAATATAATTGAATTTTGAATATAATTAATCTGATTCAATTTGAAAGCTAATTGTTATTTAAATCTAGCATTTGCTGCAACAGGGAGACCTCTTCCTACCTATTTGACAAAATCTATTATTCTGCAAAATTGACAGAAGAATTAACTTAGCCAAATCAGAGGAGAGTGGCAACTCATGTAAGATGATGACTGCAGAATAATACAGCTATGTGAAAGAAGAAAAGACAGATTAAGATCTTATGATTGTCCAGATGAAGGGCTGAGGGGGGAATGGGACACAGTGGAAGAACTCAGGCTATTTTGACAATCAAGACAAATGGACTTATTAAACTCATAAGAAGAAGCAATTGTGAAACCATTGCCCGAATTAGCCCCCACATTACCGTGTAATAGTCATAACTTGTTAATAAATGAGTCACATTTACATAACTAAATATCATTAACCTTATACATGTTAATGATCTATTGCAATCTACAGAAAATAACAAGCAACTTAAATTGTTGAACTACTTGTTGGCACTTTTATGGATCCAACAAAGGATGCAAAACTTATGATTGTCAGAGGGGAAGAGGACAAATATTAGCAGAATACTATTATACTAACAATTTGCCTCAATGAAATTGACAGTACACTTGCTGGAAAGTGACAATTGTGAACAATCTGGCTCAAAAAATGTGATATGATCATCAAACACCTTCAAATGGCAAAAGACAATTTAATCAAATCATAATTTGAAAAGATAATGGCATAACAACCTGATTTCCCCATATAAACTGATCTTCAAACCAGCAACACCATTGAATGTATAGGAAGTCAAAGTTTTCAATTGAGTAAGAGTATATGTATATATCCCAATTTACAAGCTTAAAAGCAAAGGGAAAAACAACACCCTACCATATCTATTGGCAGCAATGATGTAGGTTATCCCTCTCTTCAAGCACAGTTCCCTTTGCTACTAAACTTGACTTGAACCTCAGTGCAAAAACCAATGAAACCTAAAATGTCAATAGAAGCCATCTTGTCAATCAAAAGCACCCAAATAAACATCAATAAAGGCCATTTATTATGGTTTTGATTGCAATTTTTACACGAGATAAGAGTCTAACCATTGCTGTCTTAGTTTGATTGATGTACATTCTCTGAAAAATCAAAAGCCCGTACAAACATCTCATACTGAGGTTGCAAGTTGCTGATGCTGAATCAACAAGATACAAGTAACCGCAACATCTCCCTGTGCCAAAATTAATTATAAGCAGATTTTGAAGTGTACCTGGCCCGGAACTCGTGGAATCTATAGCTATTAATTGAGGACGCAACTAGTTAGCGCCTCACCAACAGGATCAAATAATGCCTTGCTTAACTATCAACTGTCTTTTGAATGGAGTGCAGTAATTAGTTTTTCAGAGATTGATCTATCCAGGGTGAATCCCTTCTCCATCATCTGATCCCACAAGCTACAAGCCACTGAAATCTTGTTTTTTCGTATCAGCCCTGTAATTAACAATTTAAAAGTGACCTCATCAGGACAGGGTCCTGCCTTTTGCATATTGTGATACAAACTCATAGCCTCGTTCATTCTAGAAACTTTACACAGCCCAGTTATAAGAGCATTGTATGAGACTACATCTGGAGTTGTCCCATTCTCAACCATGTCATTGAAAACACTTTGACCCGCATCAATTTTTCCCGTCTTACAAAGATGATTAATAATTATGGTATACAAAACACAATCAGGAAAAATGCCCATTCCTGTCATTTGATCAAGAAGACTCTTGGCAATGTTGGAACTTCCTTCCCTAAGAAAAGTTTTTATGAGGATGGTAAATGTCATAGTATCAGGGGCGATACCTTTCCGGACCATTTCCTCAAATAGCTTGTAAGCCCTTTTCGTGTGTTGGCCACTGCATAGTCCCTCGATAATAGTATTATAAGAGACAACATCACATAATCCTTTCACTTCCATGACATCAAGCAACAAATACGCCTTGTCCATGCGCTTAGCTTTGCAAAGACCCTTCAGAAATTGGTTGTAGCTGTATATATCAGGTTCAAGCCCATTCTTTTCCATCTTTTCCATCAGTTTCTCAGCCTCCGTCAGCATAAGCTGATCACAACAATAACCCAACAGTATATTATATGTGACCCGATCTGGCTCACATCCATTCTTCTTCATGTATGATTTGATAGTGAGTGCTTTATTGATCTGGCCAACCTTACAGAACCCACTGATAAGGGCATTATAAACCAGTATACTTGTAGGTGCTCCACATTTCATCATATCTACTATAAGCTCGTAAGCTAAATCAACTTTACCACCACCACATAAACCAAGAACCAAAGCTCTACATGCTTTGTCATCTGGATTCAATCCAATCTTTATCATAGTATGCCAAATCTCAACAGCATTGTCAAATTGCCCTACTTTACACAATCCACTAATAAGTATAGTAAAAGTTACAACATCAGGTTTTCTGCCCTTCTCCATCATATCCCGTAATAAGCTTAAAGCCGAGTCTATTTTATTTTCCTGGCACAACAAATGTAAATAAATATTGTATGCCCATATGTCCGGCACCGATCCAAGCTTTTCCATATCCTCCAACAGATACTCAATGAGCTGATAATTCTTCACCTCACACAAAGCACATATAAATCTCGAATATGTAAAAGAAATCAATGAAAACCCTTGTGGGATCATTGTGTGGTAATAATGCTCAGCTAAGTCAAGACGGGATTGTTTAATTAGAACCCCGATAAATCGATTGTAATCTATACTAAATACTCGACAATTTGAAGTAATCATCTCATCAAAAGTTTCAATCGCTTGATTTATAAGCCCCGCTTTTACAAATCTTGATATAAGAGCTCTATAGACAGATCGGTGTTTGCCAAAACTGCAAATCATATCATGCATTCAACTCTAGGTGGAACGCAATAACACTACCCACTGGGGTCAAAACCATGTCGATCGAAACCTCGACACAGTTAAGCCAAAGTTATTTCTCTCCCTTATACTTCAGCTTTTTTATTTCCTTTCAATTTCAACACTCAAGCTATCCACAATTCACCCCTGTTCAATGATTTCAACCATCAAAACTTCACAAAATAGAAAGCATCATAACAACAATATCTTAGCTAAAGTAGTACTTAAGCTCAACAATGTAATACATTACTTGTATAATAATCACCCAATTTACAAAAATAAATGCCCATATTACTATTAAATAGCTAATCTAGCTATAAAAGAGCTAAAAGCACACAATCCAAAATAAGAAAGCTAAACTCAAAAGATCAAAATCACAAAAAAAAAAAAAAAAAAAAAAAAAAAAACTTCAAAAAATAATACGAAGTATAAATTATGCAAAATCAACAGAACAAGCCCAAATTCATCCAGATTAAACACTAACAATCAAATATATTTTTTTTCCTCAAATCCTAATTAAAAAAAAATACAAATTCTTCAACTGGGTATACATCAATCTTAAATTTATGATATAATTACTAATTAGAAACCCCAAGAAACCCAATAATATGATATGCTCCAGTCAATCACAAACCATTAAAAACCCCAACTGTCTAACACTTACACAGACTAAAAGAAACAATCTTTAAGAAGTTTAAAGCGAAACATAGAAGAAATTTGCAATATTTAAGAGAAAATTACCTTAAACCAAGCTTTAATCTGGAAAGTAAACGAACCCCAGCAATGTAGGAGGAGAGAGAAAAGTGGGGAAGTTGGTAGAAGAAGATGAAGAAGGTTGCGCCGCGGCGGAGATTGGGAGGTCAGGTGGGTGGATTGATGGGCGGCAGAAATGTCAAATCAGTGAGTGAAGTTTTGAAACGAGGAACTCCATTATAGGCTATAATAACTGGTTCTTGTTCAACTTTCAGTTCAATTGGTAAGTGGGCTTTTCTGGTAGATTGAGCACAGATGACTAAACGGGCTTTACTAGTATTGGGGTGAGCTGATTCTATTGATAAAATTCTAAGTAAACCCTAGTAGCTCTAGGTTGTTCTTTTTTGTTCCCTCTTAAATCACACTAGCGGAGATTAGAGAGGTGTCAATTCAGGTCATCGGTTGGACTTAAGTTAACCTTACAAGTAGCTGAGAGTTAGAGTGCATTATATTCATCTGATTTAACTTATTTGAACCAATTTAAACTTATTGAAAAATATTGCTAGGAGTATTAATCTTTATCCTAACTATTTTTTCTTGAATCTATCTTATATTCTTATGTATAGATGTTAATGTTAATATGATTAAACAAAAAGATAGATTGACATGTCACCATTATGACATGAATAAGATTATTAAACTCAAGAATTACTTCACTTGTCTCTATTGATGTTTGTTCTACTAACGTCCCATGGTGCTCTTTAGCAAGATCTTAAGGTCTGTTCATATTTACTGAATTGTGCTAAACTAAACTAAGCTAAACTAAATTGATTAAACAAGTACTCGTATAATGTGAGGTAAATAATTACTTCTAATCTATAAAGACGGTAATACCATAGGGGTCCTAGAAAATGGGAATGAAGCTTCAAGTTATCATTTTTTAAAAAAAAAAAAAACCAAGTTATCATTTATCGATTTAACGAGTGACATTTTTGTAATTAAAATCCCGTTTTGCTTTACGAAAATGCCATTAATTAAAGTTTTTTTTTTTTTTTTTTTCAAAGACATGATACTCCTTCATAAACCCTGCACTGTTAAACGCTCACCAAAATACCAATCCATCACTATTGAGCAGCACCACCAAATGATGCTACAATCACTGAAACACAAATTAAAGGTCACAACCACAATCACCCGCCTCATCACCGGCAACTCTCAACTTTTCCGGCGACTCTCCACCACAACATCACCTATTCCGGTATCAAAACCGTCGGAAAACCGCCATTATATCTCCAAACCAGTTTTACAGAAGAAATTATGGGCGGCATTGAACACAAGCCAAACCGTTTCAGATGTTCTACATCATATTATTCGAAATGGCGAGCAGTTCACTAGCGCTGATCTTCTTGCTTGCATACATACTCTCCGCAAATATGGCCACTACAGCCAATGCCTTGAGGTTGATTTTTTTTTTTTTTGCTTTGCTTCATTTATTTTGATGTTTCTTGAAATGGGTATTTTAGAAATTAGGGTTCTTGTGATTCTATGATTCTGGGTCTTGAGTTATCATCCCGAGACTTTAATTAACTAAGCTAGTTGGTATCGACTCTATTTTTGGTGAATTACTATATGGGTGAACTATATACTACCTCTGGTCCGAATTACTCACAACTTTGGAATATTTTATATCTCACAAATAATACCCCAAACTTGCGAGTAATTTGGACCGGAGTTAGTATATGTACAATATTGTTTTTGCAATGCTTAGTGACAGATTCTAAGACTCAAGTTAGTGACTTTATTGTTTCATGGTTGTGCTTAAATGAAATATATGGTTTCTTTCTTGATTAAGAATTGAGATTTTATAAAGGAGGAGGTAAGGTAAGGGGTGTTTTAAAGGAATGTTGTTGTTGTTAGCTTAGGTTTTGTATTTTGAACATAGGAACGGGAGACGAAACAGATGGGATCATAATAATCTTAATTGCATTGGTTGATGAAGCAATTATTACATTCTGAATGACAAATCATGTAGGACGAGTAGTCGAGAAACCATATACATGAACTGACAGGAGTAACAAGACATCCCTGATATTTGTTATCCTAATTGAACAGGAAACTGATCAATGCTGCTCTATATATGTTTAGTTGGTTGCTTGATTATACAATGGAAATTGGGGAACAAAGTAGTGTGTAACTCTGGCAAATGTACTCTATGCTCTACATGTTACAAAATTTGACCTTTATGTAATGTATTCTATATTCCACTTTGCAAATTTGCATTCATGCTAGCTCTTAAAACACTTGTACTGGAATGAGCTTGATTGTCATGCTAACTTTGACGTTGCTGGTTGAGTGTTTAGGCTAACAGTGTTGCATCTACTTGAGATAAGCTTCATTTTGTTGTACATGATCAAAGAAGGCGACCAATTTATATTTAGGGAGAATATGATTTGGTTTAATTTCCCATGGATGTGAAACAAATGTGGAGCTATTTCGTCTTTGACGATGGGCTTTTAAACTTATTATTCAGACTGCTATCTACAAGTCTAATGTTTAACGGAGTACAAATCATCATTCTAGAGACAACTGGTAAAAGTGTATTCTTTATTACATAGTATTGCATTAGAAGTGCCCTTTGTCAAAGTTGTTGCTCTTTATCTTTTCTATAGCATGCCTTTTTCTCTTCTTTATCTCTCCATATCCTCCTGACAGCATGTATGGATTATGATTTTGACATATGGATAAAAATTGAGGCCAATATGTTTCAGCTGCTGTTAATGTGTCTTTGCCTACTGAGATTTTCATTATGCTGGATATGAAACTTCAATTCCCGCATGATATTTGCATCCAATTCTCTCTCTTTTCTATCGAATTGCTACTTTTGATTTTGTTATCCTTCTGGTCTTGAGTATGCTTTTAAGTTACTGCACTACTAATTGTAGGCACTTCTATCTTTGATTTTTGCAGATACTTGAATGGATGGATAAAGGTAGATCTGAAAATTCAGCTATAGACTATGGATTGCGTTTGCGTTTAATGTGTCACGTTAAGAGCATTGATGATGTTGAGAAATACTTCGACAGCATTCCTCCTGATGCCAAGAACCATTATACATATGGAGCATTTCTAAATTGCTATTGTACTAAAATGATGACGGATAAAGCATTGGCTGTTTTCAAAAAGATGGATGAACTGAAATATGTTTTTAATAATATGCCCTTCAATAGTCTCATGGATCTATACATTAAAGTAGGCACACCGGAGAAGGTGCCATTGCTTGTAGAAGAGATGAAGCAAAGAAAAATCCCACTAACCAACCTCACTTACTACATCTGGATTCAGAGCTATCGACATGCAGTTGATCTTGAGGGTCTTGAACAAGTTATGCATGAAGTTCAAGAGCAGGACTCTGTAAGGGATGATTGGAAAATATACAGCAACCTTGCTGCAGTGTACATCGAGGCTCATCAGTCTGAAGAAGCTAATACTGCCTTGAAACGAATGGAGGAACTTTTTGATAATCCAAGGAGTGCTGACCGCAAAGCATACCATTACCTGATTTCCATGTATGCCAAAACTGGTAATTTAAGTTCTGTTTATAAGGCATGGGAGAAACTGGTGTCAAATTTTGAAGTTTGTCAGAATGCAAGCTACCTTACAATGCTTCGAGCCTTGTCAGCGCTAGATGATATTGAAGGTCTCAAAAAATTATTAGAGGAGTGGGAGATGGGTTGCTTAGCTTATGACGAGAGGCTACCAGCTGTTGTTATAGGTGCTTACCTGAGGCATGACATGCTTGAAGAGGCTGAACAGCTGCTGAGAGATATAAAAGTCAAGGCTGATCGGCAAATAAAGTTTGCCCATGTCCTTTTCATGAACTACTTTTTGGAAAAACATCAATTTGATTCCGCATTGAAACATATGGAAGCTGCAATGGCTGCCAAATGGAAGCCAGTAGTAGAAAAGCTTGATCCTTTCTTCAATCATTTCAAAGAAGAGAAAAATGTTGATAGTGCTGAAGATTTTTGCCAAAAGTTAGAGAAAGTCCAGCCTCTCGACTCAAGGACCTACTTGTGGTTGCTTCAAACTTATGCAGCTGCAGGTCAAATAGCCCCAAATATGCGTCAAAGGATGGAGGGAAGTGGTATAGATATTACCCCTGAGCATGAAGAGTTGCTCCAGAAGATATGCTAGCTATACCCCTTACACCTCCAACTCCCCTGGCAAGTTGGCTCTCTGTTCTGAGTAATGTTTTGAATAGTATTGCTCAATTAGATATGACCGAATCAACTTAGGAGTTACAGTTAAGCTTTTGTTAGGAGTAATGTTGATAATTGTTGTCACATTATTCCAACCTGTAATCCCATATACAATTACTACCAGCCATATTTATCTATCAACAAGTGATATTACTAATATGAATACGAAAATATTCATGTAATTTTGTTTTTGCATTATTTATTTTCCTTTTCTATTAAATTGATCAAACATTTTAATCTTATGTTGAACTAATGCAATAGGAGTCATGTCCATTGAAGACTATCTAATTGGACTACCTTATTCAATAACCAGGTGTAGTTGCCTGTTATAATTTTTTATTTCCCATGTACAAAAATTGAACAAACTTATTTCGCTCCTTTGCTAAAAAAAAAAAAAAGCAAGTTTATTTTGCTTATATTCTCTTAAGTGCACATAATTAGTAAATTTACAAAATTATCATGAGGTATAAGAGCAAAATCGACTTGTTAGTTTGTGCAATTTTGTCAAAATGTATCTACGCATTTGGAGCCAAAAATTAGAGTTGGTTTACTCATTTGTACAACCGAAACTTAACAAATAATTGAACCGATTGTATGGTGAAGATGTTATTCGGATCTCGTAATCCCTAATCACCCCTTCTTGGTCCATAACATAAGAACATAAACCCTTGATAAACCCCAACTCCACCCGCATTACCAAACAAACAACACAATGTTTTTACAATCACTAAAACACAAATTCAAGCTCACAACCACCACCTTCCGTCTCATCTCCGGCGAGTCTCAGATTCTCCGGCGACTCTCCACCGTCGCCCCGCCAGTTCCGTCTAAAACTCCGCCGGAAAATCGCCGTCACATCCACAGACAAGATTTGTATCAGAAGATATGGTCGGTGGTAACTTCAGGCGAAAGGATTCACGATGTTTTATTCAGGGTATTGCGAAATGGGGAGCAGTTTCTTAAGACTGATCTTATATTTTGCCTTAAAGATCTTCGTAAGTTTGGCCACTACAATCAATGCCTTGAGGTTAGGTTTACTTTTATTTCTGTTTTGGGTGAATTTATGCACGAAATTTGATTTTTTGTTTCTGCCCAGATTTTGTTTTGCAATTTCCTGAAATGGGTATTTGATTAATTGTGGATTTAGCTAGGTCTTGATTCTTGAATACAATCCAATGTTTAAAGTTTGCATTTTGTTTGACTTAATTAGGAATTTTCTCTCTCATGTATGAACTATGAAATTATGAATGAATTTGTAATGTTGATCAATTGATGGTTGTTACTAAAAACTGATGCATATGCAAATCGCAATGCTTAATGTAGAAAATTCTAGACTCTAGCAGGTAAAGTTGCTGCTGATTTTTACTATGAACTATGAATTAACTGTGTGAAACTTTTATCTTTATGCAATGGTTGATACCTTAGTATATGAACTGTCCATTTCTTATATTATGGTTGGGAATGCATTAATGGAGAAAAATAGGGGTGTGAAACGATATTTTGTTGCTGTTTGTGTAAAAATAATAAAGGAATTGGTGGAGATACAATGGAGAGGATCCTTATGTCTATTTGTAGTGCTAAATGAAGCAAATACTACATTCTAAGAGACAAACTAGTGGCCAACTAAGTCAAGTTGGAGTTCTTGAAGATTTTCAATACCTAATAGGTTCTGTGTGTTTGGTGAAAGTTAATGGAATTTTGGCATTAACTTATGATTTAGGCAATAATTAGGCATATGAGAGTTCTAAAAGGCTCAATTTTGACTAAGTCCAGACAGCTTTAATAAAATAAGGACAGTTTAGATGAGTTCAAACATATTCACAAATTCACAAGTAGAAGTAAGTTCAAGTAATTGTAGATAAGTTCTGATATATTTATAAATATATAGGTCAAAATAATTTGAAGAGAATACACCCTTTATTTTATTGGCAATATGGTAGTTTAAAGTGCTTATATCTTAGCATAATCATAGGGTTTTACTGGTACACAACTCTTGCAGTCTTGCCAATTTACTTGCAAAATTCTACATGTTACTCCGAAGTCCGAACAAATCTTCACCTAAATATGTTGGCACTTGGCAAATATGCATACATGCTTGCCTGTCGATTGTGAATCTTACTATGCTTGTTTATCTGACCCTATATGACAAATATAAGTAAATAGATTTGCTTCTACTTTGTTCCTATATTTTTTCAGAGATGATGACCAAATTGATTGCAGGGGGTATATAGCTTGGTTTTATTTCCCATGATTATAAAACAAGTGCAGATCATTCTGTCTTGGAAGGCGAGTCTTAAAACTAGAATTCAGTCCAATATCTACAATATCCAATCAAACCTACTATCCATCATATTCTAGATAATAGTAGTCCATAAAACAGGTTAAAATGTGTGTTCTTCAATCTTTTATTATTACACTGGACGATATATTGATTCTCTCTGCTGCATTCTGGCATGCATTAGTTTGTTTCTTTCTCCCTCCTTTCTATAAATCACGCCCCTATTAATAGCTTCAATGTGTGTTCTGTCTATAAACATGTGTGCATAACCTTCTCCTTAATCCTTTCTCCTATGTACTCTAATGGACTGCTCCTATTAATAGCTGTCTCAAATAGCCATCTAATTTTGACTTTTGGCTGCAAAAAACTGAGGACCTAGAACATCTTAATTATAATCAGGGGATTGATGATCGTAATCCCTCCAGAGGAAGCCGAAGCCATAACCCCATGGCCGTTGAGAAAGTAATATCCTAGGGTAGATTTGTAATATATTAACCCAATTCCCGTATTATTCTATTGTAACAACACAATAGCTTATAAAGAATAAGTGAGTTGTTAAAATGAAGCATAATCAATCAATAACAGCCTTAATCCCATAAGTGAGGTCAGCTACATGAATCAAAAGTGATTATTCCGTATATTCTCACAAAAATCTTCTTACTCCATCCCTTACGATCAGCCCTCATTCTCATGCAAATTCATTTCTTCATATCCTTCCTAACTCCTTCCAACCACGTCATTATCGATCCCCCTCTACCTCATTTAACATCTCCATGATCCCACTCTTCATACCGGTACACCCTTGGTCTTTGTCTTACATGTTTGAACCAACGATGACGATTTTCCCTCAGCTGCAACACCCACTTTCTTGCGAATAATTTCAATTCTTATTTTATCTCTTAGAGTGTTCTTGCACATTCATCTTAACATGTGCTTTTCCGAAACCTCCATCTTTTTAATTTGCTCATTAGAAGCTCAACATTCTATACCATAAAGTTTTAGTCTCATGGCAGTCCTATAGAATTTCCCCTTCAAGTGTAAAAGAGAATGCTTTCGTCAGATAACACTCTCTTCTCTATTTAAGCCACCCTTACTTAATCATGTGGGTCACGTCTTGATTAATGTCGCCATTCTTATGAAAGATCGACCAAGATATTTAAAACACTCACCCATGGCCAAATCCTTTATGTCCAAACTAACTACATCATCGCTTATTCCCCTCTTTTACCAAAGCGGCGTACCAAATATTCAATCTTGCTCCGACTTAGCTTAAACCCTTTAAATTCAAACCTTTGCCCCCATTGCTCCTATTTGGCATTAACCCCATCTTGAGTTTCATCCACCAAAACAATATCATCCGCAAACAACATACACCATGGAACCTCATCTTGAATTGGCTTAATTACTCCATCTAGAACCGTTGCAAAAAGAAAAGGGCTTAACGCAGACCCTTGATGCAATCCAACTATAATAGGAAAATCTTTTGTCAACCCACCACATGTCCTCACATTTGTTGGCACATCCTTCACTAGGTCCAAATACCTTCGTAAGATACATATCTTCAACATTACCCACCACAGTACCTCAACTTAAATTACCAAAAATTTCTTTTTTCTTCTTTTTTTCTCTAATTTAGGAGCATTGCTACAACTTTCTTTCTATTCTTGTCAAAAAGATTCGGATTAATCTTCCCATTTAATTAGGAACAGAACACCTGTTTGAGATAATTTGATTGTTTGTATTTATGAGCTACTTGTAGATAAGAATTTTAACTCCATCATAGTGTTAATTTTGCATTCAGTTCCCTCTAATATGCTTTCTGCATTGCAGATACTTGATTGGATGGATAAAGGTAGATATGGAAATGCTGCTACAGACCATGCATTGCGTATAAATATAATGTGTAAAGTAAAGGACATTGATGAGGTTGAGGAGTACTTTGACGGCATTTCTCCTGATCTCAAGAACCAATATGTATATGGAGCACTTTTAAGTTGCTACTGTACTAAAATGATGACAGATAAAGCATTGGCTCTTTTTAAAAAGATGGATGAACTGAACTATGCATCCAATGATCTGACCTTCAGTAACCTCATGAGTCTTTATATGAAAATAGGCCAACCAGACAAGGTGCCTTCTCTTGTAGAAGAAATGAAGCAAAGAAACATCCGACTAACCAACCACATATACTACATCTGGATTCAGAGCTATCGATATCATGTCAATCTTGAGGGTCTTGAGCAAGTTATGCTAGAAGTTCAAGAACAAAGCTCTGTAAATGAGGATTGGCAAATCCATAGCAACCTTGCTGCAGTGTATATAGCGGCTGGTCAGTCTGAGAACGCTAACGCTGCCTTGAAAAAGATGGAGGAGCTTTTTGACAAGCCTAAGAAAGCTGACCGCAAAGCATATCATTTTCTGATTTCCATGTATGCAAGTACCGGTGATTCAGAGTCTGTTTATCAGGCATGGCATAAACTGAAGTCAAGATTTAGTGTTTGTCCAAACATGAGCTACCTTGTTATGCTTCGAGCCCTGTCAACGCTAGATGATATTGAGGGACTTAAAAAGTTTTTGAAGGAGTGGGATATGAGTTGCATAAATTATGATGACAGACTCCCAACTGTCCTCATAGATGCTTACCTTAGCCATAACATGCATGAAGAGGCGAAGCATCTGCTAAAGGACGCTGAAGATAAGGCTGAACAAAAAATAAGGATCGCTCATGTTGTTTTCATGAACTACTACCTGGAGAAACATAATTTTGATTCTGCTCTGAAGCATATGGAAGCAGCAATGGCTGCCAATTGGAAGCCATTAGTAGATAAACTTGATCCTTTCTTTGAACATTTCAAAGAAGAAAAGGATGTTAATGGTGCTGAAGACTTATGCAGTAAATTAGAGAAAGTTCAGGCTTTTAACTCGAGAACCTGGTTGTTGTTGCTTCAGGTTTATGCAGCTGCAGGTAAAACAGCCCCGGAAATGCGTCAAAGGATGGAGGAAAATGGTATAGATATAGGTGCTGAGCATGAGGAGTTGCTCCAGAAGATATGCTAGCTGTCCAATGCCCTGGACATTTTTCTTATATGTTTTAATTAAAGTTGCTGAAGCCTGAAGTAAGTATCCCTGAATTAACTTAGGAGTCAAATTAAGTTTTGGTTTGGTGTACCCTTAATTTTTTGGCTTAGTGATAAAGTTTTAGAAACATGCAACCAGAGATTATTGAATTCTGTTGGTTAGTGATGTTATAATTTTTGAAATTTGATGTCATAATTAAAAGAGTTGTTATCTTTAGGAATTAAGATTCTTATGAGTAAATGCCAAATATCTCAAAATATTTCCTAATAAAGTTGTCTTAATTATATGCAAGTTATTTGACCAATATAATATTACTATTACCGCGTAACGGGATATCCGGGAAGATTTCCCGACTGGCGTGAGTGGTTGTACAACACTGCGTGACTAATGTGAGTGGTTTTTACACTACGTGCTAATTTGAGTGGTTGGTACATTGGCTATTGTGAGTGGTTGGTACAATACGACAATTATTTTGGGAGGACATTTGAAATTTGAGTCTAATTATAGTCTTTTAGCTGAGACATCCGGCTATAAAACCCCGATGATGGGCATGGGAGCTAACAAAAACATACAAAATGATGCATAGACTCTTAACCAAAACAAGGTCTCTAAACACCACCAGGCGTATGACGATTCCGGCAGGTTCTCGTTTTTTCCGGATTCTTTTTTCAACAGCACCGAGCTTTACCCCTGAAAATCCACCCATAAGGCGTCTGGAATTCAGCAACCATAATCTTTACAGTAGATTATCGTTGGTGCGGTCCACCGGTGAGAAAGCTTCTGATGTTTTGGACCAGATTTACAACAACAATCAATTGAAAAGGGAGGATCTTGTTCAATGCATTTTGATGCTATGTAAGGATGGCCATTACCAGCTTTGCCTCGAGGTAACTTAACTCATCCTCTTTAATATTGGTATAGGATTTAGCAAACCCTTGTGTTGTTTTGACATGCACAGCGTCTGGCATAAATTACATTTCTTATGATATTTATCTCATGATTCATGACAAAATCACATGTCCGATCCATTGGTGTTGTTAATGCTTAATTATTCTCCAAGTCCTGACCCCTTTGCTTTTTCTGTAATTGATACTTGATTGTAGCCGTGCTGATGATGCCTTTTCTGTAATTGATATGTATGTATATATATATATATATATATGGTATAAAATGAATTTGGAATGAAATTAGTGAGACTGAGAGTAATCAGAGTAATAATTTTTGTGCTTGTTTCACTTGATTATGATTTTGCGATCTTGTTGATTTGTGAGTATTTTGCCCCTATTGATGATATGGGAATTGAATTTTGTGGAATTGCTTTAGATTCTGGAATGGATGGAGAAAGGTCAAATTGGTCATTCAGCGTTACATTTGAGTATGATATGTGAAGTTAAGGGTATTGATGAAGCAGAGGAGTTCTTTTATAGTCTTCCTCCTGATGAGCATAACAGAGCCACATGTGGTGCTCTTTTGCATGGCTATTGTTTTAAGAAGATGATTGATAAGGCATTGGCTCTTTTCAATAAGATGGATGGGATGAACTTTGTATCGAGTGAGGTGGCCTATGCACATCTTATTTCTCTCTATATGAAAGTGGACCAGCCTGAGAAAGTGCCTCCTCTTATACAGGAGATGAAGCAGAGAAATATCCCCATAAGCTGTGTGTGCTACCAACCATGGATCCTAAGCTATGCGTGTCTTAATGATCGTGAGGGTATAGAAGAAGTCATAAAAGAGGTTCGACTACAGAGATCTATAAAAGACGAGTGGCTTATATATATCACTTTTGCTTCAGCATATCTCAAGACTGACCAATTTGAAAAAGCTGACCAAATTTTAATACTGCTTGAAGAAATCTTAGATAATTCATTTGATAATCTTGACTATGTTGGATATCATGTTTTAATTAACCTTTATGCTTCTTTAAGTAGATTAGAGGCTGTCAATAGGATATGGGAAAAGTTAAAGTCAAGATCTGACGATTATGACAACTTATGCTACTTAACTATGCTTCAAGCCCTAACAAAGTTGGGTAATATGGAGCTTCTAAAAAAGTGCTTCATGGAATGGAACTCCAACTATAAGAGTTATGATGCCAGGTTACTTACTGTTGTAATTGGTGCTTTCCTGAGGCATGACTGGTTTGAGGAGGCTAATCTGATTCTGAAGGATGCTGCAGATGGAGGTGGAGATAAAGCTTGTGCTGCCCATGTCACTTTCATGGATTACTACTTGGAGAAACGCCAGATTGACCTTGCTTTGAAGCATTTGGAAGTGGCGCTGGCTAACCAATGGGTTTGGCATTCATTTGCAGGGAAACTTAATAGATTTTTTGAGTATTTTATAGAAGAGAAGGATGTTGATGGTGCTGAAAAGTATTGCGAAATATTGGAGAGAAGCCAGCCTCTTGTTCCGGCGACCTACTTGGGGTTGCTTCGGACCTATGCAGCTGCTGGGAAAACGGCACCTGATATGTGTAAGAGGATGGAACAAAGTGCTATAAATATTGGAACTGAGCTTGAGGAATTGCTTGAGAAGGTATGCCCTAATTGAGTTAGATGTTGCAGATTTACAAGCTGTGGAATATCCTGAAACAGCTTCACTGTTTTGGGTTGGGGGGGGGGGGGGTGTTTAAATAATGTCAGAGAATTGTTTCTCTCTCTTTTGAATCAGACTGTTTGAATTCTAATGTGATGTTATTTATGATTGTGTCATTGAGCCTTGTATCTTTTTTAATTTCTTTGTTTTAATATAAAGTAGACATGATTTAATACTGCAAAGCCTACAACAGTTCAGAATGCATACCAAAACACAAGTCCTCATTCTCGAATGCTCTTTCCAGCAATTAACAATGACTATTGGTCTACAGTAGTCTGTAATGTTTCTAACAAGACCAATAATAATGCAGACAACACACTTTGACCTAAACTGAGGCTCGTTTATGTCTAGATGTGTGTGATGATGCATACTGATAGGGCTGAAGTTAAGATTTCTTCTGTCTGCTTGATTTGTAATACATTGCTGCATTAGCTTATGTCTTCGTACTGTTTCTTATTCTTTCAACATTCTATTTATTTCTTCCCTGAAATTGCATGGTGTTAGCTAGGCACATCCATGACAGGCTGTTGGTTTAAATCTTTGCAAATAAGGTTGTTTTGGTCTCTATATTGTATAGATGATTCAGAAGAATATATGATCTTTAATGGCTTTAACATTGCATGCTGTTGTGATTTCCACCATCAAATACTGCAGGACAATAGTCTATATTCCTCCCTTTGTTTTAATTCTTTTATCTAAAAGCTTAAGTTGTGTTACATATGCACTCCAACATTTACAGTTCAGAATTCTTTCAACATAAACAATTTACTAGGAAAACTGAACTTATTCACAGCCTTCTTGTCAAACAGACCTACTATTTTACCTGTGTTACATATGCATTCCAACATTTACAGGTCAGAATTCTTTCAAAATCAACAGTTATTAGGAAATCTGAGCTTACTCACATCCTTCTTGTGAAATATGCCAACAATTATAACTTGATAATCCGATAACTTCTGAAGCATATCATTCACAAGCTATTCTCATGATTTACAAGCTATTTTAGCAGACCTCTTCAACAGTTAGATGTCGAGTCTGCATCAGTAATTTGTTCAATTTGTGGAGTGATTTAGCCATAGCCTGTGCATTTTTTCTGCAGTTATACCAGTGAGATGGATTGAAATGGCTTCTCAGATATCCTGCTTTTGTTTAAAATTTGATCATATTCTCTCTATGGTCATATCCTGTAAACTAGATGGATGATTGTTCAAACAGAATATGATTGCAGTTTCGCGTAATTATTTGAGCTGTATGTATTCTGCAACTTTTCTCAATGGAAGCATAGTTTCAAGCACTTGGTATTATAACTGAGTGTAGAATTTTTGTTTTGGACTGTTAAAATCACTATTATATTTGGTTAGATACTGTATTTCATAAATTGGGAAAATCACACCAAATCATTCAATTACCAATCAATTAAGCAGACTTTTGATCAGCCAACTTAAAAATTACAACTCCTAAAATCATTTTTTCTTCCATATATGTTACTTTTCTGTCGGATTAAATGGGGCAATCTTAGTGGGACGAAGAGAGTACTAATTTTACTATAATTCTACCCTACATACAAAACCTTTTCAAAGTATCACCCTCAAAACACACACCATCCTGCAAATCGTCTTCCCTCGGATGAATACGTGACTGCTTCGAAACATTCGAGTATTCATCTGATATTTCAAGGTGGAAGTCCAAGGAGAGGGAAGCAGAATTATGAGCTTGGTAGTAAGAACACTTGAGAATACTATCAATAACATATGCATGGGAACACTCATCTACCTTCATGTGTTCCAACCACCCTTGAATCTTCTTACATGCATTGGACAACTCTAGCTCAAACTCCGGCCCACCGTGGTTTGGAAAGAATCCACGGGCATTGTCCGTGAATGTCATCGCCTTCTCGGTGTCAATGACGCCTTTGCGGAGGTCTCGGCAATATATATTGTTTCGGATGAAAACAATCGAATCTCGGAAGATCCTTTTATCTTGAGGGAACTTGGTCTCGGTCCGAACGACGCAGGAGCCGAGGGTTTCCTGCACAACAAATACACGTAAACTAGCCTCGGGGGGGACGCCGAGGAAGGCCCCTCCGATGCTTAAGTCAGTATATTAGAGAGAGAAAGCTGTGCAAGAGTTTAGTTGCTTGAGGCTTTATTGTCTTTGTCTTCGTCTTACCAAGAATTGACCAAATTGTTGGCTTTTATACCTTGGCTAATGAAGGAGGCGGATTGGGCCCGGAAGTCAGTTGGGCTGGGCCAAGCTGATTGGGCCGTTGACTGACCTTGACATGGCTTTGAGGATGTTGATTTTTGACTTTAGCATATTTGGAGAGTTGAACCTTTGCCTTGGGCTTTTAATTGGATCATTCAGTGACCAGGCCCAATTGGACTAAATTGGACCCAAACAACTTGCCCCCCAGACCCGATTTGGAAGGATGACGGGTCGGGTTTGATTTAACCAGAAAAGGAGGGAAGTGAATGATTTGCTGATCCAAAAATGTGAATTTAAACCGTAATTAACCCATGATTAATGAGATAACAACAGTTAATGTGGATGATTGCGGAAGTTGGACGGGTAGTGGGCGATTTAACTGCAAGGTCGTGTGTTTAACGGCTACTTAGTGGGGTGCTTGAGAGAAATTGAAACGCAGACTCCTTGAATTCCCATTTCTGGAGATATAAATAGAGGCGCGTCTTCTCTCCCCACTCACTCATCAACACAAACCCAGAATTCTCAAGAACGCTCAAGAGCCCGCATCAAAACTTCGCAAATTCCCCGAGCATTAAGCTTAGAAGCTGAGACTTGTCACTACCAATTCGTAAATCGGCGGCTTTTGCTTCAGATCAAGGTAAATTCCTTTGATTTTATTTCATTTTTCCTCGACTTTGCACTCTTTCCCCTTTTTCGACTTTTTCCTTCGAAATTCGTCGATGGTGAGGGGAGTTAGAGGTGGAGCCCGTGCTCCAAGAAGAGCAAGGCTAATCCCCGATCCCAGGGACAGGATTGGGACCTGGAATGGACGAAGGACAGAGTCTGACCCTGCTGAAGGGGTTAGGGCGACTCCCATTTCTTCGGCTCCTCCTCAGAGGGCTGAGGGGGTGAGAGCTTCAGGACGGGATGATGAAGTTCCCGCTGTCCTTTGGGATATCCTCCCAGGGTTTTCAGAGTGGGAGGATGCCGAAGTAGCTTCGGCCATGATAAAGAACCGTCCCTACTCATGGTGGGTAGAGAACGCCGATCAATATCGATTTGCTGAGCAAATTGAGTTGCACTACGGCATTTTTGAAGCTGATGGATATTGGTGCCGAATGCCCTCAGCATCCGATAGAATCCATCGTCCACCCCCGGGGTATGTGGGGGTGTACACGAGACAGCTTCAGTATGGGCTGAGGTTCCCTTTGGACGTATTCGTCCGAGACTTGCTGATCCATTACAACATTTCCCTGTGCCAGCTGACCCCCACCAGCATCCGAAGGGTAATGACGTACTTATGGGTCTGCAAATTCTTCAGATACGTGCCGAACCTGCACTGCTTCAGAAAGCTCCATCGGCTAGTGCCAAATATTCAGAGTGGGCACGGAAGCCATGGTTCTGGGTGGTATCGGATTGAGTCTCGGCCCCCGTTCCTAACCATGTGGCCGAACGACTCTTCAGACAAGGACTGGAGAGGTCAATGGATTTGGGTTAGGGCGCCCACGGAGCCGAGCCATCCTTATGTTTTCAGCGCTCCCCGGTATCTTGCCGAGCCGGATCCTGATATGGGAAGTTTAGGTCCTCCCGAAGATAGCGGGCCAGACCCGAACCTTAATCAGCAGAACATCTTCGGCAAGCTGCCGAACCGGGGAGGCAGCGGCCGAATGCAGCATATCCCGGAGACTTGGCTCCCCGATACGCACTATGTTTTCCAAGAGAATATGCTGGCAGCTGTCGGCCTCAGCCGAAAGTTTAGGGATGGTAATCTTCTTCGGCTGGGGCCGAGGCCTTTTAATTATCTCTTTTCTTCTTTCATTTTGCTTTCTTGTGATGTGCCGAACTAACTGAATGGACTTCTCCCCTTTTCTTTTTCAGAACGGGACGAGACCAACATCGGCATTGATTACGCTCGCCTTGGCGTCAACCGAGAACGAGTCGTAACTGATCGGGCTCCCCCTATCACTGAACCAAGGCGCCGAGAGGTTCACCTAGACTCTTCCCACTTCCAAATTGAGGCTGTTGCTCTGTATCAGAGGCAGAAGCCTTGGTGGAAGAAGAGGGATCCCTTGTTTCAGCTGCTGGAAGAAGAAGCTGAAGCTGCCCGTACAGCCGAAGAGGTTGCACGGGTTATTGAAGCTTGTGAAGGAGGAGAAGGGTCCTCCAGAGCTGCTGAAGCCGAAGCTGCAGCTAGAGCAGCTGAAGAAGACGAGGCTTTGCTGAAGACCTCGGTGAGTTTTTAGACAACTTTTTTCTTTCTTTTTTTTTTTTTTTTTTTACTCACACTCTTCTTCCCCCTGTCTGTTACAGTCTGAAGAGAGTAACAGACACAGAGAAGGCAAAGCTCCTGTTCGTCCCGAAGATCAAATACAAGAGTCTTCAGATTCAGATATGGACGAGCAGCCCCTTCTGAAAAGGCGCCGAAGGATGGCCATCATCGGCCCTCATGATTTTCAGCAGAGGCCGATGACCATCGGCGTCGCAATAAGGGAACCTGAGGAAGGCAATGGATCGCCGAGGGTTCCCCAGCCAACACCCCAATCTCCTCAAAAGACCCCTCCACCACCTCCTGAGATGGAGGTGGATCAGAGAACTCCCGGACCTAAGGGAGGGGTCCAAGAAGAAATCAAGGAGAGTGCTGCTGAGCACGGAAATAAAGATGCCGTGATGTCAAGTGCTGAAGGCTTCACGGCAGATATCGCAAGAGAGGTTGAGGCTTTCGTCCTCACCCCTGAAGAAGAGGAGGTCATAGTACTTGACTCCTCTGAGAAGGACGATGCTGAGACAACCAAAGCTAATCAAGCTCCATCGTCGTCCTTCCCTTCTTTCCAGACTCTGCATTCTGGAGAAATGGGTTTCTCGGCCCCCCGAATTCCAATCCCAGATCACATCTGGGACCTCATATGGGGTCAAAACCGAGAAGGAGCTGCAGCCTACTTCGGCAATTTTGCTGGCATGTCCGAAGTAGACAGGGCAAGGATCTGGTCGCTGAAGGCCACTGCTGGGATGGGCGAATCCAGTAGATCAGTTCCTGACCCAGCCAGGTCTAACCAACTGCTGATGATGCAGGTAATTTTCCTTGCCTTGATTTCTTTCTGAACTCAACCTTTCAGCTATTATTTTTTACTTTTTTAACTTGTGCCCCTGTTTTCAGTTCGTGCACAATCAGACTCTCACTGTAGAGCTGATAGATTCCCTACAAGATAGGGTGGACGCTGCCGAGCACGATCAAAGGGTAGCCGAGGAAGAGCTAAAGCTTGCTAAGCTGAAGCAGGCAGCAGCTGAAGAGAAGCAGCAGGAGGTTGAGGAGTACGGTAAAAAAGCTGCCGAAGCTCTGAAAACCTTCTGTGATGCTATGGAGATGGAGGTTTTTCCCCCACTGATGGAAGGGGAAAAATTCCTCCAAGAGCACCTGGGGGTGGACATCTCCAAGTTCAAGGCTGCTATCGAGAGCCGAATCCAAGGAGCTGCTGCACAGGCTGAGGTGCAGCATCAGCTAGAATCTCTTGAAGCCAGCAGAATGGCTGCTGAAGAGATGCTCCAAGCTAGGATGTCCAACTCTCAAGGGCTGCTGCTGCTGCTGAAGCTCAAAGAGCTAAGCTACAAGAGGCTGAGGATCAGCTCACTGCCAAGAAGGAAGAAATGGTCCAAGTTCAGGCCGAGGCTTCCCAGGTTCAGCAAGAGTTTACCGAGCTGAAAGGCTCCTCCTCCAAGCTCGTCGATGAGCTGAAGAGATCCGAGGAAGACTTGGAGGAGACGAAGAAGAAGTTGGCCGATGCTGAGGCTCTACTCAAAGTCCGTATCTATACCCAAGAAGAGTATGAAATGGGTTTTAGAAACGGGTTCAGAGTGTGCCGAAGGGTCTGCCTTCATGCTGAGCCGAAGCTGGACTGGTCCAAATGTGCTGAATGGGTCCAAGATCCCGAAGACCCTCACATGAAGTATGCCACTCCAATCGAAGCTGAAATCCTTAAGGCTGAGGAAGCCGAGGAAGAAGCTGAGAGGATGGAGTTGGAGGCTGAGCAGAGGGAAAGGGAGGCTCGGCAGAGTGCAAAGCCTGCTTCTTCTGCTGCTGGAGCTGAGACCACCATTGGGCCCAATGAAGCTGATCAGTCTGATCCTCAGGCTGAAGCATAGGAACTCGGGCAGTCGTCTTCAGAATCTTGCGGTTCATCATGCGCTCAACTTTAGACTTGCCGCTTTCTGAATTTTTGCCTTTTGTTTTTTTTGCTTCAGCTTGCCTTGTCGTACAACAGCTTATTATATTTTTATTTTGCCTGTACGTATTTCGGCAGCTGTTACTTTTCCGCTTGTGGGCGGCTGCCGACTATTTTTGTAATTCAACATTTTTATTTCAAAGAAGTTCACTTTCTCAGCTTTCTTGTGTATTTTTTTTCTTCGCTTTACCAGTCTTCGCACTTTACTGCTTTCTTTGAATGATCTTTCAAATATTTGCTAAGTGCAGAACTTCGGCTAGCGAGAATCATTTCTGCTGAGACTTCTTTTTGCCGTTTGTACTCGGATGTTTTCAACTTGTGAAAAAACTGACATAAGTATCAAACTTCGGCTGAGCTGAAGGGTATTAGATCAGTTGTGCCATTTCTCTATTTCCCTCTGCCCCCCAGAAATCTGAAGATGAGGTCTTCTGAATTCTGGAATGGCTGATAATCTTTCTCGGCTAAGCCGAGGATCTTTGAACACTTTGCTTTATTTTCTACATCTGTTTTTTAAAGTACTGATTTCCCACCTGAGAGTTTTCACTCTAGAGATGGTACTCTTGTGACACTTTCTTCAATTCATCCAAGGGAACAACTATCCGAAACACCATGCCGGGGCAGCAGTTTATCTGAAGTACGAGGCATCATCATGCAATACTTCAGAGTTGCAACTACCACCCGGAACTGATTCATCCGAAGTACAAGGCATCACTATGCAATACTTCGGGGCTTTATCAGTTCCTATTTTTTAGGCTATGTTTCGGATAAGTCTATGGCCTTTTTGCCCAAAGGAACAGATTCTCCGAAGTACAAGGCATCACTATGCAATACTTCGGGCTTGTATCCTTTTTTGGCAGGTTTTACGGCTTGCCGAGGTACAAGGCATCATTATGCAATACCCCGGACAGCGCCGAATGAAACCTTGAATTTTTGAAAAACCGTAGAAAGCATAAAGACTTAAAGAATACACGCAATCTGAATGAATACTGGCTCGATGGCCTTTTTACAAACAAAATCAGTGTACTTACATGGATTGTACTATCCGAAGGATTTACACATAGTATTTTTTGAGCACATCGGCATTCCAATGGTTTTTCAGCTCGGTGCCATCCATTTGTTTGAGTCTGAAAGTACCGGGCTGAAGCTCTTGATAAATTTCATAAGGTCCCTCCCAAGATGCTGAGAGTTTGCCATGAATGCGACTTTTTTGAACAGCTGCAGCATTCCTCAGAACTAAATCCCCAACTCTGAGAGGTCGTTGATAGACTCTTCGGTTGTAGGACTTGCTCATTCTGAGCTTGTGTGCAGCCATCCTTTCTCGGGCTAGATCTCTAATCTCGTCAAGGAAGTCGAGGGACTCTTTCATGAGCTGCTCATTTTCCTCGGCTGAGAAGAGATTCACTCGTAGGCTTTCTGAGCCCACTTCCACTGGAAGCACTGCTTCGGATCCATACACCAGCTGAAAAGGTGAATGCCCCGTTGCCTCCTTCTCGGTTGTCCGGAGTGACCAGAGGGTTCCCGGAAGTTCCTCTACCCACTTGGACTTTTGATCCTCTACTCTTTTTCTGAGAGCGTTAAGGATCTGTTTATTTCGCGGCTTCGGCTTGGCCATTACTCTGAGGGTGGCAAACCGCGGAGTAAGCCAATTTTATCCCGAATTGATCAGTGTATCGGCGCAAGGGCAGGTTGTCAAACTGTCTGCCGTGGTCGAACACAAAAACTTTTGGGATGCCGAACCGAGTTATTATGTTCTGCCAGATGAACTGTCTGACAGTTTGCTCAGATATGCTTGAAGCAGCTTCCGCTTCAATCCATTTGCTGAAATAGTCGATTCCGACTATCAGCCACTTTCTTTTGTATGGGGCCTCGGGAAAGGGTCCCAGAATATCCAACCCCCATTGGCAAATGGAAGAGGATTAAGAATTGGCTGGAGATCTTGGCATGGCCGATGGATCACCGGTGCAAATTTTTGGCATTTCTCGCATTTTCTGACCATGTTCTTTGCATCCGAGATCATTGTAGGCCAAAAATACCCTGCCCTGAGAGCTTTGTGGGCTAAGGTTCTCCCTCCTATGTGGTTTCCGCAGATGCCGAGGTGAATCTCTCGGAGAATATAGTCGGCATCCGTTGGACCCACGCATTTCAACAATGGAGCGGAGAAGGATTTTCTGAGGAGTTGGCCGCCGAAGACGAGGAATCGTGAACTGATCCGCTTTATCTTGGAGGCCGAATTCCTATCCTCGGGGAGCTCGTCCCTGAGTTTATAAGCCAGGATGTCATCCATCCAGCTCGGCTCGAGTGCAGCGCAGCAGATTGATATTGCTTCGGCTACACTCTTTTCTCGGCGCACCTCCACATAGACAGAACGGCTTAACTCAGTCAGAGTTGAGCTTGCAAGTTTGGAGAGTGCGTCCGCTTGAGCATTTTGACCCCTTGGGATCAGCTCTACTTCGAAAGATCTCAGCTTCGCAATTGTCGATTTGATCCTTGTGAGGTAAGCTGCCATTGAAGGCTCTTTAGCCTCATACTCCCCCGGATCTGATTGGCGACCAGCTGAGAATCTGTCTTGAGGTAGACATGCTCGGCTTCCAACGATATGCACAGGTCTAAGCCAGCAATGGCTGCTTCATATTCGGCCTCGTTGTTAGAGGCTTTGAATGAAAATTTTAGTGCATACTCGAAGGTTTTGCCTTCGGGAGAGGTAATGACGACCCCTGCCCCCGAACCGTTCACGGTGGAGGACCCATCCGTGAAGACGGTCCAGATTTTCCTCCTTGCATCCAGAGTTTCCTGATAGGAGCACTCGGCCAAGAAGTCTGCCAAGGCTTGCGCCTTGATGGCTGTTCTCGGCTGATAACCGATACTGAACTCGGTGAGCTCGAAAGCCCACTTTGCTAGTCTACCGGATTTTTCAACCTTGCCGAGGACTTTCTCTAACGGCTGATCAGTTAGAACCGCTATTTGATGAGAATCAAAATAGGGTCGCAACTTCCGAGCAGCCACCACCACTGCATAAGCCACTTTTTCTAACAATGGGTAGCGCGTCTCGGCATCCGTCAGGGTGTGGCTGACGAAATAGATCGGCTGTTGAACTTTTTCTTCTTCCCTTAGCAGCACCGCGCTTACCGTGGCTGGACTGACCGCCACGTATAAGTATAGGATGTCTCCTACGACTGGCCTTGCCAGTGTTGGGAGTTGAGCCAGGTGTTCACGGAGCTGCTGAAAGGCTGACTTTTGGTCGTCTCCCCATTCAATGCCTTTTGAATTTTGGAGCTTCAGCGCCTTGAAGAAAGGGAGCCCTTTGTCTGAGGCTCGTGAGATGAACCTGGACAAGGCAGCCATTCTCCCGGCTAGACGCTGAATATCCCTTTTTGTCTTCGGCTCGGGGAGGTCTAAAGCAGCTTGTACTTTGGCGGGGTTTGCATCAATCCCCCTCTTGCTGACCATGAAGCCGAGGAACTTGCCTGACTTCACGCCGAAGACACATTTCTTCGGATTCAGCTTCATTTTGTATTTTCTGAGGGTGGCGAAGGTTTCGGCTAGGTCCGTGACATGATCTTTTTCTTTTATGCTTTTGACGATTGAGTCGTCAACATAAACCTCCATGTTTCGGCCTTTTTGCTCGGCGAAAACCTGATCAACCAACCTCTGATATGTTGCCCCCGCATTTTTCAATCCGAAGGGCATCATTC
The DNA here is from genome assembly GCF_001683475.1 of Chenopodium quinoa. Taxonomy (NCBI): domain Eukaryota; kingdom Viridiplantae; phylum Streptophyta; class Magnoliopsida; order Caryophyllales; family Amaranthaceae; genus Chenopodium; species Chenopodium quinoa. Next base: position 1,158,172 of record NW_018743196.1, on the reverse strand, counting down.
TGTAATTGTACAACCGGAACTTGTTATGAACGCTGTTTTAGCTCGGTCCTCGGGGTGCATGAAGATCTGATGGTATCCCGAGAATGCGTCCATGAAACTGAGCAGAGCATGCCCGCTTGTCGAGTCGACCAGTTGGTCGATCCTCGGCAGCGGATAGGAGTCCTTGGGACATGCCCTATTCAGGTCCGTGAAGTCAACGCACATCCTCCAGTTACCATTTGCCTTCTGAACCATTACAACATTGGCCAGCCACTCCGGATACTGACAGGGTTCAATGAACCCAGCATCTAGGAGCTTATCGACCTCAGCTGCGATGTTCTGGTTCTTTTCGGCGGAGTAGTTCCGCTTTTTCTGCTTAATGGGTCGACTGGAGGGGTCGACATTAAGCCTATGGGAGACGAAGTCCGGATCAATCCCGGGCATTTCTGCGGCTGAGAAGGCGAACACGTCTCCACTGGCCCGTAGGAGTTGGACGAGTGCCGCACGGGTGTTTGGCTCCAGTGACGACCCAATGCTAACACATCTGTTCGGATCTCCTACGGTCAGTTCTATTGACTCGGTCAGGTCATCCGTTTCCATGCTCTTAGAGTTGGATTCCTCGAATTCCGGCCTGCTATCAATATTAGCAGACTTTCCTGACCGCGGCTGGCCATCAGAGTCGTTCGGCTCTGAGGCGGAGTCAGCCTCTTGGCCCCCATCAGATTTCTCGTTGTCTGGGGCTTCATTAGCCGAAACGTCTGAGCCTCTCGGCTTTTTGGCGTTTCGGCCCCGGTGCTTTTCCTCCCCATCGCCACGGTCGCCTCGGCGAGACGTGGATGGCTTGAGGTGATTGCATCGGCGGGCTTCTTTTTGACTGCCCTTTATTTTCTCGGAGCGTCCCTCGTCTGAAACGTATATCATGATTTGATGATACGTGGAGACGACTCCTTGAATGCCGTGAATGAGGGGTCTCCCCATGATCACGTTGTATGCAGATGGAGCATCTACGACCAAAAATTCGGCCATGATATTCCTAGCTGCTCGGCCTTCGCCGATGGTGACAGGAAGTGTAATCTTCCCGTCAGGATACGATGAAGAGCCGTTGAATCCAGACACCGGGTAGGGTGCGGGGTCCAGGTGCTCGGCTCCCATCCTCAGCTGGTCGAACGCTCCTCGGAAGAGGATGTTCGCCCCGCTACCGCCGTCGACGAGGGTCCGCCAGACGTTGCGGTTGGCGATGCCCAGAATGATTACTAGTGGGTCATCGTGGGGGTATACCACCCCCTCACAGTCTTCGGCTGTGAACAGGATGTTCGGCGCCGGTGACTGGGACTGCCGAAGCTCAGCCTGATGAATCTGATGGGTTAGACCCCTCAGTTGGCGTTTGGCTGTGCCTCGCGAGATTCCCCGGAAATAACTAGGATGTCGAGGGACTCTTGCCCTGAGGTCCTTATCCTTCTTCCGAGCGAAGTTGAGGTCCTGCCGAGAATCTTTTTCAGCTTTTTTCTCCTCGCGCTGTCCGCGAGGTATTGGCTCAGGTACCCCTTGCGGACCAGATCCTCAATCTGGTCCTTCAGCTGGACGCAGTCCTCGGTGCGATGTCCGGGTGAGTCATGGAACTCGCACCACTGGTCCTTTCCCCTCGTCTGATGCCAGGGAGGCAACGGACGAGGTTTTTTGAATCTCCCCTCGTCCTTCGTCGTGCTGAAAATCTTAGCACGGGGAAGGGAGAGTGGAGTGTATGAATCGTAACCTTCCCGTGTAGGGAAAGTGTCTTTCCTTCTTCGGCTCGGCAGCAGAGGACGGTTCTGAGGCCTTAGCCTTCCCTTTCCTCTGCGCCGAGACTTCGGGCTGCTGCCCTTTCGGCTTCTCAATTCTCGGACGAGACTGAGACCTGGATCTGTTCCACTCCTCGGCTCGGATGAACCTATCCGATGCTTCCAAGGCTTCCTCCAGGGTCTGCGGGGGATGCATGACCATGAAGTCCAGGAACTTTCCAGCTTGGAGGCCGTTCCGTAGCGCGAACACGGCAGGCCTTGATCCAGGCTCGTGATTCCGGATGACTCGTTGCTGAAGCGAGTCAGATAGTCGCGGAGGCTCTCGTCCTCCGCCTGCTGCAGACTCATTAGCTCTGCAGTGGTCTTCTCTCGGCGGTTGGCCGTAGAGAATTTGCTCTTGAACTTGTTGGAGAGGTCGTTCCAACCGGTTATGGAGCCTTCCTTGAGCCCTTTGGTGATCCAGGATTGGGCAACACCTTTGAGGGTCGTAGGAAAGTATTTACACCAGGTAGCCTCAGACCTCGGGTTCAGATACATGTGCCCCTCGTAAGAGGCAACGTGATCCTTAGGATCTGAGGTACCATCGTAAGTAATATGTGCCGGGATTTTGACCGTTGGCACATGCTCTTCCAGAATCCACTTCTGGAAGGGCGAGTTCGATGGAACCATGACCGCCTTCCCCTTGTACCCAGCCTCAGGGACCTCGCTCCCTCCTCTCTCAGAGGTGGAAGTGGTTTTCGTCCCCGGCTGAGACAAGGTTGGGTGGGGTCCGGTATCCTCTGGGAAGGTGAGGCGGCTATGCACACTCACCTCCCTCGAACCCAAGCGTTCGTGAATGCTTCGGCGGGCGAATTCCGGGTCCTTGGAGGGCCCCATAGAATTCTGAGCTTCAGAGTGGTCAGAGGGTTGAGGGTTCCTCCTCCTCTCCTTACTGGAGTTTCGGGTGTCCCCTCGCCACCTCTGGCCGAGCTGTCTATGTGGTGGAACTTGTCCACCATCATCCTGACCGATCCTCCTTTTCAGGTTTCTCGGCTGGTGATCATCAGGCATCTGGATTGGAGCCCCTTGAGCTTTAAGGAACTCCATGCAGATGGCCACTGCTCTGGCCACTTCCTCGGTGGAGGGTCCGGAGGGAGGAGTCTCCTGCGGATGTGACCTGGATTGCACGCTATGGCGCGGCGGGGAGTTCCTCGCACCTGAGCCACTCGGTCTCGGGGATGGCCCCGGCTGCCGAGTGTGGTGCGAGGTGTTCTCCTCCTGGAGGCTAGGACCTCTTGAGGCTTCCCTTTCCGGAGAAATGGGGGCCTCCGATTCGGAAGAGGCTTGCTCCGGGGAGGGATAAACCGGCTGGCGTTCCTCACCGTAATCCGGCCTCCTCCCTTCTTAGCCTTCTTGGAACTCTTTCCACTCTTAGTCATGGCGACTGCCGGAGTGTTTGATGACTGACGCGAAATTTAGTAGCGTTCCCCACAGACGGCGCCAAATTGTTTCGGATGAAAACAATCGAATCTCGGAAGATCCTTTTATCTTGAGGGAACTTGGTCTCGGTCCGAACGACGCAGGTGCCGAGGGTTTCCTGCACGACAAATACACGTAAACTAGCCTCGGGGGGGACGCGAGGAAGGCCCCTCCGATGCTTAAGTCAGTATATTAGAGAGAGAAAGCTGTGCAAGAGTTTAGTTGCTTGAGGCTTTATTGTCTTTGTCTTTTTTGTCTTACTCTTCTTACCAAGAATTGACCAAATTGTTGGCTTTTATACCTTGGCTAATGAAGGAGGCGGATTGGGCCCGGAAATCAGTTGGGCTGGGCCAAGCTGATTGGGCCGTTGACTGACCTTGACATGGCTTTGAGGATGTTGATTTTTGACTTTAGCATATTTGGAGAGTTGAACCTTTGCCTTGGGCTTTTAATTGGATCATTCAGTGACCAGGCCCAATTGGACTAAATTGGACCCAAACAGGATCTATTCCATGGGGAAAATTCTAATTCCTTGTGGAAGTTGATTTGGAGTGTTGGAGGTCCTCCTAAACTCAACCATTTTTTTATGGAGTGCGTGTAAGGGGTTGTTGGCAGTAATGGGAGTGCTTCATAGGCACCACATAAGTGCTTCTTCTCGCTGCTCTATATGTGGATGTGATGATGAGTCCATCATGCATTCACTATTTAGTTGTACTTATGCAGTGGCGATATGGGAGAGGAGTGGCTTTGGTGATTCATTAAATACTGCTCCTACAACCTCTTTTGATGCTAGGCTTCTATGGATGGCTGTGATGGTTAGCAAAGAACGCCTGAGTGTTTTTGCTTCTCTGGCTTGGGCTATATGGCATTGTAGAAATAGCCCCATTTTCAAGGGTGGAACTAGTGTTGATGCTGTGCGTATTGGCACTGGGTTTGTGAAGATTTTCTACGACTATTGTGCTTATAATGTTAAAGTTTGCAAGCCAAGTGGGGGGTCTTCTCCTGCTTTGAGAGGATCTTGGTAGCCCCCGTTGAGTGGAAGGGTGAAAATTAATGTAGATGCTCATGTGATGCAGTGCAGGGGATAAAATTTGGAGCAGTGATTAGAGGGTCAAGAGGGCATCTGTTACCAGCTGCTATGAAGCACATTGATGTTCACTAGAGTCCGGTTATATATGGTAGAGGCTGGTGCTGCGCGCTTTGGGGTGGAGCTTGGATATAGGCTTGGCTATGATGAAGTGGTCCTCTGAGTGTGATGCTTTGCAAGTAACTCGTGCTATTCAGTCTAGGCAAAAGGGGCATGCTCCTATTTTTCTTCTTTATGAGGATATCTCTACTGTTAGTAATTTGTTTAATTTTTTCCAATGTAAGCATGTGAAAAGGAGTGGTAATTCATTAGCTCACTTGGTTGCTCGATGGGTTGTGAATGCAAACTCGGAACTTATTTGTACGAACTCTTTTCCCCAAAGCCTTCATACTTTGGCAGAATTGATTTAATATAATTATGCTTTCTTGGCTTCACAAAAAATATATATATATATATATATATATATATATATATAAGTAATATTTAAATAGAACATGTGAATTAAATTAAAATTCATCATTGATTTCAGAGCAATTAGTTTGATAACAATGAACTTAACCATATTTAAAAAGAACATCGCTCCTCAACCTTTGTCAGATTGATCTCAAATTTAATATACAGATTCATCAAATATCAAAATTGAAATAAACATTAAATCTCAAATTTAATATATAGATTCATCAAATATCAAAATTGATAATAAACCATGCATTGGATGATTATATAAAAGTATAAGAACATACTATTCAAGTAAAAAGAACATACTTCGTATTGTTAAAATCCAAGGAACATTTTTAATCTACATACATTAATGAACATATTTTGTTATGTAAAAAGAACATATAGTTCAGACTCAATAAACATATATTGATCAGACTAGAAGTATATATTTCATTCTATTTAATTTTAAAAGAACATTCATCATAATATGAAGAACATCATCCTTCAACCTTAGAAATAACACGAATTCAAGAAAAAAAATGTAGAAACTAAAATTAATTGAAAATTATATACTTTCAATAACGAATTTGTTAACAATAATAATAATAAAAAATATAATAATATAAAAATCATCATTTTCATCAATAACACCAAAATTATGAAATTTAAAATAAAAAATTCTAAAAACTACCTTCTTATTTGGTCATGAACTCCTTAATTCAACCTTCATTTTCAAAAGTATCATTCTAATAAGCATTATTATGAGATCTTCGATCATAATCGTGATGAAATTCACCACAGCACCGTCAATTCTCTCTCTAAACGAATTCTCTCTATATTTCACAAATTAAATTATCGAGAATTATGGAGATTAATATTTTGAAAGTTGTAAATATGGATATAATTAACAAATTCCTTCAATTAAGCAAGACATATTTAAAAACTGATTTTTCTTTTTTCTAAAAAAAACAACAAAATTACTATAGTTTTTCATCTAGTGTACCAAGCATGGTACACTTGGGTGTACTATAAAAATTTCACTTTCAAGAGACTTAGCTCAAAAGAGTGTTCTTGTCACTTGAATTTTAATTCTCTTATCTTATTTGTATTAAAACAATCTTAAAATAAGGGGAATATATCCTAATATAAGTGTAACTCCATATCATAATATACATTATACAAGGTTTTTATATTGTTTAATTTGGTGATATGATTTTCCTTAACATCTCTTAACTTGGAATTTAACTCTTTCCCCTGCAAGTTATCTATTGAAAAGTGCAATTTTTTTCATTAAAATAAGCAAAATTATGCTTATCTCAAAACTATTTTTCATACAGTTGTTAATTTAATAAGCTCAGTTTTGCTTTACTTATCTAATTCATACAAAAGTTTTGATACTCATCATTAATAGTAATTAAGTTCTGCCATAAAAAAAATAATAGTAATTAAGTTATTGCATTAATAATAATTTATGGATACGGTGTAAATAATTTAAGATAATAAGTATAAATAAGATAAGTTTAAACAAAAATGAGCATAGAATAATAAGTTTTAAACAAGATAAATAAGCATATTTTTCAAACTAGTGAATCGTGCACATGATACATTTAAATGTATAATAATACAAGTAGATGTATTTGCAGCGTAGAGCTTACCCGAAAACATCCAACTCAATAGTCATCAGCCAACCGAAAACATCCGTAGCACGTGTTAACCTTGCACTAAGACACTAATCAACCATATAATTACAAACGTGGAAGCACCTCACGATATCTATCAAACACGTGTTTACTCTCTTCTCTAAACCATACACAAAGCTCCACTACTCTATTTGTTCCATGCAACGTAATTTGTCTATATCTCTATCACCTCTTTCATCATATTGTTATCCTCTTTCTAAATTAAAATCATATCACTATCCAAAGTTAGAGCAAAGTAAAAATAAAAAAGTTACTTGAAGTAGTGTAAGAAAAATCATATAGGAAAAAAATTTGTGTTTTTGTTAGGAGAAGATGGCATCACAACAACAACATTTAAGGGATGAGCATGGTAATCCGGTTGAGCTGACGGACGAGCATGGTCATCCAGTTAAGCTTACTGATGAACATGGCCATCCATTCATCTCACCGGCGTCGCTTGTTACTGATGAACATGGTAACCCCGTGGACACCCGCGGGTTGCACTCTACTGCGACTCATGGTGACGTAGGACATGACAGTACCATGGGTACCCGCGGGGTAATCATGGTGGCGTGGGACATGACGATCTCATGGGTAGTCTCATGGGCGCCCGCGGGGCTGCAACTCATGGTGGTGGTGTGGGACATGACAATCTCATGGGTACCCATAGGACGCACTCTACTACGACTACGACTCATGGTGGCGTGGGACATGACAATCCCATGGGTATCCATGGTATGCAGTCTAATAAGACTCATGGTGGTGGCGTGGGACATGACAATCTCATGGGCACCCACGGCGTAGGCACCCATGGGATGCAGTCTACTACGACTCATACTGGCGTGGGACATGACAACCTCTCAGACACCCACGGGTGGACTCATGGTGGCGTGGGACATGACAGTTCTACGGCCACCCATGGGACGCACTCTTCTGCACTCGTGATGCCGTGTTACCAAAAAAATCCCTTGACCACTGGGATGCAATCTTCGACACTTGGTGGCGCAGCTCATGGAACTCATGGAGGTCCCATGACTAGCGGGATGCCGTCCGCGATCTCGGTGGCGGCATGCATGGTCATGATGAGCCCGGACACCGTGCCCCTGGGACGCTAGGAGATGTTTTGGGAGGCGGGCAGCACCAGCCGAGGAGAGATCAGCCAGGAGGGACTGCTGTGGTATTGTTACTAAAGAGATTCGACGAAGTGGCACGAGCTCCGGTGAATCGGTTAGTATATATTCTTAGTAACTTCATGCAATATATCGTTTCATTTCATAATATTGCAAGAAAATTTCTCTCCATGACTCCATGTTTGATAAATAGTAATTTGTTAAAATAAAATGTGTAAACTAACTAATTTGTTGTGCTCTCCCTTAAAAAAACAAACATTTTGACAATTAATATCCTTTATAATTGCATGCGTGTATAAATATTTGATACATTTTAAATACTCGTGAAGACGAATGTAATAGGATTCATACGATGATTTTTTGATGTATATGTTTATGAGTGAAACTGACAATATATATTTAGTCAAAGAAATTTAAACTTTGACCTAAAAATAAGTAACCATTTTTTCTAAGGCAGATATGAGTCCGTGGCGGATTCATGATTTTCGAGATGGTGAGTCACTTTCAAATCACTTGTGAAAATACAAATTTTTTTTCCAGATCTATAACAATAATATTTCACCAAATAAATTTTCAATCCAAAATAGGACATAAAAATTCATACTACCACCAAATAATACTTAAAAATTCAATCTTATAGGTCGAAAGTACTAAAATAACATGTTATAAACAAATGGTACTATAAAACTACGGAGTATTACATTAACTTTATGATTTTTTACTTAATTGATAAGCTTTGAGGGAAAATATTAAAATTGGTTGCACAAATACAAGATATAAATAGAGGCAAAAGTTATTATTTTTTTATGAAAAAAAAAAAAAAGCTGAGATAACTTGAGAGATTATTGAATATAATAGGTCTCTTTAATTATAAAAGAAAGCAGGGCAAAAATCATGAAATCAATTTTTTTTTCTTTTATTGGTGAGTCATGTATATCACTGTGCACATGAATAGGTCGGCCCCTAATACGAGTAATAGTCCTAGTACATCGTATCAAAATTTTTATGTACTATATTTTTATGTCAATTGTAGTATGAGCTTTTAAAATTTTCCCGGTTATCTAATAAGGCTTTTTTTTTTTTCCCCCCTTATCTTTTATAAATAAAAAATAAATAGTCATGAGCTCTAAATTTTATATACATGATTTTTTTTTTTTTTTAAGTGTTATGGAATCTTTGAGCTTCACACACATTATATGATTGTAGTCTAAAAATTGGATATAAAATAAAATACTCAATTGTTGAATTTCATTTAATTAATCTCAATGCAATATATTCTTTGTTGAATTTGCTGTAGTCCGAGGAAGAAGGACATACACCCACGGGTGGGAGAAGGAAGAAGAAAGGATTGGGGGAGAAAATCAAGGATAAGTTAATGCCGGGTGGGAAGCACAAGGATCAGGAGGTAGACCATACCGCGACAACCACCATGGCCACAACCACCACTACCACAATCCAGCACCATGAGGATGAGCCCGCTGAGAAGAAAGGTCTAATGGACAAGATTAAGGACAAGTTGCCTGGCCACCACTAGTTAGTTATGGAGTTCGGTTTTTCAATTTCGTTATAGTTTTTTGCCATTTTGTACCTTTGGATGTGACCTCATGTACAGGCCAGAGTTGAAGGCTTTTTAATTTTGTTGTATGTTGAATAATCTATGTGCATCTACTAGTATGCGCAGGGTTAGTTTGTGCTTCTAGATGTTGAGATGTAATTTTCTTTTGTTCGTTTTTAGGGTTTTCGAATGTGTGAAACTTTCCATTTAAAGAGTGTTTTGAATTTCAATTGTCTAATGTGATGAATGTACCTTAAATTTCATAAGCAATGTTTTACCTTTTCTTTCTGGTGGTTATTTTCATGAAAGGATGACCTGTGCACAGTACAATGGTTGACGATTTTAGCAACTTTTGGTGGCGAATTACTTTAGTAATGCTGTTTTGATATAGATGATCTATGTGTATTTTAGGTCTTTAGCTAATTTAAAGACGAGTTAATTTACTTTGCAATCACCAAGTTACTTAAAGGTATATATGATCTAATTGTATTATATATATGACAAAATATACAAAGACCAGAAAATCTGAAGAGCACAGTTAACTCCATTGATGAACTTAAATTTAGGGAGAAGAAGGGGAGAAAAAAGGGAAGAAGAAGAGGGAGAGAACTTTTAGAAAAAGAAGTTTCTGTAATTGTTATTATGACAATTAACAACTAGAAAAGCTATTTAAAGCATTCATTACATAGGAAATAACAGAATGAAGAAGTTTGTTATAACAAACTTGCAGACGTGGCACTTGCTGAGCTGGCAGAAGTAGAATCTGTATACCCCCCCCCCCCTCAAGCTAGAAGGTGATTGAGAATCAATTTGTCCTAGCTTGGAACTGAGTTCAACATGTTGAGCAGCAGACAATGGCTTAGTGAGCAAATCAGCCAACTCATCAGCACTTGAAACATAAGAAAGTTCAATAAGGCCTTCAAGCACCTTATCCCTGGTGAAATGGCAGTCAATTTTATATGTTTTTTTCCTCTCATGGAAGACAGGGTTCTTCCCAATATGTATAGCAACTTGATTATCACAGTTAAGCTTTACAGGCAACAAATCAGAATTACCAAGCTCCTGCAATAATCTAACCAGCCAAGTGATCTCTGAAGCAGTAGCAGACATTAGGGGTGTTCAAAAACACCGACCCGGTTGACCCGATCCGATGACCCGCCGACCCGGTAGATTGACAGGATGAGGAGTCTTTGCTGTCTTTGAAACATCCAAAAAACATCCTGAAGTAACTCCTTAGTGAATTTTCTTTGAGACAAGATAATTCCCTGAGGAGTATGTGTAACTTCAATTCCTAGGAAGAAATTAAGTCTCCCCAAATCCTTGATACTGATGACATGATGTAAGTGTGTCTTAAGATCAAGGACTGTAGCAGTATCACTTCAGTAAAGATGATATCATCTACATAGATGACAGCAATAGTGATATCAGTATCAGCTTTCTTCAAGAAAAGTGAATAATCATTCTTGGATTGAGTGAACCCTTTACTAAGCAATCCAAAATTCAACTAGCAAACCATTGTCTAGAAGCTTGCTTAAGTCCATATAGTGATCTTTTCAACTTGCAAACAAGAACATCTGGATTAGGATGCCATCAGGGACCTTCATGTAAACTTCCTCTGTCAAGTTTGCCATGCAGAAAGGCATTGTTTTGTCAAGTTGATGTAAATACCAATGCTTGCTGGCAGCCAAAGAGAGTAAGCATCTTACTATAGCCATTTTAACCACAGGTGAGAAGGTTTCCTCAAAGTCAATCCCATATCTTTGAGTGAAACCTTTAGCCACAAGTCTGGCTTTGAACCTTTCAATGGTCCTATCTGCTTTGAGTTTTACTTGTACACCCATTTGCATCCTATTGCCTTATTGCCCTTAGGTAATTGTACCAGATCCCATGTATGTTATCCATAAGTGCCTGAATTTCCTTTTGCATAGCAGATACCTAGTCAGGATTCTATGATGCCTCAAAATAACTAGTTGGCTCTGTAACTTCACCAATTTGAGAAATTAAGGCCTTATGAGGTGAAGGTAGGTCATCAAAGATGAACCGCACCAGTAACATAATCAATCATCCAAGATGGGGGTTTGACAAGTCTGGAAGACTGTCTTATAGGAACTGGATTTGTTTGAGAAGGAACTGGATCAATGACAAGATCTATGTTTACTGCAAAATCAGGAATGTCATGAGTTGTAGGGTTATTGGGTGAAGTATAAGGTGGTGTATTTTGTGGTGTGTTAGGGTTATTGGGTGGAGTATGAGGTAAGTTGTCTGTATGTAGAACAAAAGGTTCAGGGACAGTGAAGTCTGTGTCTAGGGTAAAAGGAGTGATTGTAGGTAAGAAAAAGGGTTTAGGTTTGGTGAAGAGAAATGGTAAGGAAAGTGCTTCTCATGCAAAATTACATATCTAGAGATGAAAATTTTCTTACTCTCAAGATCAAATAGCTTATAGGCCTTTTGGTGGATAGCCAACAAGAATTCAAGGAACAATTCTTGGTTGAAACTTGGTTCTATGTGATTTGAGAGTTGAAGCATAACAAAGGCAGCCAAAGGCTCTCAAGTGATCTATGACAGGTTTTGTGCCAAATAGCCATTCATAAGGACTAGCAAAACCAATTGAGCTTAATAGCATTATGTTAATGAGATGTGTTGCAGCAAGCAAACACTCTCCCAAAAACTGGTCAAGAACCTTTGACTGAAAATATAGAGCCTAGTAGTCTCTAACAGATGCCTATGCTTTCTTTCTACACCCCATTTTGCTGAGGTGTGCCAATACAGCTCCTTTGATGCACTAACCATGTTTCTGGTAGAAAACTAACATTTCACCCTCACACAGCTCTTTAGCATTATCGGATCTTATACACTTTATACTTGCATTAAACTGGTTTTGAACAAGTATAGCAAAATTTTCATGATTTTCACAGCATCAAATTATGTACTTCTTGAGTAATCATCAACAATGGTAAGAAAATAGAGTAAACCTCATGTGTGCTTAACTTGTAAGGACCCCAAGTGTCTATATGAAGAAGTTCAAAACTGGCAGAACTCTTAATATGACTCTTAGGGAAGGGAAGCCTAGTCTATCTTGCCTTAAGACTATTTGAAAAATAATGTATGTTCTATATTACAAGAAAACATATCCTTAACATGATGCAGTTTATTGAAAAGGCATGTGACCTAGCCTTAAATGCAAAGTTTAGCATCTTCTGAACTCGAGACAGAAATCATACCAGTTTTTCTTGCCTTATTATGTTGTTGAGATTCATCTCCTTCTGCTACAGCATATAAGCCAGATTCTAGCTAACCAGGGAAGAGTTTTGTACAGGATCCTGAATAACACAAGTATCTTGTGTGAACTTTATGTCACAACCAAGATCTTTGCATAATTTTTGTGTGGATATCAAATTGAACTGAAAACCAGGGACATGTACACATTTTTTCAGCTCTATCCCATTTTGGAACTTAACAATTCCTATGTGTTCAACTACCACTTGTTTTCCATCAGCCACAGTGATAATGTTTGGATACTTTGTATTTATGATAAGTATCAAACAAATCTATAGAAGAATCAGGTCAAAAAAACAGGTCCCTGCAACATAAGCTGGCCAGAAGATTGTGACCCATGTTACACACTTGTAGCACTGTTGCCTCTAGAATGTTGATCTTCCTGGTTCGCCAGATTAAGAAACTGATTGTACTGCCCCATAGAAATGTGAGCAGTCTTAAAGCTGTTGTCACCTTCAGCCTCCTCATCTCCATAAACTATTGTAGCAATCTTCTTGCCCTTGTACTTGTTCTAACCAAAGTTTGCCTGAATATCCATGTATCTTGATGCACTTGTCTATAGTGTGTCCTGTCATCTTACAATGACCACAAAATAGACCAGAATTTCACCTCATATTAGGCACAAATCC